>NC_136824.1:600000-939391 GCF_951394365.1 Tetrao urogallus | reverse complement strand
GGGGGGGGGGGGGGGAGGGGGAGGTTGGGGGTCCGCCGTCCCCATCGGCCGAGCTCCGCCCTATAGCCAAACGCCGCTCTCTGATTGGTCAGCGCCGTGCGGGCCCCACGTGGGGACAGGCGGTTGGGGGGTGGGGGGGGGGGGGGTGGAGGTAAATCGCGGAGCGGAGCGGAGAGAAGCGGAGCGGGATGCGCTGAGCTGTGAATGGGGCGGGATTGGGGTCGGGATTGGGGTCGGGATTGGGGTTTTTTAATCGATGTTCCTTCCGTTTTAAAATTCTCTTTCGATCTTTTTCTTTTTTTTTTTTCCTCCAGGCTGTGTTTATTCCATTTTTATTTATTGTTGTTGTCATTATGATTGTCATCGTCCTCGTTATTATCGTTATTATCGTTATTATCATTATCACGATTGCCCCGTTCAGCATTATCCTGACTCTTTATCCAGTGTCTCTGGCAGAGCTGCCAGGCAGGGCTCTTTGTGCCAGGGCTCAGCATACGGCCCCCATAGAATCATCAGATCATAGGATCGTAGGATCACAGAATGGCCTGGGTTGCACAGGACCACAGTGCTCATCTCATTCCAACCCCCTGCTGTGTGCAGGGTCACCAACCAGCAGCCCAGGCTGCCCAGAGCCACATCCAGCCTGGCCCTGAATGCCTCCAGGGATGGGGCATCCACAGCCTCCTTGGGCCCCCTGCGTTGCTGTGGCCCCATTCACCCCCAGCTCCCACCCCCAGCGCTGTGCACCCCAATCACACTCACCCCCAGCACTCCAAAATCCCACTTCCCAGCACTGCACGCCCTGAGCACCCCCAGCTCTCAGCACCCGGTGCCATCAGCACTCCGAGCTCCCGGCACCCTCAGCTCCCAGCACCTCCGTCTCTCAATGCTGTGCACCCTGAGCTCCCAGCAGCACGGACCTCCAGTACAAAGAGCACCCAGAACTGTGCATCCCCAGCTCCCAGCACCAGCACTGCTCTCTCTGAGCACCCAGCACCGCTCGCCCCAAGCTCCCAGCACCGTGCACCCCCAATAACCTGATGTCCCAGCACTGCTCCCATGGAGATCTCAGCACCCTGAGCTCCTTCACACCCTGAGCTCTCGGCACCCAGTGCTTCCAGACCCCCATTCCTCAGGGGGTGCAGACATCCACTGCAGCTCTCTTCCTTGCTGCACTTTGGCCTCAGCGCCCACTCCAGACTCTGCATAGATGTGTTCACTTTGCACAGCAGGGGAAGGCCCAGGCAATGAGGGGACATGGGGCTGCTGGCAATGGGCCCCCCCAGCTGAGCATCCCTGCGCAGTGACACGCATCCCAGCCACCCCATGCTGCCCTGCTCTGCAAAGCGGTGCAAAGCACAGAGTGGCTGCAGCCGTGCTCCTGGAATCACACCATACAAGGCCACGTAGAGCACTCCATTCTGCTCTGGAAATTCAGTTTCACTGCTGCAAATGGAACACAACGTCGAGTGTCCCTCCCCTGGCCATACTTGATGGATAAATGCTGATTTTTATTTCATAGTTGCCCTGAAGAGGTGCTCACTGTCTGCCTGCTGCCATCCCGGCTGCGCTGCTGAGCAGAGCTCAGGCCCAGGCGCTGCTTTTGGGTGGGCTGGGGATGAGGATGAGGGCTCTGGGGCCGCTCAGAGCTGCCCCACACACAGCACTGACACCCCACAGCTCCCCATTGGAGTGCAGCAGTTGGGGACCATAGGGCTGAGCAGCCGGAGATGAGACACGTGTGGAACTTTGTGCCCTATGGGGCGACGCGGGATGGGACTCCCCAAAGACCCAAAAGCTCTTGGCTGAGATGTGCCATGGTACCAGGCTGTCCCTGGCTGTGGCTACGGCACCTGGAGAGGCTTTGCCCCCCCCCCCCAACCCTCTCTGCTTAGGGCCAAAGCTGAGCGTTGTGACACCATCCTGTCCTGGCAGCAGTGCTGCCTCTTTGGGGAAACTGCTCTTCCCCTTTGCAGCCGGACCCTGCGGGGAAACTGCAGCCCCAATTCCCAGCACCAGGCTGGTGTGGCTGCACACACCCTGCTGCGGGGTCTGGTGTGGAGACATGAGAAATGAGGGTAAGAAGGAGAGCAGTGTGGCCAGGAAGGCTGTGCCCCACCTCTCTGCAGGGAAACGCATCCAAACCTGACAGGAAAATGGGTCCCAACCAACATGCGTGGGGTTTCAGTACTTTTTGCTTCCCTCTCCATTTCTGCACACCCCATTAATCCTGCTGGACAATTCCAAAGGCTTCTGTACAGCTCCACCTGCCCACACCGATTTGCCATTAGGATGCAGGGAGAGCAGCAGGGGAAAGGAGCGAGGTGCCCACACACAGCCCAGCAGCACTGCCCTCATCCCCCTCTCACTTCTCTCCCTTACAGATGGATCCACCAACACCACCACCAACACCAAGGCAATGTGCTGCTTCGTCACTGCAGCACAGCGTGTTTGCACTGTGGGTGACACTCTGCCCTCTGTGCTGGGCTGGACCCTGCTACCAAATTTCCTTTAGCTTTCAAGTTTATCTAAACAAGGATTTCAGAGCAGGGAAAGCAGTGAGATGCATGCTAACAAGGAGGAGAGCCGGAAGGGGGGGGGGGGGGGGGGCTATCAGCAGGTTTGTTTTGCTTGGGGGGATGCTTGGCTTTATCTGCTCTTGGCAGCGAGGTTCTGCAGGACGGGCTCCATTCTGCTCCTGCATCACCCTGCAGCCATAGGGCCACATCCGTGGGGTGGAGGTGGGGAAATCGGTGCCATGGGGAAATCGCAGCACTTCAGCCATTCACATTGGGGCTCTCTGAGCAGAGCCACCCAGCAGCACCACAGCCGTGCGTCCCCCTATGTCCTCTTCGGAGCAAATCTTTTAAGCTGTGACTTTCTTTCTCTTCTCCACAGCAATGAAGACTAAAAGAAGCAGCAAGGGAAGGACGTGGGGTTTCCTACAGGGAGCGTGCAGGAGTCTGGGCAGAGCTGTGCCCGCTGCCCTGCTGAGGTCACACATCCCCACGGCCCCACGTGCAGCTCCAGCACCGAGAGCCACAGGGACCTGGTGCAGCCCTGTGCACGGCAATGAACCACGGCCTCACAGCAGCGGCAGCACTTGTGTTGCTTCCATCAGAAAAACTCCCATGGACCTCACCACGCTCCTCAGGATGCCTTTGGGCAATGCCTGTGCCGCCCTGCAGGGCCTTCCTCCCCATTTCCCCACCTTTGGGACAGGAGGGGTGAGGTGGGCAAAGGTATGGCCATTGGTAGGGACAGCGTTGGCTTTGCATGGGAAGGTCCCAGCTGGGCTCCCATGGGTCAGGAATGGCACCAGGAGGGGACAGAAGGCACTGCTGGGTGCTGCTGGGCACTGCTGGTCAGTGAGCACCCCCAGAGCAGCGCCCATGGGCTCTCAGCACTCCCAGCCCCCACCTGCCCTCCCCTCCTGGGGTGAGCAGCTCAGCCCCAGCTTTTGCTGGATCCTGTCTAATTATAGATATTATATCGCAAATGGCTTTTGGGCCTGCTAATGGTATTACTGGTGTTATTCTTCTACTTGTTAATTATAACCAATTTGTTTGGGATGCCTTCCCAGTTTTCTTCTGTAATTGCTCTCCCCGTTCCCTGATGACTGTGACTCAGCAGAAACCCGGCAGTTTCGCTCAGGGATGAGATTACTCTTCATCTCTGCTGCCAAGAGGGCTGCAGACACAGGGTTGCTGCTGTGGGCTGGGCTGAGGGGCCTGGGGGCAGCCCGGGGCTGCCCAGCTCTGTGCTCTGCTCTGCTCTGCTCTGCAGCCTTGCTTTGCAACCCAGTTGTGCAACCTCGCTCCGCAGCCCTGTTCTGGAGCACGGTTCCACAGCCTCGCTCTACAGCCTTCGTTTGCAACTCAGTTCTGCAGCCTTGCTCTGCATCCCCCATCCCAGTGCCACAGCCGTGCTCACAGCCTCGCTCTGTATCCCTGCTCCACAGCTTTGCTCTTCAGCTTTGCTTTGAAGCCATGTTGTACAGCCCTTCTTTGCAATCTTGCTTCACAGTCTTGTTCTGGAGTCCCGTTCTGCAGCCCTTCTCTGGAGCCCTGTTCCACTGCCTCGCTCTGCAGCCTTCCTTTGCAACCCCCGTAGTGCAGCCCTGTTGTGCAACCTTGTTCTGCAGCCCTGTTCCACATCCCTGTTTTGCAGCTTCACTCCGCATCCCTGTTCCACAACCTTGCTCTGCAGTCTTGCTCCACATCCCCATTTTGCATCCCCATTCTACAGCCCCTCTACATCCCACATTGCAGCAGGGCAGGATGCAGCTCCCATGCCTGGGGATGCCCTTAGGGGACACCATCCTCAGACCCCAGGACAGCCCCAGACCCCAGGATGATCCCTGGGGCATCCCCAGCAAACCCCCAGGTTTGCTGATCTCAGGAAGCTGTTGGGATACACAGGGAACGGGGCACCCTGCCTGCACTGGAAGAAAGTGCTGTGCACAGCTGTCCCGCAGCAGATCTGCAGCCCAGCAGCACTGTAGCACCTTAACTTGTGGTCACCGAGAGCCAGGGGCAGAGAACCTGTGTGCCACCAAAGCAGTGCTGCCAGCAGAGTCCTTGCCTGCAGGATCCCCGCACCCAGCACTGCTGCAGCTCCTCGTGGGCCCTGAGCAGCTCGGGGTATTAATGAAATTTATGAGTCAGAGCGAGCGAAAGAAACTGTTTTCAGCTGACTTCACTCACCACTTCCTCCCCGCTGCTCGGCTCTGCTGGCAGCCCACTTATCTTCCCCTGGAGCGCTGCCCACCTCCTCGGCCCCGATACGCCCCTATCGCCGCGCCCCGAGCGCTCAGCACCGGCGCTGAGTTTGCTCACTCACTCACTCGAGCACTCTCAAGATGTTCTCTGTGGCTAATCAAATGTCAAAACAAGCTGCCCCTGTGATTTGGAGAGCTTTTAAACAGGAAGACATTTACCACTGATACAGGAGAGCTGCGCGCGTTGTCTGGGGCCGAGCCCAGGACGGGTTGCAGCGATAGCGGTGTTGGTTGCAGCTGCTGAAGTGATGTGCAGGGTGGGAGCTGCTCTGTGGTCTCTCTTTGGAACAGTAATGACTATTTAAGATAATGGCAGAGATCCCAAAGCCATCACTGCTGCTGCTGCTGTGGGGACGCGAGGCACGGGGACATGGATACGTGAGAACATGGGGATGTGGGGACATGGGGATGTGGTTCTTCCTGCTGCTGAGGATCGGGGATTGCAGCAGCTCTGCCTCCACATGCAATGCCGGCCCTGAGCAGCTCTGTGATGATAAGAACGGTTCATTTCCTCCTCTCCTCCATCATCAGAGAAGAACGAGCCACGGTCCCAGGTGAGCAGCAGGGCTGTCCCTCGCAGTGGCTGTGGCTGTGCTCTGGGTAGAGCTGCCAGCACTGCCTGGTGACCACAAAACCAAAACCACCTTTTGGTCACCGAAACAGCAGTCAGTGGGCACCAGTGCACATCCCAGTCTGCAGTGTATGGAGGTCAGAGCCCCACAGGAGGGCTGCCCACAGGACCCCCATCCCACACAGCACCGCCCAGCCCTGCAGTGCATGGGGAGCAGTGATGGGGTTGGGATGCCCCAGCGCACTGGCAGTGCTTCAGCATTGTTTGTGCCCCATGTGAGCACCAGCTGGAGTGCGGGGCTGAGACAAAGGCTGTGCCAAGCACTGGCAACCCACAGCACCAGGCACTCAGCACAAAGAGCTCCGTGCTGCCCACAGGCAAGTGTGGCAACTCGGAGGGAAGGGGGGAGATGGAGGCCATGGGACCTTTGTGCATTGGTGCACACAGATGGCTCACCCCAAAGTGAGCAGAGGGGACCCAAATCCATAGGGCACAGGGGCAGCAGCACCCTTTGCCCTGCAAACCATCGCCTCTCCCAGCTGAGCACATGCTGCTGCACTCACCCTGTTTCCTGCTTTCCTTCCAGTGCCTGACCAACAATAACAACAGCAACCCCTCAGCTTCCTGACGGCTTCTCAGAGGAGAGGTGCTTCTGTTGCTCAAGCTGTTGCCAGTCTGGAAATGAAGCATCTCACTCAGGATAAGCATTCAGTCAGACACACAGCCCAGCAAGTGCAGATCGGGGCAGCCCCACACCGACAGCAGCCATAGGGGGCACAGAACCCTGAGGACCCTGAGGGCTGGGAGGGGGTCTTGGGCGTGGGGCGCTGTATGGAGTGATGGAGGGGAGCGCAGTGACCCCACAGTGCCTGTCTGAACTTCAGCCTCATCACCTTCTGCCCTCCTGCCTCAAAATCTGCCCAACCTTCAGCTTTAAGGCTTCGCTCTGGGGTCTCAATTAAGCCCTCACCCATTAGCACCAGAGGGGTGAGGGCAGCAGCGGGTGCCCCAGCGCAGGGAAGGGCTCTGGGAGCAGACAGGCACAGGCTTTGTTCCAGCCCGAGACAAGGAGAATGCTGTTGGTTTGCTTTGAGACAAATGAATGGATTTCACTGTTTGACCAACACTCATGAGAATGCCAGTCAGCGCGGGTTTGGCAGGAGGGCTGACACTTGTCAGCTTTGGTTTATAACCGGAGAAAAGCAGCCAGCTCTCCGGAGGAGAATGACGTGCGCGCGTCGCTGTGCGTGTTTGTTCTCGGAAGAATGTGTGGCAACAGCACATCAAGCAAACAGTCGGGACTGCGGCACCGCAGAGCGCTTTGTCAGCTCGCCGGGAAGTTTGAGAAGGGCTTCGCACTGCGTGCAGACAGCCGGGCACTGCCTGGGGCCGGGCAGGGGCGCAGCGTGGGGTTGTGACGAACAGAAGCCCCTCTGTGCCACCCCTGTGGCAGCAGCACGGCTCAGCCCCCCCCTGCTGCCGTCATTGCCTTCACTGGGAGCTGAGGGAGCCCCGTGCTGGGGGGCACGCAGGGATCAGTGCTGGGGAGCAAATGGACCCCCCTGTCACCAGCGTGCGCTCTGACTCGGGGAAGATCCAGCCCCACCGGTGGCCAAGTGCCTCTATTTAAAGACGTCCCCTCGGCCACATTTCCTGTGCTAAAGCCGGAGGCGAGCACACAAGCCACACGTGTGCAAGTGGCTTTGGTTTGGTTTCTAAGGGCTCTCCCATCTGTGCACTGCTGGGGTTCCTCCGCCCCGCACAGCCGGCAGCTCGCCCTGCAGCATTCTCACAGGGAGTGCTGGCAATGCCGCGGGACAGAGATGTCACTCGGGCTGGGGATCGCTCTCCCTTTGGCCCAGGGAAACTGAGGCAGGGCAGTGCTCAGCCCCATCCCTGCCCCGAGACAGGGGAGTGCTCAGGGCTCGGCTGTGGGACGCGGGACCACACACATCCATTGGGAGAAATCCCGAGCCGTGGCACATCCAGCACAGAGCGATGCTGCAGCAGGAGCGGAGCCGTGAGCCTGAAAACGGCCCAGGCTGAAACGACCAAAGTGCTCCAAATGAATCACTGCCAGCAGTGCAGTAAATCAGCCCCTCTCTCCAAGGGCAGGGACTGCCTTTCACAGCTCTTCGGGAGCCGTTCTGGTGAACATCACAGCTGCAGGAGGAAAGAGGCTCAGCCTTGCCTGCCTGCTCCAGACCCAACTCCCTCCCACCCCACTCCAAGCATCTGTTTGGCCCCAAATAGCAGCATCTCCAAAATGTGTTCTGATGGGGAAGGAAATGCCTGGAGCTGGAGCTCCCTGTGCCTCTTTTTCCCCCTCCCCATCCCAGGCAGCCCTGACCAAGCTGTGGGGATGCAGCCCTGAGCTCCGTGTCCCCACTCAGAGTGAGGAACAGCAGCTCCTGGGCTCCATGTGGTCCATGATCTCCCAAACTCGGGGTGAATCCCCGCTGCAGGAGCAGATTTCAGCCCCAGCCCTGCTCTGGCTTCTCCCCTGCTGTGTCCCCCCACCATTTATCCCCTGTGTGTGGCAGAGGTGGCTGCTCTGGTGGCTGCCGTCACAGCAGCGTTCTGCTGGAAGGGATCTGCTCCTGAAAATAGCTCCGTATCATTACTTACATCTAATTGAAGGTGTTTTGAATGCAGCCTCCACAACACACAAACCCAATGGGAAATGACATACCATCAAATGAATGCCCCCAAACCATGATAAATGGCTGGTTGGATGATGAATGCTTTTATTTCTTGCGTTAGCAGAGAACAACGCTGTTGACCCAGCACTTATCTGCACTACCTATGAAAGGTCACCGAGATGAATGGGATGCACCCCTCGCTCTCCTGCATCCAGGTGTGTGCTGTGCTGTCTCCAAACGTCCCATGCAGTGACTGCAGGGGGGGCTGGGGATGATGCTGTGTGCCTGGGTCCCCTGTCCTGCATCCCCACCACTGCTGGAATCCCAGGGAGCTGCCTGATGCCGGCAGGAGCGCTGACAGAGTGATGGGTTGCACAGGGCTTGTGATGGGTTGGACATCAGAGGGGGCTTTTTGCTCCGCTGTCTGTCTCATTGAATCATTACAAGACACTGCTCCAATAGCTCCACAACGTCCACTTTTCGTGTGGCTGAACTGCACCTGGAAACAGCACAGATCCTCCGCCAGGCTCAAAGCACTCTGCCCTGATACCCTGTGTGTAATTAGAGATGATTGCAGCCAGCACTCCAAGCAGCCCAAGGGGTGCAGAGCGTGGAGCTGAGCCACAGCCCCCCGTCACTACGGGATGGAGCCGGCCGCATCCTGCAGCAAGGTGCTGTGTGCGGGGAGTAAAGTCTCCTGCTTAGTGGCAGGAAAATGCAAATGCTGTTGGAACAAGTTATTAATTGTTAAACAGCGTTATTTAGAGGTAATCATCGCTGGAACAGCTTGTACTGTAAAAATGAGGCCAAGAGTTCTCCGGTCATGGACTCCGGAAGGGGAGAATGTGCCTTTGGATGGGCTGGGTGTAATGAACGCTATTAGCAGAGACGTGGGAATGGGGGAAAAAGAGGAAATGAGTGAAGAGAGAGAGGAGAGGTAACAGGGAATGGCTGCAGTGCTGCACTTCCCCGCGTGCCTCCCATGGATGGGCGCTGCGTGTGTCCTGACAGTGAAACTGGGGCAGGAATTGGGGTCTGGGGATGGAAGATGGGATGCTGGGGATGGAAAAAAGTGATCTTGCCGTGGGAAGGCCAATTCTGAAGACTCAACCATGTGCTGAGTGCTGCCCTAGCAAATGGCACTGAGGGCTGAGCACGGGCACCTGTGCATGGGGACAGGGGTTCCCCAGCTGGTTGTCGTACTGGGATCCAGCACCCTGTCCTCGTGTCACACCGAGCCCCGGTGACCCCGCAGTGCTCTGCAGCTGTTTGCAGGCAGGCCAGGCCTGCAGGCTCTGTCACAGTGAGCTGCCCTGCAGGCAGGGTGAGCCGGCTGCACTCAGCTCCAGCAGTTTGCCAAGGCTGGCACCCAGCTCAGCAGCTCCGAGCCATGGGAAATCCCAGCAGGGAGGTTGGGGAAAAGAGCCCAGTGCTGGGCAATGGAGCAGTGCTGCAGACCACCATCACCAAGGACCAGTGCCCAGAGCCACGCCATGAAGCCGAGAGATGTGCCAATCCAAGTCTCCCATCTCCTGCTGGCAACAGCCTTTGGCATGAGCTGTGCCCTCCCCGTACCTCCATGGAGCTGCAGGAGCAAGGAGGAGAACAAGGCAGGGGTTAATCCAGAAGGGAACCCCAGCTGTGTCACGGCTGGGAGAGCCAAATCACGTTTAAACGTCATTAGCTCTGCAACAGAGATGAACCCAGTCCCCAGATCACAGAGCCTGGGGTCAGCCCCACTCCCAGAGTAGGACAAAGGTGAGGCAGGACCCAGCTCTGTGTGGGTCTGTTTTCCCTGGGCCCCAGCAGGAACGCAACAGTGGAACCCAGGGTTCCCCCATCACTGCTCCAGCCCCGCTCACTGTTTCTTGCTCTGACTCAGGGCAGTCTGAGAGGCGCCTGCTGGAAAGCCCCAGGGCTCTCACTGCCATGTGCATGTGAATGGGGGGAAATGTCTGCAAAAGGGGGGGAGATCCCACACCCTGCACCATTTTCGGGGTTCTGAACCACGCTGGGATGCTGTTGGGGCAGCCAGCCCTGAGCTGTACCCGTGCTCCCCACAGAACCGGAGCAGAAATCCTCTGTGCTTTGGCACCAGAAGAAACCCTGAACCACAGCCTGGCTGAGTCAGGGGGGATTTACAGGTGTGCAAATAGCCCGGTGGCTCCTTGTCCCATGGCCTGGGATGGGCACAGAGGGGAATGTGGGGTCTTCATGCTGCAAACATCACCCCTGCACCCTCAGCTCACAGCGAGGACATGCACGCAGAGGGGGACCCTCGCTCTATGGGACACTAAGACTCTATGGGGCTGTGATGCTCCACCAGGCGTTGCTTTCCCTTGTCATTGGAAAGCCCTCAGCTGCCACCCCACTATCTGCAGGGGTCGGGTCACATCGCTGCAGCAGCACCCCAGAGCTCAGCACCAAAGGGATCTGGGGCTCAGGGTGCCCACTGTGAGTCCACCCACCAGAGGCACCACCCCTGTCCCCGTGGCAGTGCCACCCATTGCCCAGCACCCCCCTGAAGCTGGATGGGAGGTTTCTGTTAATCAGCTACCAACTATTAAGCTGTTGGCCAAAGCGCTCTCCTGCTCCTTTAGCAAGGAATTAGGCCTCTATAAAATCAAACAGCATGAATCTTAAAGATTTACACGGTGCTTTTTAAGCAGTTTTCAGTATATTTCAATAGTTAATAAAACTAAATGCTGCTTTGTGTAAAAGGTAATAGATTACAATCGGGTGTGTTTTACTAGCACTCAGTGTGTTCGTCTAACACCTCATACGTTAGAGCTGGAATCTATGAAAAGCACTTTGTGGAGATTAAAAGCAGATTTATCACAGATGTGCCTCAACATTATGCTTGGCCTGAACCATTAGACTCCTGCAGTTTAAAGGTTAGGCTTTAATGACTTCAAGGAAGTCGGGTACCTTTTAAAGGTTTAAATAAGCAGCTCAGATACCGATGCCGTTTACCAAACAAGGAGGACTGGTTAGGAGCCGCTCCGAGGATGCCTGAGTTACCACTTCAATGTCTGCTCCTTAAACCACTTTGAAGCAGACACGGTAGTTTAACCCTCATGCAAATTAACAAAACGCTATTTGCGAGATGAAAGTGCTTCCTTGAAAACCTCGGCGGCAGAGCAGCCCCCTCCATCTGCGCTCCCTGGGCTGCGCCGTGCCCGTGCGCCCAGCGCCGTGTGCCCCATGCTCAGCTCAGCGCTCGGCAGCTCCTGCAGGCACGGCAGCTGCTGGCTCCTTGCTGCTGGGGGCGGCGGTGGTGGCAGCTCCCTGTGCAGCCCTGGTGACGTCCCATAGGGATGCTCTCCTGTCCCCACGCCCAGCTCCAGCCCCAGGTGCCGCACCTCAGGGTCTCCAGGGCAGTGCTCAATTCCTGGTGACCTGTGGGTATCGTAGCAGTGCTCATCTCCTGGGAAATCAGATGCTGCTGATGCGTTCTGCAGAGCTGTGATGATGGTGGAACACACCGCAGTGCAGCTCGGCCTGGGAGCAGTGCAACCTGGTGGCACCAGTGCCTTGTGCACGGCTGGAGCAGCCCCCAGCCCCCAGCCTCAATGTTTGGCGTGTCCCATGCCCTGAGACAGAGCTGCCACCACTCTGTGACGTCACTCACAGCAGCAGGTCAGTGACTTTTCATCCTTGCTCCCACGGAGTGACTCAGCTCGCCCTTCACTTTGCTCCCGGATGCTCCCCACCTCAGTCTGTGCCGTGTGGGTGCCCCTACGCTGTCCCCTCGTCTCCACTTCTGCTTTCCCCTGCCTGTATTCTGTGCACTGAAACCTTCCCCAGAGAGCAACGCAACCACTGCACGTTGCAAAGCAAAGCCTCACTGAAATGCAGTGATCCTCAGTACCACCTGCAGCTCCATGGCATGGCCACGCAGAACCCCTTGCACAGATCTTGCTGTGTCCAGCAGCACTGAGATGCCCCCCCTATGAACACGCCACGGTGCACAGCTGGTCCTCTCTGCTCACTGCTAGCAGTGGGGAGATGGCTGCAGAGACTTATCTTGGCCAGCCCTAAAACAACCCAGTTATTGATCTTAATAAATACTTTATGCCCTAACAAGGTGTAGATTGTCATTCTTCCTGTCTGGAGGGCGATGACTCTAATTAAACACTTATAGATACGCTTAAAGTTTAACTCCAGTGACGCTAAGCTGGCACTCAAGGCCATGGGAGCACGGTGTGTTAATGAGGTGCTTGCACGTACACCATGGGGGCAGGATTGGTGCCACATGCCCAGCCTGCTCTGCCTTGGGCTGGGACACAGACTGTGTGCCAGAGCTGAGCGCTGGGCACCTGTATGCTTTTAGTGGCTCTGTGTTCTTTTTTCTTTTTTTTTTTTTGCAGTTTTCTGCTGGGAACTGGTTTGTACTGCTTGAATTAGCACTGCTATCACCATGTCATTGTATGGATGTTTGAATAGATCACCACAGTGCCATCCACTGCGTGGCAGAGCCATGTGGGCCAAGGAGAAAGCACGTCGTGGGGTTTAGGGAGCAGGTGAGTTTGCTCCGTTCTCATCCCCCCCACTCTGCATCCACTGCACAACCCTGTGCCATCCTCTTGGTGCTCCTGCATCCCTGGGGAGTGCTGGGTTACCATGATGATGATGCTGACGATGATGGTAGACTCATAGAGTCATCTGAGTCGGAAGGGACATTTAAAAACCATCCAGTCCAAGTCATCACTGGGAACATCAGCATCTCCACCAGGTTGCTCAAAGCCCCATGCAGCCTGGATGTACTCTCAGATCTTTCAAAATGCAGCACGTGGGGGCACAGGGGGCACAAAGGAAGCCAATGATGAGCTCGAGCATTGGTGAAGAGCACCACGACCATGCCATCCTCCCTTCCCAAAGCAGGAGAAGTCTGTTGCTGTCTTTGGATTTTGACTTCCACGTCCTTTCTTGCACGGCTACAGAGCAAACCCCGAGCTCTGCACATCATTTAGCACCGAGACACCCAACAGGTTGTGCAAACCCAAATGGGAGCGGCCGCGTTGAGCGGCGAGCAGATTTGGGCCATCGTAAGGCTTTCATGGAGAAACCTCAAACCACCCCAGAAGCGAAGCCTCTCCTTCAAGCAGCTGTCGACACACTGCATTTGAACAATGGTGGTCATTTGTCTGTTATGTTTGCCCTTTTCATCTTCCTCATTTTCAAAGTGGTGTTGCAGAACTGCAGGGTGAGGGCTCGCCGTTGTGGCCGTAGCTCGCAGCCCGGCCCATGGTCAGCTCAGGGTGCTCCTGGCTGATGCAAATGGAAACTGCCCGGCCCGTGGTTGCAGCCTGCACTGAGCTCTCTGCTCTTTGATGGGGATCTTTGAAGTCACCCTGAGATGCTGCAATTAGCAAGAAATAACACGCAACGTAACAAGCTTCTCATTTGAAACTCTTCCCAACCAGAATTAACCAGCTGCTGAAGGTTTTCCATTTTGCAATGAGTGCCTGGATTGCAATTATGAAACATTAACCTTCTCTAATGCCACAGCTTCAGACAGTGAAAGAAACCATGAGACTTCTCCAGAAACTGTAAGCAGCACCCTCTAAAGAGCAGCTCTTCCAAATATCAGTGGGTTATTTGATGGCAGCATGCACACATGCCACCAAAGCAAAGCCTCCAGCTGTAGGATGCTTCTTATCACACTGCATACCATGAGAAAGGCTCATGCCTTATGGGGAGATGGTCAGCAGCAAGCAGAAATAGGGCTTACAGTATAACTGGGCATCCCCTACCTGTGAGGAGCTGGGAAACAGAACCAAGAGTGCAATTACGGTTTCGGTTGGTCGTCTCTGAGGGTTCATCTCAGTGGTGCAGGTATGGAGGTGTTGGTGGTGTTTGGGATGCTGGTGTTGGGGTGAAGCTGGTGTTGGGGTGATGCTGCTGTGAACACACTGAGTTGGTCACGTTGTTAGCTGACGTTGCCCATGGGGTTGAGGTGTGAACCATACCCAGCGCTAAGGGCAGGGGGTTGTCCACTCTTGGGATGGAGTCTGTGGGAGCAGGGGCTGCCCCTATAGCCCCTCTGCACCCCAGCCCAGGAGCTGCACACCCTGATCTCCCCATGAGCTTCTGCTCTGGGGAAGCAGCACTGTGCCAGAGCGGCGATGTCGCGTTGACTGTGGGTCCAAACGTCCCCCAGGGGGTTCTGGCAACGGCGGTGCCACAGCGCTGGGAAACGGCGCTTTCACTCAGCAGCGTGGGTGTGAATTTGCATTGGTCCATCATTAGGCGGTAGCTCTTATTTAAGGCAATAAAGGTGCTTAATTTCATAGGGAAAACTTAATGGAGCACTTAGTTCCCATGCACTGCTTCTCTGACATTTTATAGTCTTTGAAAGCATGGCTTACTAAGGGGCAGGAGCTGCATCCCCACGTCCTCCTGACCCCCTCAGGAAACAAACCAAAGGCTTTTGGAAAAAAGAGCAGGTGTTGTGGAAAAGTCAGAAGATGCAAATTCTTCCTTCTCATTAATTACTGTATTTATTCCATGATTCCACCTGTTCGCATGACGTCCTTCCCTCCCCGAGACTTCTCACAGCAGATTAAAGTGCCCTTTTATCATCATTCTGAAAGGCGTTTCATAAGGGAACATTAGTTCTCCTACATTATTCTTGCATGTTATAAAAAGTGTCTTTTTAAAATATTAGACAGCAATCGAGATTAATTTAAACCACATCAAACATGCATGGCTGGCTGGCTGGAGCGCTCATCCCTCTGCCACCCGCTGCTCCAGGCACCGCGGCTCCGGCTGCAGCCAGCACTGAGCTTTGGCACCGTCCTGTCCCTGATCCCACCGTGGGCACAGCTCTGCTGGGAAAGTGACCCTAGGACAAGTGGGATCTGAGCCTCAGAGGGACACCGGCCAGGTGCTGAGCGTGGGGATGCTGGTGGGTGCTGGGGTCCAAGCGGTGCCATAGTTGGGTGCCGGTTGGTGCCAGGGTCCCGGCAGTGCAGCAGCTGGATGAAGAGAAGGAAAGGTTGGTCCTTCGTGTTGTCCTCGCCCCAGGAAGGACGGAGTCATCGATGGCCTCAGGATTTGCAGCCCGTCTCCACTGCAGGAGATGCTTGGACCTTGCTGGCGCGTTGAATCAGCGCATGGGAACCACCTGCATGGTAATGGAAAACCCCAAGCAACTCCGTTTCCTTCCAACCACAGAAACTTGTCGTCCTCACTCATTTTCAGCCCAAACCATTTCCACGGGAACACAAAGTTTACAATGCCTTTAAATATAAATTGGGCCTCCTTTATCACCCCAGCGTGCAGATCTACGGGCACTGGGAGTGGTGGCACTTTATCCACGCATCAGAGAGCGGCCATCTCCGTCGCTGCCCCAGGCCTGGGCTCGGCTGCCTCACTCAGCATTCCAGACACATCCTCCTGGTGGAGGACCTATCAGCCAGATACCTGAAAACACATTTTCAACTCCAGCGAGCAATTGACTTTCAAAGCTTGTGATGCTTGTCAGTGTGTCTCCTAGGGCAACAAACAAACTCCGGGGAGCAGAGCGAGCCCTGCCTCCTGCAGAAGGAAAAGAGCACGGAGGTAGAAGAAGATTCTGGTTGCATTTTAAAGCTATTTATGGGCTGTGCAGTATTTGGAGGAAGGAAAAAAAAGCAAGAAGTTGAGTCTGTTTTGCTGAGTGGCAGCTTGTTCATAGAGTCATACAATCATAGAATGGCCTGGGTTGCAAAGGACCACAGTGCTCATCCAGTTCCAACCCCCTGCTACGTGCAGGGTCACCAATCACCAGACCAGGCTTCCCAGAGCCACATCCAGCCTGGCCTTGAATGCCACAACCTCCCTGGGTACCCTCTGTTAGACCAGCACCTTGCTGCCCACAGTGCCTGCGGGTCGCAGGGAGGTGTGGGGACCAATACTTGGGTGGGGGTAGGGGGGAACATGGGGACCAACAGCTGCATTTGCTCCTGTAGCCAAAATCTTCCCTAAAGCAGCACCTCAATCCTTAGGGTTGGGCATGCCCACATCCTGCAGACCCAAGACGTTTGGGTTCCCAGCTTGGCTAATGGCCCAGCGCCAGGGTGCTGGTCCTGTACCTAAGGAAAGGATGGAGAGGGCAGTGGAGCTGCTGCTGCTCCAAGCTGCCAATGTTCCCAAACCCTCCCAGGACCCCCTTCTCAACCTCTCCTTCTCCACGACGCGTTAGAAACATCTTATTCCCAACATCGGCCACAGGACGAGCGCCGCTGTTTGGTTCGATCGTTAAGACATCAAACAGACACCTCGAGGAGCTGCGCTCAGCACCCGCCTCCCCGATTAGGAGCTCCCTCCCCGTGCCCAGCCGTGCAGGGAGGAGCAGCTCCCACGCTCCCCACGCCGTGGCTGTGATCTCCCATGTCTAATGACGCCCATTTATATGTCAGCGTTGGGAGAAGATTCATCTCCAGGTGACACGCATTCTCAGCCAAGTTCCTGTGATTATGGAAATCTTCATTACCAGGCTAGCCAGGCATGAATCAGATGGAAACTCCACGTTGCTGGGGGGATGAGCAGAGTATCTGATAGATTTGGCAGGATGAATGCGTTACATTGAGCCCTTGGTCAACACGGGGTGGGGATGCAGAGGGGTCCCAGCCGGTCCCAGCCCCGGGGCAGTGGGTTTCCCGCTGGGGCTGGGACCCTTCTGCATCCCCACGGTGAGTCACTGGGGTCAATGGATGCTGTAGAAATTCTGCATTGAAGCGCTGAACTCACAAGGTTATTATTAAAAAAAATAATAATAACAAAAACACACACGCACACGGAGGGAAAATGAACAATTGGATGGAAAAAAAGGCAAGGTTTGCCTTTGCGATGCTGCCGGGAAGTGCTGACAAAGCTGCTCCTGACAAAGCCCCAGCGGGAGGGGGGAACTGTCTCTTTGCTCTGCCTGTCTCCCGCTGAACAAGGATCACTTTTAATGGGCTGAATACATACAACATACAGCTGACAACAAAGATGTTAGACTAACCTAACAAGAGAGAGAAACAGAAACAGCACACAGTGAGTAATTAGAATCTAATTAATTTGCATTTCACAAGAGACTCGGAGATGTCAGAGGGAAAAAAAAAAAAAAAAAAAAGTAAATTCCCAGAGATTAAAGGGCTCATGGAGGGTGAGAGGAGGCACAGGGAGCGGGAGAGCCCGAAACACAGCGACCCGCAGAGCTGGCCAGGATGTGCAGAATTAAATGGGAGCAGGTGTGAAAATGACAGGGCTGGGAGCAAAAGCGTCAGTGGGTCAGCAAAACGGAGATGAAAATATCCAAACAGCAGCTTGTGCTGCCCGAACCCCCCCCCCCCGGCTCTGCACTATTCTCCCCTCCTGCTGCTCTATGGCTCTGCAAGAGGACAAGAAGGGGAAAAGAGGGTTTGGTGTGGGCAGCGCCCAGAGCTGGGAGCCAACCCCATGCTGAGCCCCAGCATCACCGGTGGCTCTCGGTGCTAGGGCAGCTCCTTCCCAAAATTAGTGCTTGCAATCTTTATGTTCAACACCCTGTTTCTTAACAGTGGCTGTTCCCATGAGGCAAGCGATCCCGGATCTACATAACATCAAGGGGGAGATTTACGGCTTGTTTCCATAATGATGACACCAAGCAGGAGATTATGCTGTCAGAGATGCCGGTGCAGCCACACAAGATCTAGGGAAGAAAAAGAACTGTCATCCCACGGTGCAATGTGGTCGTCATCACTGCAATGGGCATCCCTAAGCCCAAGTCCTCCCAGTGCTGATGGGTGGGATGGGTGGTGGGGAAGCACCCTCACCTGCATTCAACACCAGCAACTCCGTCTTCCCTTCCTTTCCCATTCAGCCTTGTGTTTGCAGTAAGAAACCGATGCCACAAACACGCCAAGGGGGTATTTATTTTTCTTGAAAGCAAAATAACAGAACGGAACATCAGAAGGGAGGCATTTATCTCAGCCGGCTCTTTCCTTTTGTTGAGAATCAAAGTGGTGATTATTTGAGCAGGTTGCTTCCTGACAGCCCACCACAATGGCAGAAAGTGTGCTGCAAGCATCGCACCAGCGAGTGGAAGGCTGGGATTTGGGGCAGCAGTGCTCCGGACACACTGCTCCCATTGCCCACACCCCAGTAATGCCCCTCGTTTCTGGGCACAGCACTGTGGCACAGCTTGGGATGCTGATGTCCGCCCCCTGCCATGACCCCAAGCAAAGCATCTCCCAAAATACAGCTCCCTATGTGCAGTTCCATCCTTTGTATCCTCCTCAGGAAAAAGCCTTCCAAGTGAAGCCAATGCCTTTTGGAAGACAAACAAACACACTGCTCCATCTGAAGTCACCAGGCAGCCAGTCACCACCGGGGCGGCGGGATCCAGCCCATAATTTGCAGTGTGAGCACTCGAGCAGCACTGCCGCAATACGATGAGGTCATGAGTCACCCGACCACTGAAACCATGCAGCCAGCCCTGCACAGTGCGTGGCCGGGAGCCTGGGGATGTTCTTTCTTCCCTGCACTGCCTGGAGAGCAGGGGTTGGGGTGGAGGGAGCAGATGCGTCCTCTGCCCTAACGATAATGGGGAGATGCAGCTCCAGCATTAAAATCCCAGGAGCAATTGGATCCCAGCAAAGCGTGGTGAGAACACTGCCTGCAAGTGGCTTCCTAAAAACCTCATAAAGCTGCAAATGCACAGCCTGAGAGGGGAAGAGGTGAGGGATATGCTGTGCCATGTGCATGCCCCTGCAAAGCCCCAACCCCAGATTTTCCTCCAAAGATACTCTGGAGAAGACAGCAGAGGAATCCCACTGCTGCCAGCCCAATCACAGCCCCATCCTTCAGGGATGGTTGCAAACAAAACAAAGGAGATGGAAGATGAATGCTGCATTACCTTGGCAGCCACGAGTTAGGCTGTGATACATCTCTACCTCTGGGATACGTGACAGATATTATTCATTGTTCCCTTCTCACTTGTCACCGCGCAATCAGGGCTGGGAACCAAGGGAAGTTCACAACTTTCCACTGCGACTCGCCTGCAGATCTGTCAGTTGACTGAAGACCCAAATTACACAGTTGCAGAGCCCAGTGAACTGCTAAAACCTGCACGCCTTGCTGCCGAGATTAGAGATCCGCCGTGGTAATTATGTTAATGTTGATGTGTAGACGGATAACTGGCAGCAAGGAGTTGCTCTGAAACGTCTATTTATAGTGCCGGGGGAAAAAAAATAAACCTCGCCATCTCCAGGCAAACATATGGGCGACCAAAGCAGACAAATTAAGTGGGAGAAGAGAGAGAAAGAAGGAACAGGAACCGGAGCCAGGCGGTGCCACAGAGCCGCTGCCCGCGGTCAGATGCAAACTGAGAGGATGGCGGCACTTTGGTGGCACCCCATGCATTTGTGGTCCAAGGGTGAGACGGTGGCACTTCAGTGGCGTTCTGAGCATCTGTGCCACCACTCCAGGCCTGCTGTTCACCAGGAGCCGTGGTTGTGCCTCCGTGCCTCCCCCTCCCCACGGCTGTGTGCTACGCACTTCCAGAACGCGATGCTCCCGTGCAGCACTGACGATGCTGTGCTCTCCGGCTCTCAGCAGGACGTGGGATTTAAATTTTGAGCTGTGTGCTAAATTACATGGGCCGTCAGTCAACTCCTTGCGATGTTTTGAGTAGACAGATTTATACAAACACTCAACACTCAGCAGACCCAGCACGGTATCTTTCACACCAGTGAGGAGGAAATAAATCAAGCCTTCCCTCCCCCCTCCCTCACCATGCCAAAATTTCTTCCTGATGCCTTTCAAACAGGATCACAAAAGTATGTACTTACCGTGGAAACAACTGAAACTCCCTGAGAACCCAGGGAACATGCAGCCTGTCCAATCCAGGCACGGGGAACGAGCCTGTTGCCTCCAAACCCCCATAGGAAACACTGGGATAACCCCAGCAGCGGGGGCAGAGCTCAGTGTGCCGAGTGCTTTGGGAGCAGAAGGGCCACAGCAGAGGCTCTTATTCCTGAAGATAACGCTTCCCACTCCTCACCCCCTTATTTATTTTTTTAAAGCTGATGGTCTTTTAAGTTCCTGGTTGCAAGCTGGCCCAGCACGCTCTTGCAGGCACAGTGCTACAGCACGCCATTAGAAAAACAAAGTGCTTTCTCCACTTGATAGCTGGCCTTTTATTTTTGGAACTGATACATGCAATCACAGTAGCATGGCCCCAGCAATTAGGAAGAAAAGTACTTTTCTTTTCCAAGCCCAATTACCTATCCTGTAATCGACATAATTATTATCTTTCTGTTTCCTAATAATATTTATTGAACACTATGAATTCCTATTCTCAGCAAAGCTGCTCCCAGAGCACAGCAATTTCCAAGTCCTGGCAGGGTCAGAGCTGGAGGAGGATCAGTGCAGGTTGTTCCCAGCACGGGGGGGCTGCACCCAGACTGCAAACCTCACCCTCCAGCTACCAGCTGGGTAAACATACAACAAGATACTTTGTGAATTTCATAGTCCTCAATGTAATGAACAGAGGTCCAGTGACCTAAAGGTCTCAAGGCAAGTTGGGGAGTAGAGAGAATAGTTAATATGCCTGTTCTCATTACAGACAGGACTAATTTAAAGCACACCCAGACCCCTGCCCACATCTCCTGCTCCTTTTACAAGTTACAGTAAACACCTACCAGAAAAATCAAGCCCTGAAGAGGCTCAACCACAAGCACACCAGGGACAAACCAAAGCCCACAGGGACTCGTGCCCTCAGCTGGAGCTTTGCCCTCAGCACCACCCACCTCTACAACCACCATCCCCAGCCACATCCAGCAGCCGAGGCACTCCTCCAGCCCTCTGACTCCAAAACACATCACCCCAACCACAGCTTCTCCTGCCTGATCCAGATTATTTATGGCACTGATCTCCTAATTGTCCCAGCGATCTGATGGGTGGAGACAGGGAAAGGGTGGGTCGGACCAGCTCTTGGCAGAGCACAGCTGTGCTGGCCACCAGGTGCTGCCTTTTCAGCATCCCCCCAGCTGGAACCCATAAGCATTGGGTGCTCCCTCCTTCAGTGTGTGGGGATGCTTTGGGAGAGCAAGGGGACTGTGAACAGCCTTGAATTCACTGTTGGGTTAAATGGCAACTTCTCATAGAGATGGCTAAGATCTACCTGGTACGTGAAGCAACCTCTTCCATTATCCCCTCAACAGACTGCTGGCAGGAAGAATTGAACAAGCCAACTTTGGTCGGGATGGAAAAGAGCCTAAGGGGGAAGTGGTGAGGTCACCATCCCTGGGGGTGTTCCAGAACTGTGGAGATGGTTGGTGGGGGGGGTTGGGGGTCTGAGAGGACTTTTCCAACCTTAATGATCCTATGATGAACATGGGGAAAAATAAAGCCTTCATTTTCTCCTCAGCTTCCTTTTAGTCCTACTGTTCTGCTCACAGCAACACCAACCTTGGGCCATCCAAGTGGCTCTGGCTGCTCTGCCTGGTAGAAAAGCCACATCCAACGTGAGGAGCAGCCTCACGTTTCCTGCTGCAGCTTCCCTTGAAGTCACGGGGAATTGTGGCCAGGAAAAGCACAGAGCATCCATGGTGGGGATGAAGGTGTCTGGGGGGCTCAGCGCTGGGGTCGGCATAGGATGGCACCGCGTTGTGTCCCCAGCGCTGCGCTGCGGTGCTGCCCCACGCAGACAAAGCACTCACTGTATCGCAGTCTGATTCCTTTCATCCAGGGGATAAAATTAGAAAATCAACCTAATTCCCAGGAGCCTTGTTAAATCAATACGACATCCATCAGGCAGGCGAGGCACAATGCAAGGCTGAGATAAAATTAGAACGAGACCCCCGGGTGGGTTGGTATCAGCTCTGCATTTCAGAATTGGCAGGAGCTTTTGCATAATTTATCAATTACAAACAATTTAATTCATCCAGAAGAACGGCTCGCAGGGTAGCTTTGGGTGAGCTAAATGGCACTGAGGCTGAGCGGCTTCGGGAACCACCTGCAATGGGGCACAAGGCACAGAACCAAGCTGGGATGGGGCTGCATGGGCCTTAGGATGCCGGTGCCAGCATGGAGCTGCCTGTGCTGCTGGCATTGAGACAAATGGGACACAAAGTGAGAAAGGCTGAGGATGGGATTTGATGCGTCCCACCCCCAGCCCGGAGCCAAGAGCTGTGAATGCTATCGTTCCGTCCCAGCAAGGGAAACACCAAAGGTTAAGGGCAGGTTATTTGAGAGAACAAAAGTGATAAAAATCAAAAGCATTTCTTCTGCTGACTCCGAGCCTTCAGAAGGTTATGAAGCGCTTCCTTCCTGCAGCCCTCCTTTGTTCCACTGCCTACTGCCCGGCTGTGCTGCCCAGCGCGGCTCTCATAGCAAACAATGGCAGTTTGTTTGGGAGAGGGGAGGTGGGAGATCAGGGAGGGGTGACAGCCCCCTCTGGAAGTGACTCCTTCCCTCTATGCTTCCTCCCCCCCTCTCCCCCCCCCACCATCCTGCTCTCTTGTTTCATCGCCGGCTCGCGCAGTTATTAAAGCCAAGAAGTTAAGTGGTGCGTAATTATGGCATTGTAGTTGCTAATTATAATCCCACAATGAAATCAGTGCTTTGCAACGAAGGCCGCAAAGACCCGGTGGTTAGCAGCAGGCCTGTTCCTCACTCCTCCAAACTGCTACTGGCAGCAAGGAGGACTTGCAAGGAGGATTCAGATGGGGCGAGGCACACAGCAGCACCCTCCTCCCATCAGTGCATCCCAGTGGGGCTCCATGGGGCACTCCGTGGGGGTGGTACTACCTTACAGTGCATAGCCCAGCACTCCTGGTGCCGCCGTTCCACCATTCCCAGCATGGCAGGCCGTGTTCCCTCTCCCCACACAGCTGCCTGGATCCATCCCTACCCGTTACCATCGTTCTCTGTAGCAGCCTAATAACACTCCACGCTTTATATCCTAGGTGCTTGATTTATTAGGTAATTTGTTTCTTCTCCGTAGTGCTGGCCCGCTTGTCATCCGTGTAATGGGATGATGGAAGGGCACGCTGCAGACACCAGGCATTAAAAGCTAGGCAAATATGACCCATCTAAACTTGACGTCCAAAAATCGATTCACAGCAATTTTTGTGCTTCTGGCTTGCCTGAGGGGGGGGGAGAGGAAGCAAAAATTACAGTGATTCACACAGGGCTGCCCTCCATGAGGAGATGGGAGGGAGGAGGGTGCTGGGATGCTGCAGGTGGGCACTGTGGGCAGCGGCTCAGCCCAACCCCGATGTCCCTGTATCTCATTTCTATCCAGCCCCCAGGGTCCTTGGGAGAGCCCTCCTGTAGGCACAGCCCAGGGGTGGTGGCTCTCCTGGTGCCACTGACCTCCCCACATCGTGCTAGGAGGAGCTCAGTGCCCTCATCCCACAGCTGGGATTCAATGTTCAGCTTTAGGATGGGGATGCAGGAGGGATCTGCAGCTCCTTCATCAGGATGTTTTCCCTTGCTCAGAGCAGAGCTGTGTAACCTCAGCCACCTCCGAAGCGTCTGCCGTGGGCTGCTTAGGAGTAAATGGGGCGCTCATTAAAGCCCAGGCAAGGAACCACAGTGTGTTCTAATTCGCACTGTCATTTATATTTATTAATGTAATTAACCTGCTCAGGTAGCTGTGCTGGCAAGCAGTGTGAATCAGTGGACCAAGGAGAGAACCCAGGGCCAGGCGTGGGCAGTGTGCCTGGGCTGGCTCCATCGAGGCTGTGAGCACCACTTGCCCCACACCAAAGCACTGGGGCAGCAGAAGACCCTGCTGGGGCTCACATGTCCTTAGGAAGGAACGGGGCCACACGGGTGGCCCAAAGGAGGATCTTGCCTATGGCTGTAATGCAAATCCCATTGCAATACTGCAAGTCCTGCTGCAATACTGTAAATCCTAAGCAGCTGAAGGACATGCAGAGCCCCTGAGTTGTGTGGTGCATGGGATCCACCAGCACCTCCTGGTTGCCAGCCATGTCCCTGCTCCTGGGCGTGGGTCTCAGTGCTGTGCTCAGCCCAGAAGTGAGAGAGGTGGTGGCACAGAGCTGTGCTGCGGCGCTGCTCGTGGGCCGCCTGGGGCAGGAGAGCAGGGATTGCAGCAGTCTCAGCCAGGGCAGCTGGAGATGCAAAGGCAGATGGGGAACTTCAGGCACTGCAGGGCCATGAGCTGCACCCAGCATCTCCCACACTGATAACCATCAGCTGTTGAGGGTGTGGACGACATTAGCAACTCAAAGGGATTAGGAGAGATGTGCACTGGATAAGGGCATGTGCTCACCCGGAGCTGGCCTCGGCGCTGGCAGGTGGGTTGGTTTTTGGGGTCGGTTTGCTGATATGGATTATCCTGCAGCACTCGGTGAGGCACTAGGAGTGGCCATGAACTGGTGTTCTCATCTCCCACGGCCAAGGCATCACCACAGTGTTGCCGCAGTATCACCCCAACACTCACAGCGTTGCTGCAGCATCGCCGAAGCACCTGCAGCTTCACCACAGCATTGCCACAGCATCACCATGCCACTGCCACTGCATCACTGCAGCACCCACAGCACCACCGTAGCGCAGGGGCTGCCCCATCCATCCCCAACCTCTGCCAGAGACCCCCAGATTTGGAGCTCCAAGAACAAGGGCAAGAGCAGCCTGGCACGCATGGAGAAAAATAAAACACAATTAAGGAAGCCAACCAGAACACCAAGTTAATGAGCAGGCTGGAAGCCATCATCCAGAACCTGTTTTGGCACGGGGTGCCGCCCCGTCGTGCCAGCCCGGAGCTCGGGGGGGGAGGCAGCTGCTGCCCCTGGGCACTGTGAGTCTGGAGCAGCACCGGTTTGGTGAGGGGCTGGAAAGTGCAGGAGTCGGCAAACGGAGCGGTCACCTCTGATTTCAGCACTTTCTACTTTTTCCTTCTTGTATTTTTTTTTTTTTTTCTTCTTCTTTTTTTTCCCCTCCGTGTTATTATCTTCGTTAGGCTCTGCTTTGGCTGCAGGGCCCCTCCGAGAGAATGGAGTGCGGCGTGGGTGTTACCGGCTGCTGGCGCTCCCCGGCTCCGTGAAGCAACGCCAATTACTAATTTCATGGAGATAAGCCCTTCTGAAGGAGGGGGGGGAAAAGAATTCTCCCAGCTTTGAAATCCAAAAGGCGCCTTCATTTCTGCATTCCGTCAAAGCTCACAGGGCTGCGGCGACGGCTCCCATCCATCCGCACACTGGAGGGACAGAGCAGCACCCAGGGGGCATCACCTGGAGGTACAGGGGAACACGGTGCAGCTGTGCCCCCACCCACGTGTAACCCCACACCCGGCCCCTTCCCCCCGCCGCTCCCACAGCCCCGCCAGCACCCAGGCCGTGAGCACGGAGCAGAATGGCGGCGCGCGCAGAATGAAGCTGGGTGTAGTTTGCATTTTTATTGCTCTAGCCTCAGATTCCAGCCTACAGAAAAGGTTTCAAAAAGGATTAGATGCCATAAAACCTTTAATAATCCTCCCACATCTTACGTTTAATTATTGTTTTTACACATGCGGAGCCAACACGCCTGTAGCAAGCAATCACGTCTCGCATGCCACTCCTCCTGCATTTCTTCTCCCCTGCGTGGCTCCGGGTTTCCACAGCTCCACCACCCAGCAGGACCCATCCTGGGGACTCGCAGTTCCTCCATCCCATAACCACAGCCCTGTAGATGTGCATCGCATCCCACAGGCAGTTTTGCAGATGTGGATATGGGGGCAGAGCAGGGGGATTTGGGGGGCGCTCGCAGAGGAGATGCTGAAATCACTCTTGGGTGGGGATTAAAAAAAAATACCCTTGTCTCCAGTTCTAACCCGCTTGCTTGGAAGGAACACGTTGTCGCTCATGTGCTGCCATCAGAATGCTTACTGGAAGGGAAAATCAGATCTTTTCATCGTTTGTTTCATCTCAACAGCTTTTCTGAAGCCAGCCAGGGCTGGGGAGGATTCAGCTGTAGGAAGAGTTTAAGAGTAGAGCACATCCTGGTCACATTTTGGTACCATTTCAGAGGTTCCATTATCCCACAAAGCACTTAAAAGCAGCCCCACAGCCTCACCAACCCCAGGCTCCCACTGACACCAATGCCAGGGCCATAATGACGTGAGGACCTAGGGACGTGGGATGTCCTCATGGTGTGTCCCCAGCTCTGCACCATGTGCCAGGCAAGGGAAGAACAGCTCTGGTTGGGGTGGGGAGCTCTAGGGCTGTGCTGGGCCTAAACAGGCTCTTTGTGAATGACTTCATTATTATTATGATTACTTATTACCTAAGTGCTGCTTCCCCATTGCCCGTGGCGTGGCCTTGCTAGGGGGTGATTTTCACCCCGTTATTTCTGGGCTGGGGGAACCAAGGCCAGATTGGCTCTCCTGTTCCCACATTCAATCCCAGGCACATTTGGAGGCAAAACCTCATTTTTGGAGGCATGTTTCCCCACTGTGACTCCAGGGACCCCCATCTCCCTGTGCCGAGCACGCTCAGGGCTGGGTGCTGGCAGCCAGCACTGCTGCTACCCCACAGAGCAGCATTTGTGCGTGGGCTCATCCCAGCCCCGCTGTGACTCATTTCTGATGAAGATGATTATCTTTTTGTTCAGCAGAAAGCCAGCAGTGGGACGGGCTGGCACCCACAGGGCTGCTCTCCCCTGCATCGAGGCAAAGATGTGCAGCATCAGCGGAGGTGGCCGTGGCCTCGCTGGGAGGAAGCGCTCCCCGAGCACCGCGCACAAGGAGTTAAGGGGCTCAGCCTGGCTGAAGGAAGCCTCCCTCAGCAGGGAAGGAAAGGACAGAACAATTCCTCATTTATTTTGGTCGCAGGCAGCGTCCCATTAAAATCTTGCTGCCCGAGCTGTGCGCACATGGCAAAAACCAGAGCACCCGGCTCCCAGCGAGACAAAGGCAGCCTGTGCTCCGGAGATGTTTTATTCATGTGCAGCCTTGGAGCACAAACAAGCCCCACCATTACAGCTTGCCTTTGTGAGATGGGAATGGCAGTGAGGGAACGGAGCTGCACCCAGAATTGCAGCTTCTTCCCCAGTCTGGACGGCTCGTTCTGCTCATTCCCCCACACCACGCAGGAGCTGCGTGCTTTGCTTGCCATCCTTGCATTTCATGAGGGCACGGGGACAGTGCTTGGCTTCCAGCAGGGAGGAAAGGCCCCTGCAAACAAAGAAATAATGGAGGAGTCGGCCTTCGCCTTCCCCTGATTGGCTCTAATTGAATATTAATACCATCTTGATCTTATTTTAATGCTCCATTTAATCTGAATGTTTGTCTTATTTTTGTTCCCGGCAGAGGATTACGCACACACGTGACACTGGGCCACTGCTACCGCGTGTGGAGCATGAGAGCCATTTCCAAATGGAAATAATTCCAAAGGGAAAAAAACTCCAAATGGAAACACCTCCCAGTGGAAATACCTCCCAGTGGAAACGCTTCCAAGTGCAGCTATCGGGACCATTGGGAGTGAAGTTCATGCATGGAGCAGCTCTTCGTTTCGGGGCGTGGAGAGCATCACCCCGTGTCCAGACACGTGCCTGAGAGGCAGAGATTGCACATCTCCAGGATGTGAATCCACCTCTGCTGTGACGGAGGTGTAGGTGAGGCAACACCTCCCAGTGCTGCTCTGGGTGGTCTGGGGGGGGTTGGGAGCCAGGAAGGGTCCCATCCCAATGGGGTGGGTTCCTCTCTGAGTTATACTGAGAGCACCGTTAGTTAAAGCACTCTTCGTGATGGCCATCCTGCTCACCAAGATGCAGCTGGGTGGGTGGTTCTGCCCCTGGCAGCAGGGATGCAGGGACAGCACAGGGCAGGTGTCCCTCCATAATTCACAGCGTTCTCTGCATGGAAAAAAAACCCTGGGAAGCAGCAAGGCAAAGTGGCAAGAGTTGAAGTGCCACTGGTCTCTGTTCCCATCCCCAGCCCAGGGCCTTAGGGTAGCCGCAACAGGTGCTCCCATCCCCGTGCCATTTAGCTTTCCTGCCCAATCCCTCCTTTTTCAGAACTCACAACACGTTTGGTAACACTGAGGTAATGGGCCAGGGTTTAATCCCTCCCAAAATCACAATAACCCCACAGATGGATGCACCAGTCCAGGAACGCATTAGTATGGGAGAGCACAGCAAGTGGTGCTGCTGCCAGAAATACCAGAGGAATTAGCAAATTGGGTTGCAGCTCTCGAGTGAAACCATTTATTTGGGATGGACTGTTCCTTCTTGTAATCCTCTGTCATCAGCACTCGCTGCGAAAATTTAACTGTGTCAGACTAAGCCGGCGTGGTAAGCCTCAGCGCTAGCTCTGTGGGTACAGAGACTCACTGGTTGCCCAACGCTATTTGCAAGTCAAGTGCATTTCTTTCTTTGTGCTGTAATTGCTGAAGACTGCAAATGCCTTACTAAGCAGATGGAGGCGGCGGGGCCGGCTGGTGCCAGGGGGCTGAGCCTCGGCTGTGACTCTCACTAACCCCATCCATTAGCCTCCATCCTCCTGCAGGATGTGGGGCCGGGGGCACACAGCCTGCTGCTCGTTGGAAAGACATTGACATGGGCAGTGCTTGGAGTGTGGAAAGCTTATGGTGACACATAAAGCAGAGGTGAACATTCCTAATGGCTTTTCCAATGCTCTACGAAGGTAACTTTGAAAATAAAAGAGATAACTTTAAAAAAGTGCTGCAGCTGAGCCCGCACTCCTGCCCCCCACTGAACTCCCTGCCCCTTACTGGGGAAAACACTGGTGGAGAAGAAAGCTTAGGAGGAAGACGTAGCAGTTCCCAGGTGTGCGAAGCTTTGGGCTCCAAACCCGAGAGCATCGAGAGTTCAGCTGGGGTTATGTCAGACCTGGTGACACAGAAAGCTCTTCCCTCCAGCGCTTGAGCTTGCGTGCCAACCACTGCTGTGGCTGCTGAACTGTGTTGCACCCCGGCCTCATCCCCAGGACATCACACATCTCCTCCTCCAACCACTTCTGGATGCGCAGCTCTTTGGAAATCTGCTGCCCTCTCTTTGGGCTTTTGATGTACCCCAGGAGGAGGGTGCGTGGTAAGGTAAGCATTGCTTCACTGCTGTTTGTGCAACCCCGCTGCAGATCCCTTATTATTCACGATGATATCTTGCCACTTGATATGCATAATAGCTCAGAGGTACCGTTGACTACATTTTTCCAGCGCTTTGATGTGCTAGCGATAACTTGTTTCTGTTTCGCAGCCATTAAGCTAGGTGGAAATCATTACACTACATTAAGTGTGGGGTTTGTTCTTTAATCAGCGTTGTTCTGGTTCCAGGCTCGGTGTTGCAATCTGTCATATACAGAAAATATCCTCTTAACTCAGGTAACAAGTTTGGAGGAAGCCAGCAGAGCTGAGCAGGGTTTCGCCGAGGTCAGGAGCTGAGGGCACAGTGCTCCCAGTGCCTCGAGCATCCCTGGCTGTGGTTGCTCCTTTTTCAGGAGCAGGCGCCAGTGCCTCCAGGACAGACCCTGTGGATCCATCACACACAACATCTGTTTGACATTTTAATGTCATGTTTGTGAAAGCAGCTAAATGGGAAACTTTGAAGGTAAGGCTTGAATTTTTTAGGGTGCAAGGAGAAGTTGACCCGAGCACGTAGGTTCTGGGAAAGAGGGGAGGAGCACCCAGAAGGGAGAAGCCCTGCAGTTGGTGCCGCAGGGCACCAGTGCTGCTCTGTGCAGAGCCCCTGGAAAGCCTGCACAGTTTGCAAACCAGCACCGTATTTGCTTTGCAAAACCTCTAACCACCCCTCCCCAGAGTATAGGACAGAGACAAGTGGGAAGGGGAATATCACAGCCCATTAAGCCCTCGGTGCTGGGATGGGGAGAGGTGGGTGACCCCGCCACGGATGGGGCCACACCGCTCACATTGGCCCCTGCTCTCACTCAGTGGCTTTGGCACTGGTGTCTCAGTTTCGTTTCCTGCTTTCTTGCAGCCTCGGCATGTTTAGCTTGGCCTCCTGCATTCTGTGACATGAAAGCCTTGGCTATAAATACATCGTCCCATCTCCGAAGCCTTTGTCGTGTTTTCCTGCTTCATCCTCCCGGGGAATGTCGGGTGAGGGAGTGCAAGGTCCCGCTCCCAACTGCAGCTGCTGGAATCCTTGCGCTCTGAGATGCTCCCCACGGCCCCCGCCTTGCTCCACTGATCATAGAAACACAGAGTTACTAAGGTAGGAAAAAACCTCTGAGATCCCCCAGCCCGAGGCCAACCCATCACACCGTGTCCTTCAGTGCCACATCTCCACATTCCATGAGCACCTCCAGAGATGGTGACCCCCCTCCCCGGGCAGCCCATGCTGGTACATCATCGCTCTTTCTGAGAGGACATTTTTGGATGCTCCCATGCCAGACCAGGCAGCACGGAGTGCCCACGCCGGGGCAGGCACGCCTCGTGGGTAGTAAACATGTGTACGGTAGCTGCCCATAATTACAGCCCTCATTCAGCTGAGCATCGCCGCTCAGAAGGCATCTAAGCATGTGCTCAGAGGTAATTACACGCCTGAAGATCTTCCCGACTAGGCGCGGATTTCAGGCTGGTTCGATATCTCCTGCCTTAGCTGTGATTCAGCAGCACTGTGCTCTGCCTCTCTGTGGTTCCAACGACTCAAATCATCATGAGGTGACCACAGGGCCTGGCACTGCGATCCAAGCATTCTGCACTTCTCTCCGCTTTGTAGCTAGGAAAACGAGTCTGCTTTTGAATCTTGTTGCTGATTCATAGCCCTTCCCTCCATGCAAGACGGCAAATTAAAGGCTGATTAGGAACCGGCTCTGCAGAGACCTCATGAAATGGCTTCTCTGACACTTAGGGGGAAAAAGAGACAGAGAGAGAAAACACTTGGTTAGAAACTGCCTCGATACAAGAAGGCGAAGCCGCACCGGGCCCTGTGTGCAGTCAGTTTTTCCGTCCCATTTGCATAGCAGCTCTGGTTTCACGCAGCCGGCGTCGCCCGCTCTGCTCTGCGTGTGAACGGAGCCCACGGCCGCCCTGCGCTGTGCCCACGGCTCAGCTCCCTGCAGCGCTGCGTCCCACAGCCGTGCACTGCCACGCTGCGGGGTCAGACACGGCCACCAGCTGCAAAGCAGGCGGTAAATGATAAGGAAGCCGGCTTGGAACAAAGTGCCCCCAGGCCACCTTCCGCTTTTACTATTATTTCTTTAACAAATCAGAGCAGGCGTTGTCAAGAGAAGAGAATCTCGAAACAAACGGCTTGGGGTTTTGCTGCTGAAGTTCCCCAGGGAAACACTCCTGGAGCCAAAAGGCACAGCAGAGGCGGCTGGGCGGCGCAGGCAGGCAGTGCTCTGTGCCATCCCCTCGTGTTCCACACCGTGAAGTCTTCGAGGGTTTTTTTCAGCTGAGTTCCTGCTGCACAGCACACGTGGCAGTGTGCCTCGGTCTATAGCATGGGAAGGGCAAGCAGCTCGTCAGCAGCACGCAGCTCATTAGAGGGGCCAGTTCTCCATCACGTAACCATGAAGTACAGCAGGATGCAAGGAGTGGGGTCCTGGGGCAGGAGCCAGCAGGTGGGGGGATGCAGGTCCCGAGTCCATCAGCAGCCATGGCTCCTCCATGCACTCACACCCACTCTGCCCCGCTGTGCTGTGGGGTGCAAGTCACCCTCCCAGAGTTAAGGATGCACCATTCCTGCGTCCAAACCCAAAACTGAAGCAATGTGCTGGCGTGGCCGCTGCTCTCAGGGAAAGCAAATTGGCTCAAAGGAGCACAACGGGCAGCGGGCAGCACCTGCAGGGCACCCAGCCCTGCCCTTCCCCTGCCACCAGCTCACTGTGCGATCTGTGCTACCTGGTGCGAGCCTCAGCGCTGCGGATAGAGTTATCATCAGCATCTATTAGCGACAACAAACAATATCTGCTTCATTCATTGTTGTAGGCTGGATTATTAGCTCTGGAAAAACAGCTCCCGGAACACCCAGGGAGCCAGCCGAGATTCATCTGTGTCTAATTAGCAGTGGCTTCCTTCTTTGTTTGTTCAGTTAAAATTAACTCTCTTCCTGGAAAAAAAAAAAATAAATAACAAAAAAAAAAAAAAAAAAAAGGAAAAAAAAAAAAAAGGAAAAAACACACAAAAAGCTGACGCTGCCTGGGGCTCTGGGCCGGGCAGATTGGGGGCATGGCTATGGGTGACCCAGGGGATGAGGCAAGACGGGGCTTTCCCAAACCCACCATGCAAACCCAGGGATTTTTGCATTTGCTTTCACGTCTCCTTGACCCCAAGGACTGGTTAATGTATTTTGTAAGACTGCATCTGTTCTTCGTCAGCCTCAGCGTTTGTGTTCAGTTGCCAAAGGCACTCAGATAGATGTAGAAAAGAAGCCAAAAAAGAACCCCAGATCCCAAAGCCCAAACGTTTCTTGTTAATCACAAAGAACCAAAAATAACTCAAAGCTGCGGTCGTGGAGCTGTGCAACACCTGCACTGCCAGGACCTTCACGGAGGAAACCAAAGCTGCCCCTGAGCCAAACCAGGGAATACGTGGCACCCGAGTGCTGGGCTTGGCGTGCTCAGGGCTAACAAGCAGTGTGGTGACAGCTCTGGGGAGGCACAGAGCATCCCTGCAGAGCAGCAGGTGCTGGGCTGGTGCACACCCTCTGCTTGCTATCGCTTCATCCCAGCACGGGTAAAGCATCCTTACACCAGGGGACCGTGGAGATGCTGAGTGCTGCGGATAAATGTTGCTTAAGCACTTTATGGCACCTGCGAGAGTCGCTTTGCCTGGGGAAAAAGTCACCCAGTGAGCACTGCTGGCAGCAGGCAGAGGGAGGGAGGTGGTTCTGCAATGGGCTGGAAAAGGGCTGTGCTCTGCTCAGGGCTGGGAGCAATTTGGGTCATAGGGGGCTGCATGGGGCAGGAGAGCCCTGCTGTGAGCATTGGGGGGACAGAGCTCAGCAGAGAACTGAAATAAAGCATTTCTCCTTCTGTGCTGGTTGGGAAAGCAGAAGTTCCGGGCTGAATGGGCCGTGCTGCGCTGCTTGGCCGTGTTATTTAGCTGTGCTGGAAATGAAGGATGAAGGTGATAAAGGGTTTATTTTAGCAGGCAGCAGCCACTAGCTGCTCCGTAATGCACCGGGGAAGCTCAGCTCCGCCGCCCCGTTTCCCATTCCAGTCACGTGCCCCCAAAATTGCAAATGGAGATTTGTTACATTTCATTTGTTCCTATCCCTGGGAAGCCATTTGCGATGAGTTCATGTCTCCCAGGAGGCTGCATTCCAATCAAAGTGAAAAGAGAGGGGGGAAAAAAAGCCGCACTACGCTGAATGACAATGATATCTCACTGCCGACCGTCGGGTCCCAGCGGCGCTGTGTGGGTCAACGCCGGGTTGCACGTGTGTGCGTGGGGCCGGAGCTGTGCATGGGCTCGGGCCCATAGCACTGCTTGGCCAAATGTGCATCCGTACGCAGTGCTGCGTGATGCTGCTCACCCAGCTGCAGCTGGAGGGCAAAGCGAGCTGGGAGGCACGCCGGGAGGACGGGCTCAGCATCTGCTTCAAATTAAGCAGGTTTTCTCCTGCCCTTTCCCCGCTCTCATTAACCGAGTGCACGCACTCCCAGAAACTGAAAGCAGAGATGGTTGGGGTGAGCTCGCTCTTATTTGTTTATATTTGTTTTTAGTTTCCCCTTTGTAAAAAAAAAAAAAAGTACGGTTTTCACTTCAGGGCAGTTTTTGTGGGCTGTGGCGCGGTGTTATTGATTAGCGCCTGCTATTCTCGAGCAGGAGGCTGTCTGACATACTGCCTGCCTGCTGCTAAATGGAAATCTCCTAATCTTTGCAATCCCTTTAAGCGTCGGCAAATGAAAAGGCGGCACATTGTGGCAAATCTCTGCTCGTGGGGAAGAGAGGCAAGAGCTGCCGGCGGAAAGCAGGAGCTGCAGGGCTCTGCATGGCGTGGGGGTGTCTCTCTTTGCGTTGGCAGGAGGTGCCCCGGGCATCCCATAGCAGAGGCAGTGCTGACCCACAGCCCCATGAAGCAGCCTGAGGGCAGTGAGCATCGCAGCACCGCAGCTGTGCCCATCCCAGCACGGTGGGGTCAGAAGTGGGTGCTCTGGGGGTGCTCCTGGCCCAGCATCCATTGCTGCTGTAATGAGTAGGAAGACAAATGTGCGTTCACAAAGCCCAATTTACGCTGCGACAGTCTCAGCAGAGCAATGTACTCAGCTCTTCCCAACAAATTAAGGATGCCACAGAACTAAAGCCTCAAAAAGCTGCAGTTAATCCCTACGTCCCAGCCCCGGGGCTGTGTGAGGCCATCCCATCCCCATATGGAGCACACAGGGAGGGCATGCTCAACCCCCAAGGCCAGGTGGGACAGCAGCGTGCCACCATGCCTGGCAGAGCACAGTGCTGGGAAAGGGAGCCCATGTTCATTAACCTGCACAGCCAGGAATAACAATTGCCTTCCATCAGGACCTCATGAATAAGTCGCACCATCTGATTTAGTTATTTATATCCTTCCTGCTGGTAAATTAATTAATGTTTCATTTGCAGGCAGCCCGTAAAGCTACTTCTGCCTGCTCTGAAAGTGGGCACGTTGCAATGTCATCTGCTTTAGGCAGCATCCTCCCCAGGAAAGTGGCTCTGCACTGGGCCCTCTCCCCACACAGCAGGGCTTCAGGAGCTCATTGCTTTGTGCCCTCCTCTGTGCATCATTGGTGCAACACTGGAGAACTCAACAGCCCAGCATTTCCACCCTGCAGAGCTGTGGGACTCCCACAGCCTTTGGGTCAAAGATGGAAAGCCAGACAAATGAACAGAACCCCACGAGTGTTCCAGGATGGTTCCCTTTTTGCAATCCAAGCACTGCACACAGTTGCAGTGGTGGCTGTGTAACATGCTGCAAAATGCTTAATGCACACAGGCCATGTGGGAACACCAGCAGCAGCCTCTCCCATGGCACAAACCATCCCAAATGCCACAGAGATGTCCCCACTTTCCCTCTCTGCATGGGTCACCCCCCAGGCCATGTCCCTGGGCAGAAAAAGGCACTGCCTGCAGCCCGCCTCTGCTCTGATTGCTAATGGCAACCTAATATGCCCAATTATTTTTCAATGCAGACAGTTGCGGTTCATTTGCTTCCCCATCAGGCAGGGGCTTGCAGGAAGTATTCCAATACCAGCCACGTTTTAATTTCCTCAGGGAATGGCACATCCTCTTGTGAAGATGAGCTTGTATCCAGCCATGGGACCCCAGCAGGTCCCCATCGTCACTTAAGGGAAGCAGAACTGTATGCCCCCATATTCTTTTTTGCTTTTTTTTTCCATCCATGGCCCATTATCTGGGATGCCAAGCTCGAATCAGGAGGACTGTCCACGTCCAAAGCTGGAGTTGTGCTCTCTCAGGCAGTGGTGCCACTCTGGGGTTTTCCTTTGTTCTTCATTTTCGGGTTGCTTCAAAGAAAATGATGAACAATAGAATCATAGATGGGGTGGGATAGAATAGGACAGGTTGGGGTAGGATAGAATGCAGTAGAGTGGAGTCATTAAGGTTGCAGAATACCTCTCAGATCCCCAAACCCAATCGCAACCCATCCATCCCAGCTTGCCTCTCAGTGCCACATCCCCTCAGTTTTGGAACACCTCTGCAGATGATGACCCCAGAGTTTCCTCTGTTTCCTTTCTTCCTTCCTTTTCCATCCCAATCCTCTCTCTGAACCAGAAGGACAAACACTCCCTGCCCAACCTGGGCACGATTTCCAGGCCCATGTTCCTTTTTGGGTGCTGCTGCCCACGGGTACCTGTGCACGGATGTGCAGCTGCAGCTCACCCTGCTCTGAACCGCTGTGAACTGCAGTAATAAAGCACATGCTAGAGAGATGTCACTGGCAGGATTGTTAATGCGTGAGCCTAATGAATATGAATGGTCTCTTCATAAATGTAGCTTTGTGTCATTAAATTCCTTCACACCTCACTGATCATGGAAAGGTTACTCAGAATTAAATGTAAATCACATATTTACTGGTACGAAACAGATCAGCGTGTCGTTTTTAAAAAACATATAATTTAATAATGGTGCAATCTTCCCCTAACCAGCCTCGTGTGATGGATTCGCGGTGCTCCGTCGCTTGGGGTTTTCAGGGGAAGGTGATACAGATCTCACATTATGGGCAATTTACACTGTGTTTTTTTTTCCCCCTAACAGTAGACCTCAGTTCTTAATCATGTCAGTGGCCCAGAAATGAAAGGAGTTATTTCAGCCACGTCACTCCATATAATTAAAAGATTAAGGAACGTCTTCCGTTGTGATAGAAATTAATGGGCTGGGGGCTGGGTGAGCACCCGATCCGGGCAGTGCAAGCTGCAAGCATCATGGGCACATTGCACCCCTCCCTGGTTCTGCTCCAGAAGCAAAAGTGGGCACGCTGACACGTGGTGCTGTGCAGCTGCTGTGTTTTGGGGTGCATCTGGGGGCAGCTGCTGCACGGAGCTGCGTGCAGACGGCTCAGCCACGGCTCAGGGGAGGATGTCAGTAAGGAGCTCTGTGAGCCACCCAGCTGCCGCCAGCAAAGCCCCCTCGCAGACTGCTTTAACAGCACCAGCACACATTAGCTGGTAAGGGAGAGCTGATTAGTAATTAAATGGCTTTTAAAAATAAAACCATTAAGACTAATCCCATCAAATTTAGAGCTTCATCCAGGCAACTCTTATTAATTATTGTCCCACCTTGCAACTTCTAAGGGCCGGGCTTAGTTGGGTAAGGGCTGGCAGTTGGGTAAATCAAGGCACTCCTTTTGTGCCATTATCCCTGCTGGGACAACAGGGCAACCCAAAATGGGGCAGGTCCTGTCCCTCCCCATGCACGCTGCCATATCCTCTGCTTCTGCCCTCAGCAGAGCAGAGCTGTGGGGTGAAACGGGAGCCAGAGGGAACCTGAGCAGTGCTACGGGGTGAACCCAGAGCCAGATCCCATCTGATGCTGCCGCCACCTACGGCCGCTCTGCAGCAGAGGGACCTGCAGGGTTCGGCCACAGCGCCTCATGATTTGCCTCAAAGTATCAATAATTTCAGGGTTAAGGAAACAAAAGCTTTTTTGCTTATTTGTATTTTTCCCCTCATCAATACTGGGGCCAGGCAGGCCACTTCCAGACAGTCCCCGGGGCCTACTCAGCTATTAAAGATAGAAATTATATCTTCATAACCCAGGATATTGCTGCTCGCTTATTTATGACTTGCTCCATTTCAAGAATATTTATTCTAGACAGGGAGCCTGATAATTTTCATCCAATCTACTTCTTATAGCTCAGGGCAAAAGAATGGAACAGCTCAATTGAAAGAGCACTTTCCTATTATTGCCAGGTAAGGGCAGAGCAAGCTGATCTCATTTCTGCCCTGAACTCGCAGCACCACTGGATTCAGCTCCTTTTTTTTCTGCTTTCTTTTTAATTCATCGAGGAATGGCAGCCCACACAACCACTTAAAGGAAGTACTGCATAAATCCCAGTGCAGTAATTACCCATTTGGAAACATGACGCTTTATAGGAGAAGCGGCATCGCGCCAGGATGCTCTGCACGCTACTCCTACTCCAGCTGAAATCCTCCCAGGGCTTGTAGGCAGCAGTTAGTGGCTGCAGTTGCAGGCTCATAAAACTAAGCCACTGCAGCTGGGGCACAGGAGCTGCAGCAGAAAGCTGCCGAGGTGGGAAAAAGCCATCCAGGATCACGGGCCAGAGGAGGAACCAGAGGACCTGTGGCCATAGGGAGGCACAAGGGCTCGATGCTGCTTGTTGGCCAACAACCAGCGCAGCCCCACGTGCTCTGCACCTAACCAGCATGGAGCTAGGCTGCCTGCAGTCCTGGACGTGATGGGAGAGCCGCAGTCAGCCCTGGGGGGTGCTCTATAAGGTGGGTCAGTACCCCAAACGTGGGTCAATTCTCCACAAGATGGATCAGAAAATCACAGAATCACATAGGGGTTAGAAGGGAGATCTCTCTGGAGATCATCTAGCCCAACCTCCTGCTAAAGAGGGTTGGATTGATGCTCTATAAGGCTGATCAGTGCCTCATAGGAAGGGCTGATGCCCTGTAAGATGCACTGATGCCCAATAAAGTGGATCCATGCCCCATAAGACTGATCGATGCCCCACAAGATGTGTTGATGCTCTTTAAGATTGATTGATCCCTGTAAGATCAGGTGATATCTCGTGAGATAGGTCATAGAATCATAGAAACAGAATGGTTTGCGTTGGAAGGGACCTTAAAGCTCACCCAGTTCCAACCCCCTGTTGTGCACAAGAACACCTCCCACCAGACCAGATTGCCCCAAACCCCATCCAAACTGTGCTTTGTTACACCATGAACTCTCTGATAGCACGTAGGTAGACCTGAATGCTGCAAACCAGATAGACTAAACTGATAAACAGATGCAACAAAGCATTGCAATTGAACTTTCCCACTGGCTGCTTGGTAGCAAGGATCCTGGTCATGTCCCTGCTTGCACGGCAGCACCACGAGGCCACCAAGCACCTTCCTCCACCTGCTGCGTGCCTTAAATGTCAAAGCCAACGAAGTGTTGAAGGGCTTTATTGCTTTTTGTGAAGCCGATTAGGAATATCTTCTGCTAGGTAAAGAGTAATATTGCAATATGAAGGATCGGGGAATTTGGAGGCAGCGCTGTGTGAATTCCCCACAGAAACCTCTGTTCTCACAGCCAGAACAGTTATCAAAAAGACAATTTAAGCAGCATTGCACTCTAACTAGCTGGAGGACACAGGAGCCGGTCCTGTACAGCAATCTTTCAGCCTCTAGTAAATGAAATTGCAAAAAAAAAGTATTAAAAAAAAAAAAAAAAAAATCAGCTTTCCTCCCTGATGGGCGAGAGGCAGAAGGGCTGGGATTGTTAGAGCTGTGAGCTCAGCTGCGTCCCTGCCAGCAGCCAGAGCTGCCCCTCAGAGCTGTGCTTCTCCCCAGCCCCAGCAGCTCACCCACAACCCCACACCATCACAGAGGGTGGAACAAGCCCATGGCCACAGTGCTTGGGTTCTGCTCCCTCTGTGCCCAGGCGGGCTCCTGCCATCCCCAGCCACCAGCAAGAGACCAAAAAGTGAATGAGGTGCATCTTACTGCGCTACAAAATCAGGTTGATGCTGGGTGCCAGATGTGATGCCCAAAGGGTTTCTCTTGTCCTGTGGGAGAGATGTCAGACTGCAGTGCAAGCCCTGAGCATCGCCTCCAGGCCTGCTTCTCACTCACCCCAAGGTGCAATACTGTCTGAAGAACAGTGCTGGAAAAGCAGCCTGAGTTAATGGCTCTGGCAACAGCATGGACCCAGGGCAGCGTCTGCCAGTCCCTACTGTTAATGGCCATTATTTAGGGACCACCCTGAGCTCATCCCGTGCTTTGGAACAGCAACATGATGGTCCAATCCAGCTCTGGTGAGGACTGCGGGAAGCAGAAATCCATTTCCACTAGCTTTGATGGGAGCTGGACTGAGCCCCAGGGCTCTGAGGCTCTGCCCATGAATTTACAGCAAACATGGCCATTAGAAAAATGATAGCTTCCCAACTGGAAATCGTTTACAGATGCATCCAGGGGAAAATTCCCTCTATTTATCCCCTGGTCAGGCAGAATTGAAAAATGTACTGCAACTGAAGCCCCCGTGACATCCCTGGGACACAGCCTGCCTGCAGGACCCACAGCATGGCTCTGGCACAGCAGCACGGTGCTGTGCGTCAACCTCACTGCATCCAAAGACAGGAGGACATGCATCCAGTCTGACCCACCAGCACTAGCACAGAAATCCAGTCCCAAGAAGGAGGAATGGAGGCAGGTTGAGGTGTCTTTTCCTGGGATTTTGTGCCCCAGATCTCAGAGGTCCCTCGAATTCTCCAGGAAGATGGAGGAGAGCAAGCTGGAAGCATCCCCTAAAGGTGATGGAGCCTGCAGTGCTTGGTGTTACTTTGAGGAAGGCTGGAGCAGCATTCTTGTGCTCCCAGCAGTGAGCACAGAGCTGTGCCTCTGCTTGCTCCCCGCTCCTTTCCCAGCACAGCCCAGCCCTTGCTGACACAACTGGGCAGTTTCAGAGAACGACCCACAGGTTCACTCACACCTCCGCCAAAGGGAAAGCTCATTACGTGGTTGATCCAAGTATCCTTTATCCAGAATCTCAAATTCTTATTAGAGGCAGTAATTAAAACAATGGCAGATCAAAGCACTCCCAGGCTTCTCATTTCAGATAATTCCTCCTCGCCTTAGCCCAGCCTTTGTTCTTGTTGTTCTGAGGTCATCAGCACCATTAGTTCACCAGATCACCATCCCACCGCCATCCCATCATTACCTCACCAAACCATCGTCCCATCATTATCTTGCCCAATTGCATCCCGTGCCATTTCCTGGGGTGAGGAGAGCAGCAATCGCTGCCTGTAGCTGCAGGAGCACAGGGCACCACGCTGACCTCTCTGTGCACACAAAGACAGGCCCTCAGTTCCCTCCTCCAGACAGGTGCATTTTTTCTTGGAGGCAGCCAGAGCTGAGCCACGTTTCCTCTCTTTCCAGGCACTCATGCAGAGACAAACTGCTCCATCTCCACACTGCAGCCTGGAGCAGAGCAAAACACCTCACCCTGCAAGGCCAGCTTAACAGCAGCTGTGATAAGCGACGTGTTCGTCCTTGACCAGCAATTAGCAAGTGCCTGGTGTGATGAGCATCTCCTGAACTCCTCTCCCAGCTCTCACAGCTGCTGCTTATTAATGTTTGTGTGCGCAGCTAAAGCAGAGGGCAGCACGACCCGGGGAAATCGGCAAGCTTTTATTAGTGCTGTAGATAATTACATTTAATCAGGACACTGGCTTTTCCCACACCAGATAGCTGAACCATCAATCTTCCCTTTAATAATAAAACCCTCTCCAATTCGTTTGCATTCATCGTTCCTTTTGCAACAGCCCATTGCACATGTTATTGCTCCACCTCCTAGGGCATATTGCAAGGCATGGTGTGGCTGTTCCTGTGCCCCACATCTCCTCCCATGTCTCCTCCCATGTCCCATTTAGTCCCACCCGTCCCATCCACCCAAACGCACGCAGCATGCAGAACTTTGGGGAAGCTCTGTGCCTTTATGGGCTCCAGAGGAATTTCTCACCTGCTGTGAACTCACACCACAAGGATTGCATCTGCATCGGGAAGTGTTTGCATGGGAATGCAGAGGGCTGATTGCGTGTTCGAACTTTGAAGGAAGAGCTGATGGGATTTTTAGAAACAGAAATAAATGCTCTGTGTGTGGGGAGGGATGGGGGGGGGGAAGCACGGGGCCTCTCTGGAGATAGGAAAAATAATGTATAAATGAATAACAGCACAGCAAACATTCATCTTCAAAGCCAAAATTGGGGAGTAAAGCTGAGGGTATTATAAATCCTATTTTGCTGTTGCTTGGCTGCTGCTCAGCACGGCCAGCTCGTGCCAGGATGGACGCATGCATGCTGTGCTGCACATATCCCAGACCATGGTTGGGGTCGGGAGCCCCCAGGCATGGTGGGAGCCAAGCAAAGCCTGCAGTACATTTTTTCCCCCAAAATATTTCTCTCCTAATCTAAACCACCATCTTTCATCTCCCTTTTATTTTATTTCTTTTTTCTTTTTTCATCGATTCCTGAGTCCTGGCAGTGGGAAGCTTGGTTGATGGAGTGTAATTCTTGGCACATCTGTAAAAAAAAGCATCACCCCCTTTCCCTTGCAGCAAATCCCACCCTGACAGGAAGAAAAAAAAAAAAAAAAAAAAAAGGCCATTGGCCAAAACATACAGCCAAAAATTACAGCCAAACAACCTGTTTCCAGCCAGTGCCAGCCCCTGGAAAGCCAAGTAGCATCACACAACCGTGCACACACAGCGTCAGTGATGAGACAGAGCTGCAGACAGTGGGCACATGGGCTGTTGGTGAATCACATGGTGAGAGGGCTCACCCAGAGGGGCAAAGCAGAAATTTGTCACTGGGAAGTGCGTTTTTTACCAACATCACCACATAACAGCTTCAGGAGGGGCTCAGTTGAAGCTGTGGGGGGCATCAGGTGCACGACACAAAGTGTTGGGTGAAGGGCCCAAACGCTGGGTGAAGAACCCAAGTTTAGGGTGCAGAACCCAAGCTTTAAGCAGATGTGCACTTGTTCCCTCAAAAACTTCCGTGCACCACCTCGCTCCACATCTGGCCACACGCTGTAGATCCTGGGGAGCTGCAGGTCTTTCCATGCAGCGCAGCAAACGTCATCGGAGGCATAAGTACTTCCAGATCCAGCACTGCAATACGCAGAATCTGCCTTCCCCTTGTCGTGTCTGCAGTCAGGTTTTACATATGGGTACCCACCAGCCTTGTTTTTTCCCCCTTTCCAAAGCGGGTGATTCGCACCACGTGTTGCTGATGCTCATATGAAATTCTGCTCTATAATGAGAGTAAGTGTGGAGTGAGAGGAGTCACCCACTCGGTAGCTGCAGGACACAAACAAAGCAGAAGTCATCGTGCAATAGCTGCTCCGCAGGAGAAAAAAAAAGAAGACAGAAATCCATGCATTGGAATTTCTTTCTTTCTTTTGATCTGTGGTGAGAAATGAAATGATAGAGCACCGCTTGGCAGGATCACCTCTGGCACGTCAGCTCCATCATTCCTCCACCCGCTGAGCCCTACAAAGCTCTGTGCCATATCCTGCTCTCCCCTGACTTCACCCCGTGCACGGTGAGGGTCCTCCCCCCCTGCACAGCCCCTGGCCATCAGTCTGTAACCGTTTGCACAGCAGTCCCACCCCCAGCACTGCTGACGTTACGGCTCCTGCAGCGTCGCAGGCAACTTTTTTCAAACTTTCTATTTCTGTTCATTAATCATTTAGAGAAATGTGCAATTACTCCAGTCCAATTACAGAAAATGTGCAACTACTTGAGTCCCATTATAAGCCTGGATGAAATGCCAAGAACTTGATTAGAGCAAAACCACCGCCAGCCCCATATACTTTAAAAGAAAATATTGTGTGTTCTCCTAGCGGGTGAAAAGAAATCACAGTTTATTTACCCACAAACGTGTCTAACCATTGCTGACAATATGGGAAATCTTTCCTATCGGCCTTAACGTGATTTCAGCCTTCCCTCAAGGAAGAGATGTCTCTCCCTTAATTAAAACAATGCCTGAACTCACTGTAACCCCCTGATTTCATGGTGAGAATCTGCTCTGATTTTTCCAGAGGGTTTACAGCCGCCCCGTGAGCTGGCCGTGGGCCCAGCTCCGCTCCTCGCTCCCATCCATGCGCCGGACCGCGGCGATGCTGGGGCAGGAACGGTGCTTCCCATCCACGGCTCTGCCCGCCGTGAGACCGCGACCCAACGGGCCACGCTTTGTTTTTTCAACTGCAAAGATGAGAAGAGCAATAAGAAACGACGCGAGGTTCTCCCGGGGCTCCGGCGGGACCTGGCCTCGCTAATCTTTGCGACCAATTGGCTTTATTCAGTAATCCGTAATTACACGAACTGTCTCCTATGCAAATCATAAACGTCTCAATCAATCAGCGCTAACAGCCCATCAGATGGGAGCGCGGAGCACGGAGAGCGAGCTCGGATCGGTGCCACATGTGGCTCCCACACCCGCGTTATTTAGGTCAGCATCTCCTGCGCTGCGTCGCGGCGGGGAGCGAGAGGCATTACTGCTCATTAGGGATTAAGCCCAGATTTACGGCTCTTCTTAGCGCGGCCGCGCGGCCGCCAGACGCTCCCCGCCACCAGATCGGAGGTTTTGGAGGAGAACGGCGAGCTAAGGGGCTTAGGGAGGTGAATTAATGCACCGGGCCTCCGCAGCTCATCCAGAATAAAAATCCCTTATAAAAGTATAATTTTCCTCTTGTTACTCGTGATTGCAAAATAATAAGATTGTTTAAAAATCCGATAGAATGGATGTCAATACTGGCAGGGGACGCAACGGCGAAGCGCGCGCCAGCCTTCCGTGGCTTTTCTTAATTTTAATTAGGATAAAATTTACTAATCTTACAGGGTTTACAGAAGTAGGTTTGCCAAGAGGCCATCAATTGATCTGAATGATATTGGCTTCCTCTTCAGAGCCCTTCTCTGACTGCTATGCAAAGCCTGGGCTTTTAGCTCCATTCTCAGATCGTCTCTGCAGCTTTTTTGGCATGTCAAAAGGCCAGATGTTTTTTATTTGAGAGCAAATTGACACGTTAAATTACATTGTGCAAACAGTAAAGCCAGCCATGAGTAAACAGGCGACGAGGATTCATTGAATTTTATGGGTCGCAATAATGTTTATGTAATTTAACAAATTTATGCTTCGTGTCAGCTTTACCACAAGAGTTATTCATTCCAAAAGGAAAAGCAACTTACATCGCAGCCCCCATGTTATTCTGCCTGGGAGCCAATCAAAAGCAAAACAAGCTTTAACATGACAATTGCACAGGGGCGTGCGTGTGTGCACACCATAATGTATCTCGTGTAACTTAAACGCAGTCTGCGGATATTGCTCGATTTGTGTTTTTTTAATACTAATTTGATTACTTTTCTATCATCCAGCCAGAATGCAAACAATGGGAAAGGCTTCTGCCGAGCCAAGCGCCGCTCCAGTGCCGTAATACAGATATACTCTCCGTGCGGTGCTTTCAGAAGGTCATGTTGATTTTTACCATAATGCATTTTCCAGGTCCCTGGGAACCCACAGCAGATTTAGCAGGAATCCTCAATGAATCAGGCTGTCTGCACTCCCAGTGAAGCGTATACCTAGCCCGAATTTCGCTGGCAATGAACCATGCCTTAATATTACAAACTCCTCCGGCTATTTAAATGCAAAATCACAGCAGACTTCGGGGCAAGCAGCCGGGCAGGCCGTGCACTGGCAGCATCACTGCATAGCTCTCATTAATGCATTTAACACCCCGTGTCTCCGAGGCCAGGCGGAAGGTCAGCACGGAGCTCCCAGGAGGCTGGCGCAGCAGGGGTTAACGCAGGAAAGTGCTCCTTTTGGAGCAACGAGGCATGCTAAGCTCATCAGCCCTCTAAACTGGCATCAATAATAAATGGCTTTCCACCAACACTGAGCAATTATCAATCGCAGGCGCTGCTGTAGGGCCTGGCTACGGCTGCGCAGGCAGCAGAGTGAAGAGCAGTGCTTGCTGCTGGCAGCAAGGGAGAAGCCCTGGAGAGCAATTCAAGGCATCTTCCCACCGTCAAGGCCTTGCTACAGCCCTTCCCACATGCAGGGTCACCAGGAAAGGCTGCGGGTGCCACAGGCTGGGGTCACCAGTGCCATGACCCTGCCGTGCAGCACCAGGAACAGGACACAAGAGTCGGTGGGTTCTGGCAATGTAAAGTGGGTTTTTACCCCAGGTGAGGGTTTTTACCCTCAGCCAAGGCAACAGAGAGCTCTGCAGCTCACCCTGCTCGCAACACTGCCATCAGCATGGAGGAACCAGAGCGAACCAGCTCAGGGCTACAGCAGGGCCTCAGCAGCCAAGCTTTCCCAAAGGTTTTTCTCCACGCTCTGCACTGAGCCATTTGGAGGTTGCATAGCAAAGGACGGCCCCCAGCCCCCTCAGCTCACATCCCAGGGGTGATCCCTCTTTCCTCACCTTGCTCTGGCCCAAGGTCATGGCGTGCCCAGTGGCGCTGAGGTCACACATTAAAACCATCATCACCACCAGCAGGAGTTATGGGGCCAGCACTCAGCAGAGCCCTGCAGCCCCCCAGCAGCCCGCAGCCCACCAGGGATGCCACGGGAAGCCCACACTGCCTTGCTTTAAGAAGCACCGACCCCCAGACTGATGCAGCCCATTGGATTTGTGAGCACAGCGTGATGGGACCAGATGAGCTTCATGGTCTTTTCCAACCTTAACGATTCTACGCTCGTTGCAGATTTCCAGGCAGAGGCTCTGTTGGTTCCCTCTCCATCTGAGCGTGGGGACAATGAGGGCACTGCCCTCGTCAGCAGGAACTGGGCTGAAACCCATTTGGTATCTCAATGGCATTTAGAGCAGCCTTGAAGGAGAACTGTGCGCAGGATGTGAAGAGGGAGCTAAGGTTTATTGCAGTCAATATAATTAATTTCAAGCTAATTTGAGCATCTGATTAAGTTTAACATTACCATAAAAACTAAACTGCTATTTAAAACCAGAGAGGGGTTTATTAAATAAGTGCTGGAATGCAACAGAAAGCAAGATGAAGGTAATAAAGTCGCTTAAAGTAATAAAATTAAGTGAATGCTCGAGATATCCTTTGATGGATCTCTCTTTTACCCTTCCCCAGTAATAGAGATTTTTCTTCCTCAGTCCTCTGAAATTCTTGTGGGTCTTCCCAAATTGCTACAGCAAGAAAGTACACGGGGGAAAAAACGGAACCTGCTTCACTGAATTATTTTACTCCCAAGCAGAGGAGAAGACCCCGGGGATTGAGGTGCTCACAGAAGGGCACACGTGGCTCTGAGCACCCTCTGCTCCATCTGCCAGGAATGGTGCCCAGGGGAGCTGTGGGTCTGGGGAGGGACCTTGGGCTCACCTCCAGCTTGCTGCTGTGGGATGCAATCAAACATCAGCCCAGCGAAAGGACGGATGGTGAAAACCCTGCGGGATTTCTACTGCTGCGCCAGCGCCGGCCACGACAACTTGCCCTTCTCCTCCAGGTCTGTGTGTCAGCCTGAGAAAACACTTATTTACTCTGAAGGCCACGGAAGCCTTAAAATACAAAGCCTGAGATAACACTGATAAGATCACACAGACATCCGAATTAATTTATACCGCTGTCCTAAGCAGAAGTGACTCACTGATGGCCGGGGAGCGCTGTCCCTCGGGTGAAGGCGGCTGTCGGGGCGCTGGGGCACGGCCACGTGGGGCTGGTGCTCACATCTCCCATCAGCCTGCGTGCAGAGCTGCCCCACGGCAGGGAGCACGGAGGCAGTGATTGCCATGAGCCGGCCCCACCGTGCCCAACACAGACCCCAGCCCTCCTGCACCACCAGCAGGATGCTGACACACGAGGCATTGGAGCCAGCGTTGGGATGCGGGGCAAAGAGTGAAACCACACCAACGACGGAGCGGGGGGCAGACAGAGCAACCTGCTGCGCATCACCAAACCCTCGTGCAAGACTCCCAGCAACACACAGCGAGGCTTCTGCCATCGCTGCAGCATCCAATAGGGCCCCACTGCCCCCAGCTTTCCCCCCAGGCTGGAGGGGCCCACAGACCTGGAGGAGTCCCATCACCACTTCACGTAGTTTAAACAAATACCAATTCCCATTTTGAGACCTTCCTAAGATTTCCACTTGGCACGGGGCTTTGCTGCTAACTTCCAGCGCAAGGCTGAGCGCAATTTAGATTCTAAAGTACCACTGCGGGCTGTTCCCTTAATTGATTTCTTTTGTTTCGTTCTACTCCTCAAAGATTTGTCAACATTAATTTTTATACGCTTAACACTTTGCCAACGCTGGCCAACTTTTTAAAATTAATGAGTTGAGATGGAGATTGAATACCTTCCTTTCCCCACCCCCGCAGCAGGGAACTAGCACAGGGCAAGAGTAAAGTGTGTTATCAGCATTTAATTTGTGAATTCAGGGCGATTGGAAAGCAAATCTGCCAGCAGCCATTGGCATATCAGTGGCGGTGCTGCCGTTCCTCTGGATGAGCTCTTCCTGTTCGCGTTTTGTAAACAAAATAAGTGCTGTATTTCCCACAACAACGTGAGCCCCTTTGGAGACCCGTGGGTATCCTGGGGTTCGGTCAACACAGCGGTGAAATACTGCATTCACAGTGGGTTCCTGGGGAGGAGGCAGCTCACAAGCACTGAGCGGCAGTGCCCTTCAGCTGCGCGCTGTGTCAGCTCTGATAAAGCATCAGTAACTGAAACTAACAGAGCTGGTGCCAAACCCCACCGAGAGGCACCCCCAGCAAGCACAGCGCTTGGACGGCAGGAGCAGCTCGTGTGTTTGTAAGAGAGGCTCCAAAAATGCATTTTTGAGATAGCTCGTATTAAAGTGCAATTACAGGTAGAGTAACAAATCTGCTTTCTCACATAGAGAAACGCTCTGTGACCACCAGATAATGCTGGAATTAAACAAGATGGCAACAGCGACTGCAAAAGGCAACCCAGCAAACGGCCCGATCGCTGCTCGGGCGATGGGTCCACGCCAGTGGGGTTGGGATGCACAGCACACAGTGGGGCCTTTCGGGTGGTGATGGCAAAAGGGCAGTTTGGCACCCACTGCGTGCTGTGTGCGGAGAGATGCTGGCTGTCACCAAGGAAACTGGGGATGGCTGGAGAGACCTGCTGCCTGGCTGCCTGCTGCTGCTCTGGGGAGGGATGTCAGCAGCCGAGTGGCGCTCCTGCAGCTGCTGTAAGCTGCTCCAAGGGGTGGGGATACCGTTTTGCTTCTTTGCATCTGCTTCCAGGGATGGGCTCGAGCTGCTGCCACCCGGATGTGAGGGAGGGGGGACACCAGCCATCAGGGGGTGGCTGGGAGGAGAGCCGTGCACTGGGGGTCTTCCCAGCTGGCTGTGGGTTCTTGGGGGTGAGAACAGGGATTAGTGGGAACATCACTCCATCTCCTCTTGAGGCTTAACTACCTCTTCACCTGTAGGCTGGGTTCACAATGCCTTCCCTGCAGCTGGAGAGCTGAGCGGTGCGGTGGTGGATGCCCCATCCATGGGTACACCCAAGGTCAGACTGGATGGAGCTGCGGGTGTCCCTGCTCATCTCAGGGGGTGGGACCCGATGGCCTTCAGAGGCAGCACCCTGCACAGCACCTGCACGACACAGGGCAACGGGCAGCATGAAATCACCCAGGATTCAGCCCCGCCGCACAGAAAACCTCACATTTTCCACTGCCAGAAGTGGTTTGGACAGCTGATGACAGGAGAGGCCGCGCAGCCTTCACAGCTTTGGCACAGGAGATGCTCTCAGCACTTCAGCCCCAATCTGGATCAAAACCCCAAAGCAGTCCCAGGCCGGGCTGGGGCAGCTCCCTCCACCCCTCAGGCAACCCATTGCACACACACACCTCCCACCCTCCGCTCAGACGTAATTGCATTTATCTGTTTCCATTTTTGAAACAACGGGGAAGTTAGCAAAAGCAGAATACTTAAGCACAGCTAGTTCTCAGCAATATAATTCTCTTTAATCTTTTAAGCATTTGACAGTATTTGCTTGAAAGAAGGAGCAACAAGTACATAATTATTGCACTAATTAAGCTGCCAAAACACAAGCATGCTGCAAGAGCACCTTTGAAGCAGTGAGCTCTCGATTCATTAGCATCTGCTGTAAGCTTATTAATCACCTAACAGGCAATTAGCAAGCTGTTACTGTTTGAGACTAGTATGTAAATAAATTCTTGGGTTAATTTCTTCCTCTGATAATAAAGAAAACATTATGAAAATTAGCTAAGCGACAATGTAAATGATCTTGACTGTTAATTATATGATGGTGTTACATATGCGGCCGCCGCACACGAGATAAGGGATGCACCTCTCACTTTGCGTACGGGTTTAAAAATAAAATTGTTGACACAGGGAAGAGGGAGGCTTTCTGCATCAGAGTCACAGATGTTTGCCTTTAGCTAACCAAAACGAGCCGCCAAACGACTGACACTGCAGAATGAGCAGCCGGGTGATGTGCAGGCAGCAGCACAGTGCGCAGAGCTCAGCCTGCAGGACCCTCAGCCTCGGGCAGGGGTACCAGGCCACCCTTAGCCCAGGGTCTGGGCACCCAGAACTCCGTGGGAATGAAAACCGTTGGAAGTGATGCGAGGTGTGAAGCAGAGCCCCGCCTGCACAATACGGGCTGCTATTTCAGAACAAAGAATAGATTCTGATTCTCCCCATTTCCTAGAAGGAGGACATCATTTTGTGGCTCGGATGAGATGATTTACCTGCGAGGCCGTCCGTTACCACTGCCAACCCAGGCTGAAGGCATCAACCCGTTATCCATTATTTGCCAGGCTAACAAAACGAGGGCTCCCCTCTCCCGGGGCATCACCTCCTCTGCTCCTATTGCAGCAGCATTCACTCATCCACCAACAGAACCTCAGGGCAGGGATCTGCCAAACAGATGCAGACCCTTGATGCAGGCTGTGGTCAGAAGCACAAACCCCACACCAGGAACCCTGTCTGCGCCACCAGTCCTTGGATGCGGGCACAGCCCTGTGCCCACATCCCACCCAAGGGACGGCACGCTCTCATCCCCAACTGTCACAAGTCTGTTCCATCACAAGCTCAGCTTTACAGCATTCTCTCCCCAAAATCCTCCCCGCTCCTTGAAGCGTGCTCCAGCGAAGCAGAAAACTAATTACAGCGCGCCGCGCACCCGCTCGAGTGAGGAATTACCAGCAGCAGAGGTTACTTAATAATCTTATTAATTTAAACTATTTTATCACTATCTTTTGCCCCATCATTATGCACACAAAAGGCTGAATATTTCACAATTAAGAGACTGAAACAAAAAAAAAAAATGAAGATTAAGGGAGGGATGAGGCACTTCCCAGCATCTCCAGGCAGCACTGAGCTCTCTGCCCTCTCCTCCGGCTCCAGTGCCACTTCATAGAACCATAGAATGGCCTGGGTTGAAAAGGACCACAACAATCATCTCATTTCAACCCCCTGCTATGTGTAGGGTCGTCAACCACTAGACCAGGCTGCCCAGAGCCACATCCAGCCTGGCCTTGAATGCCTCCAGGGATGGGGAACATCCAGAACCTCCTTGGATCCTGGGAGGAAACAAAAGCTGTGAGTTGTTCAGTTCCAAAAGATCGTTTTCCATTTCCAGAGCTTTAGAACCACAGTGTGAAAGCAAAAGGACAAGGAGGGAATGGCTTGTAAATGGGTTTTTAGTAGGAGCAGTGCTTCAGTTTTATGGTCGGTAGCTGGAGATCCCTTCAGAGCGATGTGCTAAGAGGTTATTTTGGATCCAGCTTAGAGAGTGCAGCAGTTTGGCCCATTAAAAAGTAAATTTTTCATGTCAAGAAACAATCTCTTGCAGATGGAGCGCTCAGCTGTGAAAAAGAGCAAAAAATCTGGGTCAGGAACGCTGCATGTGCACAGCAGCTCTGCAAAGAGTTCCTTGTTCCAAAGGGAACCCGCTTCCTGTGTGCCATCTCCCAGCACAGGAGCAGTCCCAGCAGCACTGCACTGTGTGCCACCCACCTGTGGCCATCCGACCCAGCTCACCGTGGCCCCATCTCTCACTGCAGCAGGCCGGCTGCTGCTCCAGCGTGGCACAGCAGAGCTTTGCTAAGGCCTCCTTTTTGCTAAGGGAAACTTGCCCTTGGCTCCAAGCAGCTCCAACCGAAACCGTGCTCCACTGCACACGCGGCACCCAGCTGCGATGCGCTGCAGGACGGCTCTTCTCCTGCCCCGTGTTAGCTTTCCCTCTGTTCAAACACAGATAATGGCTGTGAGCAGGAGTCACTCAGCATCCCTGTGCATCACCTCCTCTGCGTTTGGGAGATACAGCCTGCGGCAGCAAAAGCTGCTCTTTGAATCCACCTTCACTGAAATAACACATTTAAATAATAAAAGAGCTCATAAACCCAGCATTGTTTTTTAAAACCATTAATTGAAGCCATCAGCAGCAAAGTGCTGCTCTCACAGCAGGAGCCTCTGCCAGCAGTGCTCAGAGCTTGGAGGGGCATTGAGCACCACCTCCAGCAGGAAAATGAGAAAATATTCGCCACAAAAGAAAAGACTGAATGGAACAGAGGGGCAGTCGTCGGTCAGGAGGTGCAGACCCCGGAGGGGAACTGGGACGCCACACTTTCCCGCACCATTCCAGCACTGCGTCCCTCCCTATAGCATTCACCAAAGCATCCTCCATGGGTAGGGATGTGCTCAGCCAGCCCCACCACTCCAAGTCCATACACCAGTGGCTGAGTGAAACGTCCCCATCTCCCAGAACCCTTCCCCGTTGCTGCCAGAGGACACCAGGGTGACACAACAGCAAGGAGACAGCAGCCCAGAGCACAAAACAAAGTGCAGGAGATGGCTTTCCAGCATTCCCAGCAATACCAGGCCAGCAATGATTGCAATACAGCCATTCTGCAGCACCAGGAACACCGAGGCATTGCAGCAGCACAGCAGTGAGCCCTGCTTAGAGCCCCTGGGACACACAGAAGGAAAGGCCACGTGTGGGTGCTTGGTTCTGCCCAGGAGGGCACACAGAGCCTCAGGAGGAATTGGATGGGCTGCAGAGCACAGTGACTCACCAATGCCCCACTGCTCGGGAGAGAAATAGGCTTACCAGACCAAGGGTTTCCTTTTTCATCAGCTTTTTGAGAGGAACTCCCTTGGGTGGCACGCTCCGGGAGGAGCCAGGGACACCACACAGCCCAGCTGTGAGCACGCTGCTCATACAGGCTGCAGCACAGCTTCGTGCATTATAAATCAGTGCAAGAAGGGAACACCCCCCACCAAACACGCCGTGAAGTTCCTCACCTGCAGAACAGCGAGTCCAGAACCCTCAGAGTTCAGTGAACACAACTCCTGAGCTGTGGCAATTCGGCACCCCGCACTGGTGCTGATTCCTCAGCCCTTCGTACAAGAGGTTTGGGCTCTCCATTCGTCACAGCTGTGGCCGGGGCTGCGGGCAGGGGGGGAATGGAGCAGAACGGGCCCCGCAGCGGCTGCCGCGGCTTCTGCGGAAGTAAAGCGCCGTCGACGGCACGAAGCCTGTGATCCTGTGCCGGAAATCCCCCTTCATAGCATCATAGGTGGGAGGGACCTTTAAAGGGCGCCCGCTCCCACTCCCCTGCGATGAAATGGGGCACCCGCAGCTCCACCAGGTGCAGGGAGCCCATCCAGCCTGACCTCGGGTGTCTGCAGGGATGGGGCACCCACCACATCTCTGAGCAACCAGAGAAAGGTGACGGGTCAGTGTGATACACACCGTGCACGTGGTGGTAGAGGGCAATGACAGCAGCATTTTTGCTCTGCATGGAGCCCCGTGGCAGCAGGAGTCAGAAACACAAGGGCTGATGGATGCGGCCATTTTTGTCCCACCTCACTCACAGAATCACAGAATCACCAAGGTTGGCAAAGACCTTCAAGATCATCCAGTCCAACCATCCACCTATCACCGATAGTACTCACGAAGCCATGTCCCTCAACACAAAATCCAAACGCTCCATGAACACCTCCAGGCTCGGTGACTCCACCACCTCCCTGGGCACAACCAAAGCACTGCCCAAAGCGTTGTGGCACGTGAGATCTGGCTGAGCGATGCAGCTGCCCAGAAGGGCCTCTGGGGGAGTTGTGTCTGTGCTGCTCTCAGGGCTGTCTGGCTTTCTTCCAGCTCCAGAAAAAAACCCAGGCCTATCAGGTTAGCTCGATGTTACGTGCTGATATGCATACAAGAGCTCACCTTGTCGGCTTTAGGAATCCATCAGTCTTCAGTGAGATAACAAGGACCAGTCTCCGGCATTTTTTCCAAGATCTAGTGATATTCTGAGCTGCTCTAACCTCCAGGCTTGATTTTGCAGACAGGCAGCTGAAGACTTCAAAGGCAGAAGCCCTCATCTGTTAGGAAATTCCTCTGAATACCCAGAAGCATTTGGCACAGCGGTGCTGCCAATGAGCTGGGCAGGGTGGGGTGGGGACAGGCCTGGGGCCGTGCTGCGGGGCTGCTTGTCCCCATCCCAGCTCAGCACTGGGCAGAGACACGGGGCAGAGCTGCTGTTCCAAGGGATGAGATGCCAAGCCGAGGCTGTAACCAGCGTCATGCTCCAGCTCCCATGCACAGATCCTCTCCGAGCTGCTCAGCATTCCCCAACACAATGCAAAGCAGAGAGAAAGGCTCCACCACGCCGGCTCCTCGGGGGCTTTACCTCGGATGCCCCGAGCGGAGCCCAGCTCGCTGATTGGAGCTCAGCACAGAGGTGGAGTGCAGGAGCACAGACTGCGCTGCAGAACCTGAGAGGGACTGAGCGTTTTCAGCAAATTACCTCTGTTATGAGCCTGGCCATAAAAATCACCTCGCAAGTGAATTTAGCTTTTCCTCTCTCCATGCCCAATCAATTAGCACATGAGTAATACCAGGCCCATTAGGGCAAACTGATGCCGGGGGTGTTATGTCATCTGCTATAGAAATGATTGCTTAATATACCGGTTGGCTCCGAGGAACTCTTACCCATCACACAACCCTCTAAAATCGATAGCAACAGTCAAACTATATTGTTTCAAACCAGAGTACTGCTGGGTAGCTAAGTAAGTTCAATATCAGGGCTTGTGATCTCAGACACTTACCGGGCTATAAATAATACAGAGGAACAACAACAATGGAGAACATTCTACCCAGAAGACGGGGCTGGCATGAGTCGTACGGGGAGGCGGCGTGGGGTGCAGGAGGGCAGGGCTTGGGGCAAAGCGTCCCCATGGTATCTGGTGTCAGCTCAGCAGAACGAGCCCAGCTGCTGCATGTACATCTGTGCACACATCCAGCTCCGGTGCTGCAAGCAGGGCCACCATTGCTTTAAAATACGCTTCGTGAAGCAGAAAGGAGCAAAGTGCAATGACAAAGGCTGACCGAAAGCACCTGGACGTGGTGTCATTGTGGGTCCATTACAGCCAAGCTGTGTCTCCATCACCTCTTCCCTCTCCCACCACGAATCATCACTGGCAGTTGGGGCTGGAGAGAAAAGGCACAGGGAAAGGATGGGACCCGTGTGGCACCAGGCAAATGCTTTGCTCCCGGTAGGAGAAGAGCTAAAAGCAGAAGGAGGAAAGCTCCTCTGCTCGCCCTGGGGAAGGGAGTTCACATCATAAGCGCAGGACAGAGAACTGCTGATATTGGGGCTGCCAGAGGATTTGAATGGGATTGGCCTGGGCTAACAAACTGTGGTCAAAGCTAATCTCTGATTAGCTATACTGAGGAGATTTAATTTAGTTTAAAGCCTTACCTGAAATGCAGAACCGGGTATTATTGCATATCTGACCGAGGCCGCTGTGTACAGCTGAAGTATTTATAGTAGAATTAAAACCTCTCTGAAAGCAATCATCCAAGGAGCAGCAAAATTGATTGCAGCGGCACCGCTTCCAAACATTCGGAAAACATGAGTCAGTCTCCAAAATGTCACAAGATTTTAAAATGTAATATATTTTGTCTTATTTTTATTTAGTTTGCGAGAGCGGTGCTCGCATTTTCAAGCTGCAAAAGGTTGAAACCTGAGTCTGTGCTGAGGAAATGGAGATTTGCACCCAACGTGATTCCAGCAGCCTGGGCTTTAATAAAAGGCTTCTGCAGCACCACTTCCCTGGGAAATCAGAGCGTAGGGGAAAAAGTCGCCTAACTAATTCCTATTAGAGGCGAGCTGCTCTCTCCTCATCTCCTGTGAGTGTTCTTGATTAGCTAATAAATGATTAATCGCGCCAAGAAAAGCCTGCTCCTTCACCTCCTGCTTTCATCCACCCGCTGCCTCCAGGGCATTTCCAATGTCACAGCAGCCCCTGCGCCCCCCCAGCCGTGCTGAGACCCCCACAGCAATGGCTTCTTTGCTGCAAGCAGGGCTGGAGGGGAGCACATGCATCCCTATGGCCACCACAGAGCACAGACACCCCGCGCCCACCCTGCCGCCCCCATGTGCCCCCCCTGCCGTCCCCCTGTGCCATCCTGCTGTCCATTATGCCCACTGTGCCACCCTGAGCCCACCCTGCCATCCCCTCGCCCTGCCCCTCAGCCTGACGTGCCCTCCTCTGCCTTCATCTCACACCCAGCAGTGCCCCACTGCCCACCTCTGAGCATCCCTCCCCCTTCTCTAAATGCTCTGTAATTTACCTCAGAGGAAATGGGGTGCATTGATGCCACCGAAAGCAGCAGGCACATCTTTGGAAGCCGTCGCTCCTGACAAGTGCTCTATTTTAATGCTCCGAACAGCAATTTTTATTCCAGCAGTATGTGAAGGCACTTAGTTTTCTATGCAGTTTTTACTTTTTAATCTCATATACTTCTTGCTGGTGTCAAAGTGTCACCATTTAATAGTCTTACTGGGAAAAAGAGTGTTTCAGATCTTGTTCTATAGTCCACATTGTGAATACATTAGAGAACCACTGAATGATTTAAGAGGAATTTTTATACCTCTGAACACGAAGGCAAGGCTAAAGCACGCGGGTGTACCGTGCCCAGCCTCACAGTGAGTGCTAAAGAGCCAGGCAGCCTCCCTTCCCAGTCCAGCATCTCCCACAGCAGTGGGGTTCCGGGGCACTCCCCCAGGAATGGCTCACACGGCGCTGCTGGCGGAGCCCAGGTGGGGAGCACGGTGCTGGCATGGGGCTCTGCCCAGCACCCCATGTATCCCCTACCACCTTCTGCTCTCAGGTTGTGGACATCTCCAAGTGCTGTAAAAGATGCTCCTGTGGCACTTCTGATAAGGAGAACAGGAGCAGACGGTGCAGCTGCTGCACATCAAAGCGCTCCAGCCCAGCCCTGCTGTCTGCAGCAGTGCAGCACCATCAGCAGCCCTCCCGGCTCCACCAGCAGCCCCAGATCAGCCCTGCTCTCCCTGCACACACGCTGTGCAACACAGGTGCAGGAGTGCACACTGCAGCCAACAGCCAACAGTCCTGCACTGGGAGGGCAGTCCAGAGGTTGTGGAAGGCAGCAGCAGGGACTGTGATAATGATGATGATGACGACGACGACGACGATGATGATTTCAGGTATCAGATGTGCCTTATTTACTCCTCTCAGCAGGATTTTGCGTGGAAGTCCTGGGTTCCAGGTGTGGTCACTGAGACGTGCAGCCAAGGCCCAGGGATGGAAGCAGCTGTGTGAGGGCAGAGGAAGGTCCTTGCCCTGCACTTGTGGCACTGACTGAGGAAGGAAAGGACACGGAATAAAGCCCGTTCTTCAGCCAGGGCATTTGCAAAGCATCATTCGCCCCTGGTTAGCGTTGGCTGCCATAATGATGCAACTCCTGAGATTACCTGTCAAGGCTCTGTGAATTTTAAATAAAAGGTAAAAGGGTTTAACTTGAACACGACACCTCTGTGCATACAGAAATAGCTCAGCTGCCACTTCCCTACAGAGGCAGGTACGATCCAGACCCCGGATCAACACCAAGCACGGCTGCAAATCAAGGGCCAGACATGATTGCAAACATATTCCTCGCTCTTTCCTTTCTTCTGCTACAAAGGAGATGGGAGGCACACATGGGCTTTGCTTACATCTCATTTCGAACAAAATATACAAGCATAAATAACGCCGGCTGACAGCTGGAAGGTTTCTGATCGCACCGCAGACGAGGACGGCAGCTGAGCCGCTCTGCTGCAGCCACGGCCACTGCGGGGCACAGTGAGCATCACCTGCATGGAGGCGGGACCCTCACCTCAGCCCCAGAGTGGGAAAGGGGGTTTCAGGAATGGGGATTGTTTCCCCCCCCCCCCAAACACACTCAAGCAAATTGGGAATAGTTAGGGAGTTTCCAAAGGATGGAGTGACTTCAGCCCAAGGTGGGCACTCGGCCTACATTGGTCGATGTCATGATACAGAGGAGCCGAACTGAGCCACGCTGCAGAGCTCAGCATGGGTGCTGTACCCCCATAGCAACAACAGCAACGCTTTGTGTCTTTGTACTCCAGCAATGGGTGGTGGCATGGGTTATGTCACTGAGGGATGGAACCCATCCCTGCTCACATGCAGAGCAATCCTCAGTGCGGGCACTGTGCACGTGAGCAAAGCACAGCACCAGGAGTGACGGGGACGGGGACCCCGTGTTCATGTGGCACACATATTAACGTGGCACCCGGCTGGATGATGGCGATGTCTTTTTAATGCACCCGCATCTGAAACCTGAATGCATAATCTCTCTATTACACATACGCCTGATATATATATGGCCACGCGGCCGGGGTGATGGATGCGCACGTATTACATATGCAGAGGTTTGGGATCTCACTGCACAGTGGGCAATGATTTCTCTTTTCCACAGCTATTTATTTGCATAGCTGCCTCTGTGGATGACGAATACAGAGCGCTGCGGTCAGGGCGAGACCGCTGCTGAAATACAGCCTGGCTTCCCGAGCCTGCTGCACCATTAATTATTAACTCAGTACAGGAGATTTGCCGCTCTCCCAGCACCAGACACTAAAATAGTTCCGTACATAAAAGAGCATTAAGTGAAAGCTCGGGCAAAGCCGATCGCTCTGCACAGAGGCGTCCCGCTCGCAGGACCCACTGCTCGGCAGGAAAATTTACAATCCCTTAATTCCATTTACAACGCGGCAACACAAAAGGGAGCTGCAGACAGAGGCTGCGAGCGGGGAGAGCGATGGGGAAGAATGGAATAAACAGGGCTACAGGGGAGCGGGATCATCAAATTCCAGCCGGGATTAAGGGAGAACGCGCCTGTTGGGCACCAACGTGAGCCTGGAGTTGTATTGAGTTGTAGAGGTTCCATCTTGTCTCTGCTCCTGGCTGAGCACGTTGCACATCTCGGAGCAGCTCCCCGTAATTTGCTTATAAATAATTGACTTCTCGGTGATGGAAGCCTCTGGAGGGTCTCCCGGTTTATTCACAACAAGGCACCTCGGCCTGCCGTGCAAATTAGCCCTTTCAAACCTGTCTCTTCTCCAACAGAAACGTTATGAAGAGTGATTTTTTTTATCCCCCGTAATAACCTTCAACTAACCTTTAAACTGAAGTGAATAATTTAAATCTTATTTTCATATCAATGGGGGAGTCAAGCCAAGCAATTATCTTTTATCTGTATACTCTGTCGTCAGCGCGAGGCATAATAAAGTTTTCCCAAGTGGGCAGAGCGAAACGGGGAGAGAAGGAGAGAAAGAGAGAGAGATGCTATCTGACGGCATTAAGGCAGAGATGAATTATTCAGCAACGAGCGCAGGAGCTGCAGGACAGCCCGGCTGCATCAGCGGGCAGCGGGGACGGCCTCACCCACAGGGTGCTGGGGGGAACAGGAGAGAGAAAGGGGGCATCCGGCAGCGGGGAGCGGGCTGACATTCCCCTCTGGGCTCATTAGGATGCTGAGTCCCACCCGAGTCCCACCGGACCGCCTGTAATCTTCTGTATTAACGCCTAAAATCCCGCGCCTGCAATGATGGAGGGTGCTGACAGTGGGGTTGGTGACCCTGGCGGGGGTTGCAGCCTGTGGGTGCTGCCTCCCCCCCGTCCCTGTGCTGCACACGTGTGTGTGCCCAGCCACAAACTGCAGCTCCGTGCTGCTGGATGTCACTCAGTGCTCAGGGACAGCATCCTGCAGAGATGGGGCGCCTGCTTCCCACGGCACCGCTGTGACTGCACCACAGAGCCAACGAGGGCGGGGGGTTCTGCTCTGTGGTTTTGCAGTGTGAGCAGAGGTTGAGGGTTCACCGATCCTCCAGGAAAATCCCAGCAGGTCGGAGCTCCCTGCTCGTTGTTCCCAATGGGTGAAGGCCTGGAGTGAAGCAGGGCGGTCCCACGGAACGCTGCAGCCCATGGAGAGGTGCTGCCACTGAGCGCGGGATGTCTCCCTGTAATCTTTCCACTTAAACCAGTGATTAAACTGATCTGGCAGACGATTAAGCAAACAAAGATTAATGAAACAAGCAAAGGAATCAAATCTTGATGGGGGAATAAATGCGTGATTCAAAACAATATTAGGACAAATTGTCTAAAACCAATCGGGAACGCGTTGCTTTTGTCTCAACAGCATTTGTTGTACTCTCACTTCGTCGCAGTCAAAATATTTGCTCAAACCAAAAATGGAGATGAAAAATCTCAAATGCTACCAATGCTTCCCATGATTTACCAAAAAAGATCTGCAGGATGCCCCATCCTGGAATGCCAGCATCAAATGCAGCACCCAATGGTGGTACCCAATGGCATCACCCAACTGCAGCACAGCGCATGAGCTCAGGGATTTGCATTTCTCTCTGAGCAGAAGCAATGGGTTTTAGAGCTGCAAGTCTTTTTCTTTCATCAATTTTGCATATGGAAAGATCATGTTTGCTCTAAATAGTTTTGTTTTTAAAGCCTTTTAAATTTTTGAGATGAAAATAACAAAGAGGGAATGGGGGGGGGGAAAGACTGCTCCAGACAGACTGTCACAAGGCTGCAGCAACCAAAGACCAGAAGCAAACTCCATCAGCAGAGCAGTTAATTAAGAGGGGAAGGAAACAAGGTGCCTAACGCAGAGATAATTGCTCCTGTTCTGCTGCAGCACACACTGCCTACACACACACACACACACACACACACACGTTGGTACCTGGCACATCCCATCTGCAGTCCTCCCCACCCAGAGCGCCCCGAGGACACGGTGCTGCTCTGTGCTGATGATGGCATTGCCCAGATTTTGCCTTTTCATTCAGATGATGCTCTCAGATAAACCTGACTCAGCAGCATTGGACAAAGCCAAAAGGTTCAACTTGTGCTCCTGCGATGCAACAGAACAGGACGGCAGTCCAACGTGAGCAAATCCTCATTCCTAAAAGCTGCACAGCAAAGTTTCTGCCACCATCCCAGCACCACTGCCCATGGCTCTGCACGGCCAGCACGGTCAGTGGGACCAGCTCCAGGGCTGCTGTCCTAAAACATGGCACGAACAGGGAGGCCATGCTTCCCTCCAGATCAGTGATGCACAGAAGCAGAGCAGAGGTGCGTTGCTCCATGCCTGGAGGACTCGGCGTGTGAGCGCCCTTTTGGAAGGTTTGGGTTCTCAGTGCTGTCTTTGGGGTGGAAGGAGGGAAGGAAGGGCCTGAGGGAAGATGGAGGTGTCAGTGGGGCAGCGTGCTCTAGTGGAATGTACCATGCATTGCATCACGTTGCATTGCATTGCCTCAAACCACGTCACGTAGCATAGCATCACTTTGCCTTGCAGCAAACTGCAGCACACGGCCCTGCGTTGCATTGCATTGCATTGCATTGCAGCACGCTGCATCACATCACGTCACAGCACCTCGCATGCATGCAGCAGTGCAGCCAGCAGCAGCTCTCTGCCCAGTGCTGGGGCTGCTCCTTCCATCAGCAAAGCAAGCTGTGCGCTCCCTGTCCCTACAACCCCTATAGGCCCCAGCCCTGCAGTTGCTGGGCACCTCAGGGAGGGGTTTGGCAGCAGCAGCTGCAGCAGAGAATCCACTGAGTCCATGACATGAATTCCAAGTCTCCCTCTCACAGGGAGCTGCCTGAGCAGCTCAGCCATGCTCCTATCTCTCACTCTACCCCCCCCCTCCCCCTTTTTTTGGAGACTCATTACTATATTGTGGATATTCTCCACTAAAGGGCATCTCTTTGAATGCATTTGCTTTTTTATTAATGTGTGCTAAGACAAGTCAAGCCTGATTATCATGAAGACAATTGCTGAATTCCCTCCTGGAGAAATCTCATCTAGACTGTGTAGGCGTTTTAATTTCAGAGACCCATTAATTGGCACAATTGCTTAAGCAGCTGCTTTCCGTGTCATTTTAGGACCACTTTATGAAAAACAGAGCTTAAGGAAAAAAAAAAAAAAAAAAAAAGAGAGAGAGAGAGAGAAAGAAAGAAAAGATAAAAAGAAAGAAAGGAAAAGTATATGACAGGCCGGAGCTTTCTGCATGGTAGCATAATTAATGCAAGGAGCTTCCTATGGGTGGGAAAGCAACAAAAAGCTGCTCCAGCACTGCAGCGTGGCACATGGCTGCTGCTGTCCCGGGCTGTGTGTGCTCAGGTGCAGCACGGGGTGTCTGGTGCTGCCAAGGATCCATTGGGTTCTGGAAAGCAACGAAAAAAGCAAAAGGAAATGGAGAAGGCAGCCTGCAGGGATGGGCCACGTGTATTTCCTGCAGTGTGAAGCACCCAGCACACGTCTGGGTGCAGGAGCTCCTTCTGCCTGCATGGGTGAGGGATGGGCACAGTACTCTGATGCCCTCTCCCCAGCCCTGCGCCCTTCCCATGCGTGAAGTTTACCACTGTAACCCCGTGCTCATGACCTGCAGCATCCCCACGTCTCCAACCTACAACATCCCTACGTCCCCAGCTCGCAGCATCCCCGCATCCCCAACCTTCAGCATCCACGTGTCCCTACCCTCGTATCCCCACATCCCAACCCACAGCATCCCTGTTTCCCCAACCCAGCGCATCCCCATGACCCCAACCTGCAGTGTCCCCATCCACTGAGCTCCTGCAGTGTCCCCACCCGCTGAGCTGTGCCCTCCCACAGCCGCAGGATCACAAGAGCATCCCAGCAGCTCCAGCAGCACGCAGAGCTCCCGTGATGAGGTTAATTACGGAATGGCTGAGGAACAAATCCTTCCCTCCAGGAGAAGTGGCCGGAGAGAGCCGCGCGCTCTTCTTTGCCATAGGCAAAAATATACATTCCCCCTTATTAATAAATAAAGCCATATCAATGCCCTAAATTATCAGCAGAATGTATTTGCTAACCTGAAGCGATAGTAGGAACAATTACTTATTAATAAAGCAATAGCTAAATCTAATTACATCCCCATCAGATCCTGCAAGTAATAAAACCACAGTTGCCTCGCGGAGCCGGGGGACCTCCTGACCCCAAATCAAAGTTTAAACCATCCATCAGCTCCCAATACATTCCCAGCACATCCCGCAATTACCATCACCTCCGCTCCGCTCCCTGGCAGGGGCAGGGGTCACCCCATGCACTGCATGGCTGTAAGCTAGAACAGAGCCTTAGAAATCTCATTATCCTGTTAACCATACATTTATCTGACAAGATAAAAGAGACTAGGTGACCAAGCTATCATTAAAGATTAATAGAAAGTATAAAAAATTCAGCTGCAACCAGCATTACTGTTTAGTGCCTGTGATAGGCCTGACAGGATTATTAATCAGGCAGCCAAAAAGATTTAGGTCTTTGCTCTCGGTTTTTCATTTTAAGCCTTTCGTTTCCCCCACGCCATAGAAACCGCAGGTCAGCGCCGGCTGCCGCTAATTGGTTCTGCGGGGTTTGAATGGGAGCGGCTCGGACCAATTATGGGATCACCGGGAGCTGCGGTGACAATGAGGGCTGGGGACGCCGAGCTGTTTACCAGGAGCCCCCCCGGCACAGGGCTATTAATAAATGGTGCAGATCAATGCCCGCATTAATTTTAATAGAGGGCTACAAGGACCGCGCCAGTCCCAGGGTGATTTTCCCCTCATTCTTAATTCCATTTAAGTTTAACATGAAAGATTCCCAGGTAACACCTACACAGGAAGAAACGAGATTTCCCTGTTTTTAAGTCTTAAGTATTCTTTTTATTCTGCTTTGCTTTTTCCCTTTTGATCATAAATCAATGTCCTCTCACAAGTTTCCCTGCAAGCCACGTCTGCGAGGAGGCTGTGCTGCACTGCTCTCCATTTCTCCACCTGTGAGAAAGAAAAACCAATAAATTAGGGAAGGGCTTTCTGAAACCCTGCATGGGGAAGCGAACCCGCTTTGCCCACGGTGGGGGTTTGGGAGCCTCCGGCTGCACAGGGCTCCATGCCTGTCCCCATCCCCATCCCCATCCCCATCCCCATCCCCATTCCCATTCTCATCCCCATCCCTCTCTCCATCCCCATCCCCATCCCCATTCCCATCCCCATCCCTCTCCCCATTCCCATTCCCATTCTCATCCCCATCCCTCTCCCCATCCCCATTTCCATCCCCATCCCCATCCCCATCCCCATCCCTCTCCCCATCCCCATCCCCGTCCCTCTCCTCATCCCCTCCCCATCCCCATCTCCATCCCACCACCTTTGCCTTCGCCACATTCCCCCAAACCCTAATGCATTTTTAAATTAAAAAAAAAAAAAAAAAAAATTACTGAAAATGTATTCAGCCTTTGCTGGGACACCTCCAGGAACTGTTCAAATCCTTTTAACATCACCCTTCTGTTTTCTCACAAGGCAATATTGAATCTGGAGCTCGGAATTGGAAAACCTTGGTGGTAGATGGAGGTTGGACTGGATGATCTTGGAGGTCTTTCCCAATCTTGGTAACTCTAGGATTCGGGGATGGCTGAACCAGCATGGGCACAACTCTTCTCCATGCAAATGAAACAAGCCAGAACAAATCAGCTTTCTGTAAGAACAACTTCCATAAAAAAATCAACCATAAAATATCCCTTGCTGTAAAAGCCCTCCAGACACCCAGCAGGGCCCTGCATGCGTGAAGCTCAACCCAGAGCCAGGCTGGCAGAGCTTGACGTAACAACCCTTCTACATGGCATCACGTGCCGTTCCTCCCGGGCAGCCCTATCTGCTGCAAGATCACATTTAGAAGCAGATTATCACACTTCCAATCGATGCAGCACATTGTTTAAGATCCCACAGTCGGGCAATTAATTGTCGAACATAATTGGAATTATGCAGAGAACAAACTGGCGCATCAGCAAAGCCCTGCATCCCCACGTCCTCCTGCCAGTGAGGAAAAGCTGGGTCGTGCATTGCACCTCCCAGCCCTCAGGTCTGCCTGGTGCTGCTGGGCTCTGGTGCTCAGGCTGTGCAGAGCAGCCCGTGGAGAGGCGCAGCACCGCGTCCTGCCGCGCTGCCGCCGTGCGAGCAGACGTGCGTCTCAGCTCTCGTGGTTTAAAATAAATTTAATAGATGCTTCCACACTTTGCTGCTGCTATTCTGGGCATGGCGGCTGGAGTCGATACACAGGCTGCTAATTGACAGATCGGCTCGTGAGCCAAAAGCAGAGTGGTGTCTGCGAGAAGACGTGGGTTTCGATTGCTGATCTGCCACAGCACCAAGCCACGGCCCTGTACCGTGTCGCCTTCTAGATGCTGTGTCACTGTGCCATTGTAGCCATGTCAAGGAATCGTGCCATGTTGCCTTCTGTGTCACCATGCCATGGCACCATGCTGTGTCACCATGCCATGCCACCATTCCAGGTCACCATACCATGTCACCGTGGCTCCTTGCACTGCAGCAGCATTCCCTATGGATGCCGTCACAGTGTGCTAGGCCACTGGCTGTCTGAGCCGTGCCAGAACTCACCAGAGATAACTTCTGATGCTTTCTGATGGGACAGTGCTTGCAGACTTCCCCATGCTTCCCCCATCAAAAAGAAAAAGGCATTCAGACAAACGGGGAGAGCGGCTTTTATTTGCATAAGTTTTTGCAGTCAAAAGCAAAAGACGGTGGCATCGGAAAGGGTTTCCTAAGAGCTGGTAGGCTAAAAGGGCTCTGAAGAGCCTGGTTTGCATCCAGCCAGGAACTGCAGTCGTTACTGCTGCAACCAAAATAAATCAATTCCAGTTCTGCAGGATGAATGCGGGAGGCACGGGCTGCTCCGCTCCCATCTGCAGCGAGGTACAGCTGGGCTTCCCGTCAGCTTTGAAGCTCGCAAGGCTGAGATAAAAGAGAAATGCTAAAACCTCATGCAAGCAAGGAGAGCTGGATGGTGGGAAAGCCAGGCTGCAGTGCATGTCTGAGAGCTGTCTGTCTGTCTGTCCATCTGGTGACTTCCATCTCATCACAAGCAAGTGCAAGGTGGAAGCACAACCTGCAGCACAGGGCACTTCAGCTGCACAGAACCCAGCAAAGCAACAAACGCTCCTCCCGGAGCCGAGGCCATGCTGACTCCACCCGGTTTGCACGAGCTTCAGAGCAGTTTGGGGCAAAAAGCTGTGAGCCTTTGAAAGAGCATTGCAGCTCTGTAACAGAGCGTGAAGCCAGGCGGGATTCACACGAGCCTGACGGGTTCAGCAGGGGAATGTTGGGGGAAAAGCAAATCCAGATTGATAGAAAGCTCCATTCATCTCAGAGGGATCCAAGCCACAAAGAAATGGATCTAAATGTCAAACATTCCCCGGGTTTTGTGGTATTCCAAACCAGAGGGCTGGGCGGACCCATTGCACAGATGAAAACCAGGTGCAGAGAGCTGTTGTGAGGTGGGCTTGGATGACGGGCACAAAGCCTGTGGGTCTCCAGATTGAGGGTTTCATTTTAGGGACATTCAATTCCAAGTAAATCCGTGTGATTCTTGCCAAAAATATTCCACAGCATCCTATGGAGCCAGGTTGGCCGCTCAGCGCAGTCTGGATGGCAGTGAAATGCTGTGGCTGCCATTGACACATTGACATTCACTGTGCCACTCTCCAAGGCTGCGTTGTGCAGATGCCCTGGGCTGCCAACTGTCCTCAACCCCAGCAGCAAATGCAGCTGCTGCCAAAGGTGCCACCCAACCCCCATTGCTTCTGGAGGAGCTCTTAGATCCCATTTGGCACTGTGGTCCTTTTGCCTACGGTGGTGCTTCGTGAGCCAATGCAGCACAGCAAGTTGAATGCATGTGCATGAAGTCTGCTACCCTCTGCACCCACAGCTTTCTGCAGAGAAAGCAGAGGACCAGGAGGGGCACGTAGAATCACAGAATAATAGAATGGCTCAGGTTGGAAGGGACGCCAAGGATCTTCAAGCTCCAACCCCCCTGCTGCATGCAGGGCCACCGACCTCCATATCTAATACCAGACCGGGATGCTCAGGGGCCCAACCAACCTGGCCTTGAACACCTCCAGGGATGGGGCATCCACAGCCTTTCTGGGCAGCCTGTTCCATCACCTCATGCCACTCCCCATCTTTCATCAACACTGAGACCTAAAAAAGCCATTTTTCAGCTAACACTATAAAGCAAAGCTGCTGCTTTCCATGGAGGCTCAGCACACTTGACAGAAACTCTTTGTGGGGGGGTAACTGGAAATAATAGGAAGGCAAATCAAAGCTTTTTTTGGGGACATGTCCGAGGCAAAGAGGAGATAAGGTAGAATGAATTATTTCCTGACATCAGCTGATGGGAGGCCTGCAGGATGCAGAAGCCCCAATCCTTCCCCTGTTCCATAGGCTGGGCTGGGAGAGGAGGATGGGGAAGAAGAGCCTAAGGACGGTGCCTGCTGATCATCACCACGAGTAAAATGAGCTGCTTCCCTGAACCTGAAAAATATCAAACTGCATAAATAAATCTATTTAAATTATTAATAAACGAATTTACATTCGGAGCCTGAGAAGGAGAATTAATTTCATTTCTTATGCTAAACTGGCCAGCATGGATGATGACTCAAGAATTAAAAGATGCAGAAATGAAAGGAAAATGAAGGTAGGCCGGCTCCATCAGAAAAGAGATGCGAAGTGGGGATCCTGGGTCCAAACAAAGCCATCAGCCATAAGCAAGAAGACCAAAACTAAACTGCAAGCTCTGGGGGAGCCCGAGCCCCCCTCTGCTGCCTATGCATCCCATGTCTCTGCCAGCACTTTGGGGGACAACAGCCCTCAGTGCAGAACCCCATCAGCTGGCTGCTCCCAGGGCAATTAATTAGGAGGTGCTCCCAGCCCCTCGCATTCCTCCTCCGTCTCTTCCATTGGGAAACGGCATTCGTGACGGATGGCGTATGAAAACCCACTGCTAAAACAATCCTCTCCTCATCTGCCCTCTCGCTGGAGCCTGTCTGCAGTGCTCTCCAGGATGTATTGTTATTTCGTGTGATGAGACACTCCAGAGAACGAAATAAAATAAAAATAGACATTTGGAGGGGTTTTTGTATTGCTTCTTCGCAGCTCCCCACACTGTGACTCCTGTGAAGGCACTTGTCGGGCTGATCCGCTGGCGCTGCCGCCTCGGCTGTCCTTGTGCTGGAGACACTGCTCTTTTAAATTCGGTTTCTCAGAATTAGAAGAAAAACTTGGCAAAGCAACAATAGGGAAAAAGAAATATGAATAATCTCAGAACAGAAATTGCATTATGTGATGTGGTTGCCATGTGGTTAAGTCTGAGAGAGGATCATGCGAGCGCATTGTGGGAAAATTGATAACAGGCTGAAGAATACCGAGCGTTCAGATAGGAGGGCTGCAGTGCCAACCCTGAGCCAGTGCAAGGGGCTCAGTGCTGGGCAATGGGATGGGGATGGGGGCACCTGCACTGGGGTCTGCAGCCCCCGGGGTGCTCAGCTCCAGGATGGATGAGCTCCCTCAATAAGCCCCGAAATCTCTCAGGGTGTCACACAGCCCGTCTCAGCTGCCACCGAAACTGCAGCCAGCACTGAGATCCGTGCCACCCACCCCTGCCTAAGCTCTGTGCACTCTGCTCCACTGGGGACGGTGCCCACAGCCATCAGCACTGTGGGTCTGTGGCCACGTTGACCCCAAAGCATCGCCCCCAGAGCGCTGACTGGGAGGAAACACAGATTTCAGATACGCTGGCATTCAGATGGTTTGGGGGAAGTAATCATGAATGATGAAAGCGAATTTTGCTCCCCAAACTGTGCGAGCTGTGATCCATCCCCGCCCGCTGGCTGTCGTGCTACGGTGGTTTGAGTGGGAGGAAAGTCAGCACTGTCAGCTGAGCGGCAGGAAGCTCAGAAAGCGTGGGGAAGTGCATGCACACACACTGAAAAAGGGGTAAATCCTGTGAAATCAGATCAGCAATGCAAATTCTGCTCTTTTCTTGCACCGTGGCTCACTGACAGCATGCACAGTGCCGTCAGCCCAGTGCAGCACAGCAGAGGGGATATCCATGGTGTGCCCCATCGGTCCCAGCAGGTCCTGCCTCCACCCAGCCCTATGCAAACCATGCAAAGCATGGGGAGGTGAGAGGAGAGCAGGTGCCTCTGTGGCCTTCTCAGTGTTGTAGCTTTTGGGGATCCTTAGGACAGAAGGATGCTGGGGCTACACATTCATTCCTGCTGGGATGGGGATGGGGGCACCTGCACTGGGGTCTGCAGCTCTCGGGGTGCTCAGCTCCGGGATGGATGAGCTCCCTCAAAAAGCCCCAAAATCTCTCAGGGTGTCACACAGCCTTCCCTGAGGGTAGGATTCTGTCTGTGCATTGCTGCTGCTGAGCACCTGTGTACTCTGTGCCAGGAGTGCTGAACAACAACTGGAGAGATGGGGCAGCAGCTGGCTTGGGGTCTGCAGGTACAAAATGGGACCCTGGACAGTATCCAACATCAGAGCCTCGGGACAGCCAGGGCTGAGTGCACACAATTAGGGAGCAAGAAGGGCAGCGGGACTCCAAATCCTAATTTGGCCTGATGAAAGCTTAATGATTCCAGCTTGACGATTGCCGGAATGCCCCAATTTCCTCATTCCAAAAAGCCCCCACTGCCAAGGCTCGGGTGGAGCGGACACGCATGGTGCTGCAGCTCCGAGGGGTGGCAGGAACAGAGCAAGGATTTCAATGGCTGAGGCAAAGAGAAGGATTCCTGTGAGCAGATGAGCCGGTAGTCTAACAAAAGTGTGGAATTAGAGTTTTTTAATGAGGGTTTCAGGATGAGTAGCAGCCTGGTAGCACGGCCAGTGGAGGAGAGCAGCTATTTGAAGGGAAGCAAAGCAAAGGCTGGGACCCTTCAGCACCAGCTCCCTGCCCCCGAGGTGCCCCTGCCCTGGGGCTGCACCCCCACATTGCTCCTGTGCAGGGTTTGTGGATGGGAATCACACAGCAGTGCAGCTGGGGAGCAGCAGGAGAACACTGCTCCTCTCCCAGAGCCCGTCGCGATGGCTGCAGAGCTCCATCCCTGGAGGAGACAGATGGGAATCCAGCTCCTATCTGCATGCAGCTCTGGGCCCCGTGAAGCTGTCTGTGCACGGGGGGAGCGGGGCGGCCGCAATGCGCACAAGGTGCTCTCGTCATGAAAGCATCTTTTGATTTTGTTATTGCAGCTATCAAAATATTGCAGAGTTCAGAGCATTCCGCAGGGATCCCCGCGCTCTTCAAAGACCGGAGGACCACGACTGGGGAAAAAGAAGCCTTTAATTACGTCGGTTTCCATGCTTGTTTCTGCAGTGGAGTTCCTTTAAAAAAAAAAAAATAGTTTTAATGAGAGGAAACACATATGGCCCCGTTGTTCAAACAAGGAGAGATACAGCTGATTTTTTTTCAATAGGCAGCAGTTCCTTTGGGTCTCCTGGAGCTCACACCAAGGGGCTCTGCACTGAGCACCCCCAGCAGCAGGGCTATCGGTGGGGCAGAGCAGCTCCATCCCAGCCCCATGCCCTCCATCACCCCCTCTGTTCCCACTGCAACTCTCTCCTCCTCCCCTGCTCCTTCCAACCACGCGGAGCCGCATGCAGTGGGATCTCGGCATGGCCATCCTCCGTGAACGCTCTCGTTTCTCTCAGATGTTCATTTGAATCCCAATGGAAAAGCTCACTTTTCCCACAGTGTAAATATCAGCGCCGCGTATGACGCAGCAGAAAGCACGGGACAGCCCCACATTTCGAAGAGCATCTTGAGCATATCCTTCTAATAAATAATCCTATCTGGCAAATTTAATTAACGGGCTGCAGTGCGTGGTGCAGCCCGCTGGATAGAGTATCTTCATCTGATCTGCAATGCTTTTAGAAGCTTTAAGTATTAATAAAGAGTGTTTTGTTCGAGAACTCACAGGGGACAATTACAAATAATTGCCAAGAAGGGTGTGTGCCTCATTTAAGTGACTGCATATTAAAAATGATGAAGGATTAAAAAAGAATTCATAGCATTGGAGTGCAGCAGCGGTGGCTGCCCCTGTTCCCGTTGCCACCCCTGCAAGGGATGCTTGGTGCAATTCGGGCTTCCCAGCCCCAGGGCAGAAGGAACTGAATGGAGGAGTGGAATGGCCAACGGAAGACAAAACCCACCAAGGAATCCAAACCCAGAAAACCACATGAAAATTATCACACCGCAAAGTTTTTCTGGGATTGTTTCCCCATTTTTCCTGCCTTGGAGCTATAGAGTGGGGTTTCCCCCTCCACTTCTCCTACTAATTGGGATCTCTGTGCAGGGCATGAGATTCACAGCAGCCAAAAAGTGCTCATTCCCTTCCATGATATCAAGGCAAGGAAGAGGGAAACCTCCTTTGAAACGACTTCTCATGGCAGCAGGGCGTACAAGGAGCAGCACTGCAGGCGCTGTATGTGCAGCACTGGCATTGGGACCCTCCATTTCTTTACAGCTCTCACTTTCCATGACAATGGAAAAGAAAGAAACTTCCAGCACGCCTTTCTCACCCTGCAGGCAGCAGGACACAGGCATCACAGTGCCCAAAGGAAAGCTCTGTTGGGACCCAGCAGCTCAGATCAGAGAGGCACCCACCGATGCCAAAAAGCGGCACTCTTAGAACCACCATAAAGACATAATTTTGCTGCTTTTTCACATGCAAATAACAAGTCAGGAGAGCAGCAGCTCTGGCACAGAGAGCAAAGCAGGGCTCAGGAGGGACTGTGCCAACGTCTGGGTGATGAGGTTTGGATGGGAAAGCCCAGAGCTATGCCTGTAAGCCGCCGTGCTTGGGACCAGGGTCTGAGCTCACCAGGTCTCCTTGGGGATGGCACTGTGGGGTCTCTGCCCACACCACCTGCAGCACCTGGGATGGGGGCTGAGAGCATCCCCCCCCATGTGCTCCTGCTCCGCTACCATCAGCCAGTACCGAGGACAGTAGAAGGACTGGGCTGTCCACCCTCCAAGCCAGAGCGCGTGGCTCAGTGAACACCAGCTTTGGGAGCTGTTTCCAGCTGTTTGGGAGCAATGCCTCCTCCAGAGCCAGGAGCAGCTCAGGGCTGAGCCCCGTGATGTACATGGGGCTAATGAAACCCAGAGCGCGAGGCCAGCACAGACCCAGCCCCGTTCCCAGACAAGAGCTCTGCCAGGGATGGGTTCCAGTGCCAGGGTTGAGGTATCAGTGCCAGAATGGATACAAGTGCTGGAGGCACGGCCCCGAGCAGCCCTGCGATCCCGTGGCAGCCAGCTCACCGCAGCCTCTCAATCTGGGAAGGGTCCACCCCAGCCCTCTGGAGCTCAGCTCAGCAGACACACAGATCCCCCACCCGCTGCCATCTCCCCGTGGGACTGGCAGCAATAAATCCTGCCCGCCGCAGGCAGTGCCATGCCCCCTCATTTTCCATGAGATCCGCACGCAAGGCTTCGGCTCCAAACATCTCCTTTTGATTTCATGGGGAAGGAATGCTGTGAACTTCAGTTTAGAGAACCAATTTATTTCATGCAATTTCTCCTCCTCGTAGAAGCAGCTCTGTATTCCAAGCCGTGATTTTCCAAAATAAAAGCAGCAGTTAACCATTGGAGCGGAGCGATCCGCCTCCGCCTCGCTTCCCCTATTGCTGTGCTTCAGAACTTTGCTTAAAAATGGAAAGGGGCACCTTTAAAACTTTAATACCACGTAAATGTTCCAGTCTCGCTGCTGCACCAGATCGTTCAGCAAAGTAGCTAATTAAAAAATGGCTGCTGTGATGACAGACTAGATTAATAGTTTTTGAAGAGCAGCCAGTGCACCAACTGCTCCCGTAGCCATGCTGAAAGCTAATAATGTAGAAAATTCTGCCAATTCTTTTAATTCATGAATATTTAAGCCTGTGAAAAATCTGTCAGATTATAGCACTTTTCTGGTGATTTTCTGCTTAAGTACATTTATGGGCAAATGCCAGTTGCTCAAGAAACTTCAGTGGAACGCAAAGACTTTTTATTGTCTGCGCCACCACAGCCCTTTTCCTCCTCCCATCGCCTCCCAGCCGGTGCCAGGATCAGCTGTGGGCACAGCACTCCCACTGGCGTCCACTGGGATCCCAGGCAGGGATGACCCATCTGCATGGTAACAGGGATGGGGAGGAGCAACAGGTGATTCCTATTAGAGAATTATATACATATATATATATAAATATATTACATATACATGTTAACTTTTGTAGGAGCACAAATCCTGAGTTTTCCAGCTAGGATCACTCCCAAAGCTCCTCAAGGGACGTGTCCAGGTCAGACAGACTGCAGTATCCCCAGCCCTACAGCAGCAGGCAGCTCCCCAGCTCACTGCTCATCCACAGCACCGCCTGGTGACTCACCTTACAGCTATTGAAGAAACAATTACCCCAGCTGGGAGCATAACCTGCCCAGCCTTCCCTCACGGTGCCAAAGGCCAGAACTCCCCGTGAGCAGTTCCTGCACAGCTATTCTCCAGCCCACCACAGCAGGGATGCTCTTTTCCATGAAACCGGGAGCAACACGCTGGGTTTTGCTCAAGCTCCCAGCAGAATGGATGGGATGGTTGGTAAGGGGCTGCAGAGCTGCATCCCCCGCAGCGCCCACAGCCTGGGGATGTTCTGCACCCTGCGTCCCAGCATCTCTGAGTCACCACTGAACTGCTGCTCAGCTGCACCCATGTGCAGGAGGACCTCATTCCAAAACACTTTGGAAAGCACCAAGTGTTTTTGTGACTTTGAAACAAAAAAAAGAGGAAACTCCAGCAGAACTCAGAACATCCACAGAGCTGAAAAGAGCGTCTCATCCCAACGCAGCTGTTATGGTGGGGAAGAGAAAACCTGCCCTGGAGCCGCGTGCTGGGAAGGTTCATGTTTTTAAACTTGAGCCCCAAGTGTCCTTCGTGCTGTCAGGTCACATCAGCCCCTTAAACGTTACACAACACTGCCGTGTAATTAAATGCTTACAGGATTTGCAGACTGCTTGTCTCACAGCTGGGAATGGCTCCTCCAAAGCTCTCAGGTTTGGCACATCAGCTCCTCGCACCAGGGATGCCCACACCTGGGCTGTACCAGCACAGCACAGAGAGGGATGCAACAGGAGGCAGCAGCCAGCCCCGAGCAGAGGGTGGGGGCAGAGGGGTTGGGGCCCAGCAGGTTTGGGGCTGCCCCATTGCAAGCGGAGCAGCGGCGAAACTTCCCCTTCCTCTCCTCACCACCTTCAGCCACTCACAATGTCACTCCAGCTGAGCAAGAAGCAATTATGATTTAATTACCCCACTGCTCTTCAGCAGAATTTTTGGAATAGCGGTTTCTGCGGTGCCTCATTTACCCTTTTCCTCTTCACCTGCATTTGTTCTGCATGGTGCTGTTGCTGCCCAGCCACGACCGCACGGTCACCTCGTCTCCCTCCCCTCGCAGCACCCACACGGCACAGGCAGGGCACGACGAGAGCTGCTAATTCATAAATATTTAACACCCAGCTCTGCTGCCTCCTGATAGCTTTTTTCCAGAGTTTCTATTCTCATCCGTATTCCACCCCCTTCCCCTCCCTTACGGCCCTCCTCGTTTTTTTCCCTTCCTTCTCGCCGGGCATTAATCCAAGTGCTGAGATGACTGTTTCACTTCCCCGCTGTCATCAGTTGTTTTTATCTTATCTGGGCCGTGGATGCCAGTCAGCAACCCGTTGCGGTCTTTCCAGTTGAGTCCTGACCTCCGCAATCAGCCTCAAGATGTCCTGTAACGAGCAGATACGGTTACTCAACTTGTCCATCAGCACTTCTGGAGGGGGGAAAAAAGGAAGCACAAACCAGCAAATGGTGGCACGAGGCAGGGCTGTGGGCTGCGGGTGGGCTGGGCTGCTCCCTGCAGGCAGGTACGCCCGCTCCAGGCCCTCGCATCGGCACTGCATGGCGCAGAGAAGCCTCTGCAAACCAGGTGAGCTTTAGGGCTGCTTGTCCTCCCACCTTCAGGAGCAGCAGGAGGATGTGCTATGGGGCTGAGGTCTGTGCTCCCCAGGGGTCACACTCACCCCACTGCCCCCAGGCAGAGATGAACACCTGGGGGCTGTGCGCTCCGTGCCCGCAGCGCCGTCCTGCATACACAGGTGCCCACGTGTGCTTGGCTCTGGTGTTGAGCGGAGGGAGGAAAACTCACCCCAGCAAACAAGATTGCCACCTCCTGCATCCTTGAGCACAGCCGTCCATCTGTCCGTCTAATGATACCACGGAGGGCAAAGCGAGGCCAGCGCAGAACCAGATCCACTTTATAGACTTATCACCCGGTGTAAAAAGGTCCTGTTGGATTTATCCGACATGTGTTCTATCAACGTGCTCCGCTCTGAAGTAAAAGGGCTTTTAGTTACAGCAGATTGGAGGGGGTGTGGGGAAGGAGAAGGGATGGATTTGGGCTCTGCCAGCAGCTCTGGTTGCTTTTGCATCAACGTCTCTATTTTCTAAGGGAGGATTTAAGACCTCGTTGTGTACGAGCAACCGAGACAGGAGAAACTCGAACGGGGAGAACCGTAAAAGGTTGTACTGAAAAATGCTATTAGTCTGCATGAAATAAGATTCTTCCTGGAAACATGACACTGAACATCGAAGGGAGGGGGAGGAAGAGCTGTAAAATGGCTGCAGAAAAAAAGGGTTACAAATTAAATATGATAAAAAGAATCCTTTTGAATGAGATCTTAATTTAACCTCAACATCATGACCGTATATTTCAGGAAATTAATCCCTCGGCCTGCAATAAATCCCAAGGACGGTACGACCACTTATGGCTCAGCAATGAGCCATTACTATGGGTTGCAGATGCCGCAAAGCCATCGTGCCATTACTGAGGGGTGCGCAGAATAACCCAGCTCCGTGCAGTGCCCACACAGCTCCAAATGCTGCGGCACTGACCTGTGAGCCAACCTGCACCCAGACTCACATCTGTGCCCTGAAGGAGTACTGGGAGCTGCCCACAGGGCCGTGCACCCCAGACTGCATCAGATCTGCATCTGCTCTCAGTGCAGATCAAGCACGGACAGAAGTGCAAACACCAGCACCTCATGGAGCCCTCCCTGCTCCCCCATGCGCTGCCAGCTTGGCACCCAGCACTTCTACATATACCCCAAAAGGAGGAGAGGAACTTCTAATGAGTCAAGGCTGTAACCTTGCTCTGAGAGCAAACATATGCCACCGCCGCTCCCTTGGCAGCAGCACTTGGAGCCAGTTGCTGTCAATTCCATTTGGGCTGCAGCCACTTTGGGGCTCTCGATAAGGAGCAGACAGAGCAGGTGAGGAGCGCCGAAGCTTTGCAAGTGTTGGTGAGCTGCTGGCAGAGCTGCTGCAGCCCTGCTACGCGTTGGAGGTGGTGAAATGCGTGAGCAGCTCGATTCCTCCTGGGGGAATATCCCTGTGCACTGCTAGGGATATTGCTGAGTGCTCTGTGGGGTAAAAGGCAGTGCACTCCGCTGACCCCACGCACAGCCTTTCTCCCCAGCAGCACGAGGTAGCAGAAGTGAGGAAGCGTCTATTGGGATGGGCAGCCCTGAGCAGGGCTGGCCCAGAGCAGTTCAAGCTGGGAAATGCCTTTTTGACATGAGTCAAGTTCCCCACTGAAAACTTTTGTCAAAACTTTCAAGGTAATAGCAAGAAAGAAAAGCCAACCCCAACAAATCCGAAAGCACCCTGGGAAGCACTGTCACAGTGGGGAAAAAAAAAAAAGAAAAAGCTGTAAGTGTGATTTCTGCTGGGGAATGGTGAACAGGGGGGGCAACATCCCCAGCTCTGCGCCCCACGCCAACCAGCAGAAGGGAGCCCCAGCAGCAGCCAACCCCAGCAGCACGTTCCTTATGGCTGCGGTGGGACCGCGGCGCCGCCGGAGGTTCCCACCTGCAACCATTGCGTGCAGCGGGAGGAGGAGCGGGCTGGGAACGAGGGGTGCTCTGCTTTCTCATCAGCCACCGAAGTTCTCGTTTGCTGTGCAGCCCTGTTCCCAGGCTGCCCGTGCAGTTGATGCTGCAGCGGATGCTGTGGTTTGCTTGTCTGAAATAAATTGCGCAACAAACTCAGCCCAGCGCTGAGCAGCATCAGCTGCAGCAAAGCAGCTCTAATAGTGCTGGTCCTGTGCGTCCCGCTGGGGGACTTTCAATTGACAGAGTTACAAGAGATGAAATATTCAGTAGGATTAAGAATTTGGAGGAGGTGGAAATCAAAGCGAAAAAGAAAACAAGTAAAAACAGCTTAATCTAGCCTTCTAGCACTAATTGTCATTGGGATTCAGGCTAAAACAAACACAACAAAATGAGCTGCCAATTTGAAAGGGGAAGGAAGAGGGTGAACACGATTCCCACCGCATCGAAAGCAACCTTTTATCTCTCCTCCACCGCAGACAGAGGCACGTGGGGCACGGGGCCACGCCTGGGACAGCCCCAACCACACAAGCAGGATCTGAACCTCTCAGTGCTGGGCAGGGCTTTATCCAAGAGGCCATCACCCATGGCACGAGGGCTCCAATGCAACATTGCCCCAACATGGCATCACTCCCATGCAACACTGCCCCAGTGCAACACTGCCTACTGCAACATTGCCCCAACACGACATGGCCCCAATGCAACACTGCCCCACCATGACATGGCCCCAATGCAACACTGCCCCACCATGACATGGCCCCAATGCAACACTGCCCCACCATGACATGGCCCCAATGCAACACTGCCCCACCATGACATGGCCCCAATGCAACATTGCCCCACCATGACATGGCCCCAGTGCAACACTGCCCCAACATGACATGGCCTCAATGCAACATTGCCCCACCATGACATGGCCCCAATGCAACACTGCCCCAACACTGCATGGCCCCAATGCAACACTGCCCCAACACTGCATGGCCCCAATGCAACACTGCCCCAACACAGCATGGCCCCAAAGCAACAATGCCCCAACACGACATGGCCCCAATGCAACAGTGCCCCACCATGACACGGCCCCCACCTGTGGGTGCCCGCAGTCCCATGCAGGAGAAGCAGTGCAGCTCTGTGCCCACATGCTGTGGGCAAAGGCACCAGCAAGGCAGATTAGCTTACAGCCGAAGCGGAGTTATCCAACACTGCAATTTAAGTTGACAATTACATGGTAACCGACTTGCACACAAAGAGAGGCTCTGGAAGTATTCCCAGAACGCAGAAGTCTGACAGTATCCACCCAATTTGTTGCAACAACAAAGAATACTGGAATATGTCCTTTCATTTGGCAGAGTACTGTTTTATTTTTTTAGGCTAGGTGGAGAAATTTAGCCTGCTATTTAAGGAGCTTGTTGTGCCTTGAGAGTGACAAGCCAAGAGTTTCACTAGAAAGCCAAACTCAAACACAAATTGTATCCTGCCACCCGTGAGACTCAATTGCATTGAGGGAAGGAATTTGCAGAGCCTCATCTGCTGCTGGGGTCTGCCTTTCCAACCCTACAGAGACATAACTGGGGCCTTTCATTGCTCCCTTATACAATCCCCCCTCTTTGCACAAAGGAAGAGAACGCATTTCAGCAGGCATTTGGATGGGCTACTTTTTTTTTTGAGTGTTCTCCCCATGCCAAAGCCATCTCATTTGCGGGTGTTTGTGCCCACAAAAACTAAAAAGGAGATTTTGTGTGTTAGATTATATTTGCAGGCTACAGAGACAAAGCCTTTAGGGAAACACATGGCCCCAGTGGGGAAAAGCCAAAGGAACCCTGAAAGCAGGAGATGGAAATGCATCCCAATGGAACAGGAGGCAAGCAACGGGCTTGCCTGCACCACTGAGCCATTCGGCCCCTTCCCAGCGCCCATGTCAAAAGGTCAGCAGCACAGCCATCTCTAGGGACTTTTTTTTCTTGTGGCCTCACTTCTGGTGGAAATTAGTCAGCTTTCCAGAGCAGAAACCTCAAGCCATAGCCACACTTCTGAGCCAGCTCATCACTGTCACCCCTCCACAAACCACTTCCTTCCCGATTACCGTCAGTCTCCCCGGCGTGATGAAGGGGATGGAGCCCTGCACGGGGCCATGGGGAGGGGCTCAGGGAGCTCCTGTGGCACGTGGGCAAGGAGCAAGCAGGGAAAAAGCAGCAGCGAAGATGTAAGGTGGTGATGGGGCACAGCAGGGGTGGGCAAGGAGGGGCAGCCAGGCACATGATGGGGCACCAGGAATTTGCTTGCACCTGGGACAGGCACAGACCTCACTCCTGTTTCATCAGCAACCAGACCAAAGCTTGCACCTGCCCACACACGGAATCGACCCCCATACGAGGAACAGTCTTTCTGAGGGGGACAACTTGGGCTTCTGTGACCTGACAGAGCCAGCTGGGCAACAGACAGAGAGGCCCGCACCCTGAGTATATGGCAATGGTGGCTGAGGGCAGCCCTGTCCTGCCCCCACCGCCCTCACGTGCAGCCAGCTTGGCTCCCAGTCCCGGATTTTCCCCCCCAGCTCTGCTCCTGCACAAACAGCTGCAGTTGCACAGACCCCCCTGGGGCAGCTGTGGGGCAGCACCGCTCTGTGGGGCTACGTTGCAATTTGCAAACTGCCACCGCCGCCTCAATGCCTTCCCCTGCCACCCCTGTGCTCCAGCTCTGCAAAACCTGCCTGCCTGCCACAGGCCAAGAAAACGCAGCACAGCCTTCGTTGGAAGAGAGGAGTGAAAATGAGTTGCTTTCACCCCCAAACAACCATCTTTCATCCTCAGACCCACGAGGGCACAGGCAGAGCCTGCAGCCATCACACTGACTGCAGCTCCCACACGCCGGACGCACAGGGCTGCAGGGCAGCGTTTGTTCATTTCATGGGCAGGATTTATTCATTACAGCACCAGGCAGCAGCGAGGCCCCAAGCACGATCCCTGGGGTGCAGGGCCGTGTTTGTGCCGAGATGAGTTCCCAAATGACTCACCAGAAACCAGCCCTGCTCCGGTGAGGCCTCAAGCAGCTGCAGATCCCCCTCCCACGCTGCGGTCCCCATGTCCTGGGGAAGTGGGACTGCCATCCCAACCTCCATCCCCATCCCAATCCCTACCCCATCAGATCTCAAAACCCATCCACAACCCCAACTCCAATCCCTTTCCTAATCCCGGAGGATCCCCATCCGCCACCATGGTGAGGCAGGAGCAGGACCTGCTCACCCTGCAGGAGCAGCTCCAGCACAACTGCTTCCACCCCTCATCCAGAGCAGCACATCCCTCAGGCCAGCACCAGGCCACAGAGGTTTGTTTTCTTTAGAGAGGATCTTGGTTTGAAGGGGAAAAAAAAAAAGTCCCCATCAAAAAAAAAAAAAAAAAAAGAAAAAGAATAAAAAAGAAAAGAAAAAGAAACCACGGCCACATCCTGCCTTAAACTGCTGCTCGTGATGTGCCGACGCGGCTGCACAGAGCAGTGCTGGGGGTGGCAATTCTCCTCCGCTCGCCAAGTAACACTTCAGCTCTGAGTCAATCGGCTGAAGCCACAAATCCATTTGCTTACGAGCACGAAACCACAGCGACCCACGGTGCTCCTCGGGGCCACATGTGCCAGCACCTGCCTGCACCGAGCTGAGACAGACAGGCTGCATCTCCTCCATGCGCAGCAGCGCCAGCAGCACACAGCAGTGCAAAGCAATGCCCCCTGCCAGCACCCCCACTTTGCAGGGTGGGATGGGATCCATCTCTGGCAGCGCCAGGGCAGGGGCTGCCATGCTCTCAGGCACCTCTTCCCACAGGTGCGGGGCTGGGCAGGCACAGCAGCAGGTAACCCCCCCAGCACGCGGGGTGTTGAAAGCCAGCACTTTTCCCCTGTGGGTTACTACGCACTCAATGTGGGTGGCTCGTGACTCACCAACTCCGTTTCAGAGCCTACAGGTGCTGCTGACATGGGGAAAGGCAGCAGCTGGGCACGGGGAGAGTGGGAGAAAACCCCAAGCTATGGGAGGATGCTGAGCCCGGCTCCCAGCTGCCCCTGCACAGCCCCAGCATCCCCCATGGGAGGTGCTGTGGGGCACAGGGCTGCTGTGGGCTGTGCACAGTGACCCACAGCACTGCTCCACTGCCAGACAGGGCTGCGCTCTGCAGTTAGAGGGAGAAAAACAATGACACGGGAGAAGAATGTAGGAGAGAAACAGCCCAGTTCCTGGGGGAGGTATCATCTGCACAGTGGAACTGCCCTCTCGGGGGTTTTGATGGCTTCTGAATTGTTTTACTGTGCCACTGAATCACCGGGGAAAAACCTGCACCGGCAGCAAAGCCTCATCCCAGTGCTCAGCTGTGAGCAGGGATGCTCTGTGTCCTTTGAAGCACTGTGGGCACCAGGAGCCACAGGCCTCCATCTCAACTCAAGGCCAGGTGACAAAGCAGTGACACCATGCCCATGCAGCTATAACACAGCGCACACCACAAAGCAGCTCCAGGCCCCCCCTTGGGGCTCCCCTGCCCCACACAAGCACTGCATCTCTGAGCAGCAGCGAGCTTGGCTGGCTCCATGGGCAGCTCGCACCTCCAGCACAGCAGCCCCCAGCACCCCTTCCTTCAAGTTTTCACACTGCAGCTGGCAGCACCAACCCCAGCCTCCCCCCCCCCCCAACCACATTAACCTTTTTTGCTCCATCATTAAAGAAACCCAACAGTTTATACACTTTTTTTTTTTTTTCCTCCTTTCCTTCTCCTGCGTGGTTCTTCACTGTAATCTGCCCTGAATATTTAACGCGGAATCCCTCGTGAGAGCAAGTAGTGTTTTTATGGGCATTAGAGGCAAACTCTCGCAAAGAAGAAGTGGTAATGAGTACCCCTGAGTACCCTCTCAGTTTCACAACTGCCTGTGTTTAAAAACAAGCAGGAATTGGGCAAGTGCTGCTCACAGGGGAGCGCGGCAGCCGCTCTCTCCCAGCGATGTGCTTTGCTCCCATAGCCCGGCGCAGGCAAACACCACTTGTTTATTCCAATTGAAGCCGACACCAGAAGCGCTCCGGACCCGAGTTTGTGTGTCCTGCTTTATTTCCAGCTCGGATTAACGGCATCTCTTTAATTTCTGATGGCCTGAGAAGGGGCTGGCAGTGGTGTTCCAGCAGCTCTGCGGCTGTGTGCACACATTCCCCCCTGTGACTACCAGCACCACGCGGTGCGGAGCAGCTCTCATCCCAATTACATGGGACGAGTTTGCAGGAAGCTTCTCATCACCCGCGCGCTTCTTTTTCACGCCCCGCTCTCTGGTTTAACACAGCAGGCACGCTCCCTCTCCTTTTCAAAGAGAAAATATTCCTTTTCATTTCCACAACCCTCTCCATCATCACCCGGAGCAAACTCTGAGCAGAGCTGCACGGGGATGGAGCGGCGCACTGAGCAGCGCCGGGAGCTCTGCAGGGCCCAGCGCAGCACGGCTGTGATGGTTGGGCACCGGGGGCTCATCCACAGCCACAACGTGGGGCAGAAGCAGCCCTGCAGTGCTCAGCGGTGCAGAGCTGAGTGCTGCATGGAGCCGCGGCCGTGCTGAGGCACAGGCTGTGATCAGTTCAGCAGGGCTTTGTGAGCTGATTAGCAGCGTTCAGCAGGGCCACAGGGCTCCCTGCGCCTGGATATCCCATGCAATTTCTCCTTCTTTTGCCTCAGGAGGAGCCCATGCGCAATCCCTCACCCACACAACAGCCCCAACATCAGTCACACTTCCCACACGGTCCCAGACAGCAACTGCACAGCTTGTTTGCAGCCTGGTGGGTTGCATGGTACCGGTGAGCACTGGGGGCTCGAGGGTGGGAATGGCTGCACTTGGGGTTGCAGGTGGGCTCTGAGAGCAGCCCCAGCCTGCAGAAACCCAAGGAACAGCTCTGGGTCCCCTGAGCTCACTGCCATCCCCACCCGCTGTGCTGCAGCAGGATCAGAGTATGCTATTAAAATAATGTCATGTTACCTATCAATAATAAATGACCAGAATAAATTTGCTGCTCTGTGCTTAATAACCCGACCAGATTTCCATTTAAATATCTGCACAGCAATGGCTTCTTGCTCCGAGAGCCTCTGGGATGAATGCAGTGCTGCATATGCAGAGAGCCCAGAAGGAACTGCTCACGTTTGACTGGGAAAGAGCTTTTGTGCCTCCGCAAGGCCAAACTGCAGCAGAGAAAGGAAGAGGAGTCTGGGACAGTGAGATAAACCCAATATCAGCAATGTGCTCCTGCATGGGCGTGTGGGAGCACCCCCACCCTCAGCTCCAGCTCCAAGCACTGCTGCAGAACCCAGCTGCCAACAGAACCCAGTGGAAACAGCACCACAGATTTTCATGCCAGGGATGGCTTTGTCCAACAGAAATGCAACAGAACAGCAATGACACCGATGCTGGGATCCTCCCATGTCACAAGTTGCAACCTCAGATCCCCCAGGCCAAAGGAAGGAATTGACCCACCTGCCTCCATTTAATTGCCTGGAGGGAAGCTCACCAGTTCTGAGCCCATGCTGTCCTTGGGGGTGCTCTGCTCAATCCTGGGCACGTTTTAGCTCAGATGGCTTTGGCCTCTGTGCTAAAGGTGCTGCAGGCCCAAAGAGCTATGGCTTGCAGGTGGGGGCTCCCAAAGGATGATGAAGCAGAGTCCCCACTGATAGGGACATCTCACAGCCACAGAAAAAACACCTGCATCTTCAGCAGCTTCTTACTGCAACACTCATAGAAAGGCACTGCAAAAGGGAGACGACTCAGGGGGGAATGCAGAGCCATAAGAAACTCCTCCCCCCAGGAGCTAAAGAAATGGGACAGATGCTTTGAATCTCAACATCACCCACACAGCTGCAGTGCATCACCCCAAGGTTAACCCCCAGCAACAAAAGGGTTTATTCTTGGTGGCACTTGCTTCTGGCTGATGGAGGTGGGCATATGGGAGCAACTTTCTCTGCTTGCTGTTTGCATGAGTGCAGGACAGCCTCAGAGGAGGCACACACCTGGCAGCTAATGGCCCTGTGCCCCAGCACTGTTGCACCAGTTTTGTTGCACTCCATCTGCGTGCAGCCCATGCAGATCACGTCCCATGTAGCCTATGTGGATTGCAGCCCAGCAGCCCGCTGTGTGCACTGTCTTTTGCTTTTCAAACACGTCAAAGCAGACTGCTTCCCTCCCGTGGCTCTCAGATGTGGTTGCCTTGTTTTAGCCCAAACTTCCCAAATACAAAGTTTCAGCCCGACGCAGATGCTGACCACAGAAAGCTTTCCCCCTGAGCTAAATGCAAAGTTATAAGCAGCAGCAACAACAACAAAATGGATTTAATAAAGGGTAATATTCATTATTCTTGTGCTCAGAGCTCTGAAGTGAAACCACCTTCTCAGAGCAGACATCCTCCAGCACAGCTCACTGCTTGCTGATCAAGCACAAGAAGACCATGCACATTTTCCCCTCACAGCTGCTTGGCCAACCCCCCCCCATCGTCACTTCCACTGCAAGCAGAGTTTTAATTTGAAGTGGTCCTCAACACCTTTGAGCTCTTTGTTCTTCAGATCTAGAAAGTAATTAAAGCTGGCTGTGGAAAGTTTTCGGATTCCTTTTCTGCTTTTATTGGAAACCACGAGAGAAATACCACGGAGCACAGAAATACAACACAGCTGCTCAGAAATGGAACTGTGAGGAAGGAGCTGTGCAGCACGCAGTGTAAGACCTGTGCTAAATGACCAGCAACCAGCCTGTATCCCACGGCACAGCCCTCATGAGCGCTGCCCCAAGCAGTGCTGAGTCCAACGGAGGCATCTGGGATAGGAGACATCCTCAGCTCCCAGCATTGTCATCCAACGGCAGCATAAGAGGTGAGAAGTGCTCAGCACAACACAGGGACAGGCTTACATGGTGCTGCTGATGTGCCCAGGAGATACCATGTACCCAGGAAATATCATGCCCAGGAGAAAGTATGTGTCCAGGAAATACCATGTACCCAGGAGACATCACCTACCCAGGAGACACCATGCATCTAGGAGACACCATGTGTCCAGGAGACATCACTGCATCCAGGAGCCATGGCATGCCTAGGAGAAACCAAGTGTCCAGGAGACAACAAGTGTCCAGGAGACATCACTACATCCAGGAGGCATCGTATGCCTGGGAGATTCCATGTGTCCAGGAGACACCGTGCACCCAGGAGATGCTATGAGTCCACGAGACACCCCGTGTCCAAGAGCACCACCTGCACACCCCAGGCACACAGCCCAGCAGCCCAGGGGCAGGATGTTTCCCCTGTGTTAAAAGCTACTGATTTGCAAGGCCTCACAAATGCATGCCCAGAAAGAAAATATTTGTCTCAATCAAGAAATCCATCCTGTGAATAACGTGTCAATCAACGTCGCTTCTTTTGGGCTCAGGGAGGGCTGTGTGGAGTGCCCAGAAAAACATGATTCATCTCCAGTGTTACTGTTAAAATCCACGTCAGTTTGTTTTTAATAGACATCAAGTGCTTAGATGAAGAGCATCAGGAATAAACTCTTGACAATATTAATCTGACTCTTTCTAAAGAGTAAGCTGATCTATTGTGCTCCAAGCCTAAATAAGGATTCAGAACGCTTTCCCCATCTCTCCCATTGGGAGACATGAGCTGTCATTTGCCTGCACTTCTGGAAGGGCCACTCAGCTCTCTGAGTCCCTGTGTGCAGAGCTGGACATCACCCAGCCCAGTGGCACTGCCTACAGAGCCCATTGGGGACTCAGCCTTTGTGTGGCATCTCCCTGCTTGCAACAAGGCCTGCTGCCTCAAGGCGTGCTGCAATGAGGCATGCAAACAGATGCATGCTGCTGCCTCCTGCGGGGAGGATGCCGTGCCCCTGCCAGCACACAGCTCCTGCTTGCTGCAGCAGACCAGCACTTCTGCTACCTGCATGCATCCTGTCCCCTGAGTGCCACATTATGCATCAACCCGCAAGTCAGCTGGATATGCACCTCTCAGCTGCGTGCCCTCACACTGAGCTTCTTGCTTCCCTCAGCAAAGGCCTCTGCAGGTGATTTGCACCCTTGCAGGAAGCTGCAGAGGTGCACGAAGCAGCACCCGTGCATTAGGGATGGACCAGGAGCAGCAAGAGGAGACCACCAGGGAGAAAAGTGGTCTGCACACACAATTAACAGCCGCTTTTGCGAGCACCTGCTCAGCTTAATGAGACGAGACTGTCCCAATAGCCACAGAGCTGCAGGGGATGGAGTCAGCCACGGCCATGGGGAGCAGGCAGGAGCTGGGGGGTGCAGGCGTGGTGGAGACGGCAGCCATGGAGAACTCATTAACCACCCAGATGTACCCTGAGCATCCAGTGCTGAAGTTTAATTTAATTGCAGAGAAAGCAATAAACCTTTCTGGCCTTGTAATGCAGGCACTCCGTTCTCATTACAGTTAGCCTCACGTTGTCTGTGTGAAAAGCAAGAAGGAAAAGCAGCAAGAAGCAGAGATGGCTGTGAGCCATGGCTAATGAGAGCCTGCAGTGCTCTGCCCCCACGCCCCAGCTGGAGGCTTGCAGAAGCTCCCATTGCTGGGTACAAGGGATGAGCAGCCTGGCTGTGCACCACGTGCTGCAGGCAGATGCTTTGTGACCCCACACCATGGGCACCGAGGTCCCCATGTTGCGAATTCAAGTGCAGGTTGAGGCTGTGTATCAACATCACAGAGAGTTTGTAATTAAAGGCCAAATAATTTGGGAAGCACTGAGGTTAAGGTGGTGCTGAGGTGACTTAACAGCAACTTCTCACAGGGCCACAGGGTAACCAGAACAAACACAGCCAGGCCTGGAGCAGAGAACAGCAAGGCTCAGCACTGAGCAGGAGCAGAGCAGCCAAACCTGGGTGTCAGAGGGCAGCAAAGGGCCCCGAGCACTGCAAGAAACATCGCTGCTCCCCAGCACCCAGCGTGAGACTAAAAGCAAGGAGAGATGTTACTCACTCCTGAGCTCATGGGTGTAGGCAGGGCTGGGACTGCTGAGCAGTTCCCAGGTGCTGCTCCTGGAGAAACGAGGCCAGCACTCCTTGTTACCTCCAGGTCATTGGAACAAACAACAGCAAGCAGGCTCCAGCACTGAGCCCACTGCCAGGACAGGGCGTGGGGAGAGCCCTGAGACCCCCTGCTTCTCTGCCATCCCTTTGGAGGCTCACCAAGCATCCTCTGCTGCTGTCTGCAGGGCAGGGCAACACACGGCCTTGTGCTGGTGCCCATGAGCCCCTTTCTGGCACTGCTTGTGGGCGCTGTGCCTGGCTGGTGGGGAAAGAGAGGAGCTTTGCACCTCCAGGAGAAGCCTGCTGCACTGAGCTGCACCGAGCTGCACCGTGCTGCACCAAGCTGCACCATGCTGAGTGTGGCTCAGCACCAGGACAGAAAGCACCCAGCACTGGGCTCCTGAGAATCACCTTCATGAACCTCACCTGCAACCCTCGAGGCACTGGACAGCAAGCAGCACATGTCTGTGTGTGCGCAGAAGGGCTGAGGGACACAGGCCGTGTTACAGGGCAGTAATGTGGATTCTTGCCCCCCCCTCCCACCCCAGCAGCACCGGTGCCAACGCAGATGCCAAACCTGTGCAAAACACACGTTGAATTCTGGGGAATTAGGAAATTTCCATTTCAATTCAAATACAAATTAAACTCAAAGTTGTCATCAAAGAAAAGAAGAAGATGAGGATCAAAGTGATGCAACACTCTGGGAAAGGAAAAGATTAAAGAAAGTAAATTGAACAAGATTTTAAAGAGATATTAAAAGGTGTTAATGCAAGCTAATGCAGCTAATGAAGAGAAAGGGAGGCTATTCAATTAACATGTGCAGCAAGGAGCAGAGAGCTTTCCACACCTCCGCTAGAACATCAAAGGGTGGATGCTACCTCTTATTAAAAGGGAACATAGAATATTTAAAAGGAAGAATAGATTAAAATAGATTCCAGATAATTATGTCTACCTCCATAATAGCAACAGTTTATCATTATATTCCAAAAACAAATCTAATAATACGTGCCACATACCGCGGTTAGAAACACTCTTTGAAGTGCTGCAGAAAAGCAGCAATTAACCCGACGCACAGACGGTCTGCGGGCTGTCTGTGTGCTGGGGCTGCACTCTGCTCTGCTCTCAGCCCGCCCTGCCCCAACCCAGCGCCCGCCCTGCTCACCCACAGGGACACGGGGAGCCCAGCAGAGCACAGGGACGAGCCAAGAGCCCTTTGGTTGCCCCATAGGGTTCGGGTGCAGGCAGTGCCCATCCCGCTGCTTTGCACGCTGGGGTCTGTGTGCTCTGCGAGACGTCTGCTTGGGTTTAGGTGATGATTAAAGGTAATTCTGATGTTTGCAAACACCTCCAACTAAACAGTGATGAGTGCAACAGAACTGCCTTGGATCTGGTGGATGTGATACAGACGGACGCTGCTTTACCAGCGGGGACCGCTTGTGCAGCAGTGCGCTGGTGCAGGGGTTGCGTGGTCACAAAGCAAAAGTAGAAGTGGAAAGCCTGTGTCCTGGGATGTGCCTGTGCCCAGTATGGATGCAGCCAGGGCAAGGTTGGAAAACACAGTTGGGAAAAGCTGTTTTTCTGCACGCACAGTGTCTGCTAGCTCCAAACTGGAATCTCATTGAGAGGCCATGAGCAGATCACTGCATCCTTCAGCACTCCACGGCATTCCCTGTGTCCCACTGGGGTCAGGGCTCTGCCTGCAGCCATTGGGGACATCCTCAGGGCCAGACCCCCCCCCTGCTTTCCCAGCTCTGAAATGACCACAGCCCATCCCTTCATCACCTCCCCCAGAGACGCTCACAAGGCAGAAGTGAACACCAAAGCTTACCGAAAGTTGTTTTCTTTCTGGTTAAGGGAAGAAAAAACTGGAGGGGAAAAAAAAAAAACAGCAAACACTGTGCTACCCCCCGGGCAAGATGTCTGAGGATTAGCATCCATGTATTTTTAATCTCTTCCGAGGGGCTCAGCACCACCCTTGGCTCTGGGAGCCGCCAGCTGCCACTCGCATGGCCCTGGGCATGGAGGAGCCTGCAGCGCCCACCCCAGGATCTGGGTGCTGGGAGAGCCGGGCCAACTGCTTCTGCTGGAGCTGCTGCTCCGTGCTCACAGAACATCGTGGCATTTCCTGGGGTTTGCCCACAGAGAAATGCTGCAGGGAAGATTCTGCTGTGGGTTCGGCTCCATTTGATAGGGGGCACAGAACGCAGGCGGATGTGGAAGCGGCCAGCTGCAGTGGGTGCTGGGGGGACGCTCTGTTGTGCAGACCCTGCTCTCACAGCACATCTCTGCTGGTGCCCAGCAGCTCTCTGCCCACACAGGAGCAATGCTGCGTGCGTGGTTTCTCTTCCCAGCTCCCTCCCTGGCAGCACCACTCTGTGAGGGGCTTCTCCACCCAAGTGGGTGCTCCTGCAGGTCAGGGCGCTCCAGCGAAGCAAACCTTCACTTTGCTGTAATTGAGCATTTCCCTGGAACAGAATTAGGTTTCGGAATGCAGCTCTCAGCCCAGCGAGCAGAGGAAGGTTGTCTAAGCGAGGGCACGTAAAACACACTGAATTAGCACAGCTCATTATTTCAAGTGCCAGAGGATTTTGCTGAAGAGCTGCAGCAGCTCAATGGCACAGCGTTAGGCTGCTGACCCGCTCACCTCCAGCACAGCAGCACAGCAGCACAGCAGCTCTCCTCCCGTTCCAGCAGTGCCATGTGCTCCATTAATGGCACACCGGGGGCATCCCCTCCTGCCCCACCGCAATGCACACAGCACTGCACAGCCTCTGCCAGCCCAGCTCAGCAGCCCTCCTCGTCCTGTTTAGAGACAGCCCCGCTTTGGGATCCTTTCGCAGGGAAATGTCAGCTCCGATGAAACATTTTAATTTTCCCATGGGAGATGTCTAAACAAAACATTAACATTTTGACTTCAAATGTCATTTCACTCTGCTGCAGCAATTAAAAACAAAATGACATTTCAAGTCAAAACGTCGATTCAAAACTGAGTTTTTTTGTTTTATTTTAGAAACCAAAATTGTATTTCAAGTCAGAGAGGGAAGAGCAGGGCTCGTTCTGAATGCTGCTTTCCTCCAGATTAGATGAACAAACTCCTCTGGAAACCCAAATTGTGCAAACAAGCAGTACCAAGAATGATTCTCCATTCAAACCCAGGCAGCTGCTGCCTGCCAGGGGTGGCTTGTAGGGCTCAGTGCCGGCTCCTGGAGGCTCTGCCTTCCCCACCTGCCCCAGTGCTGGGGCTGAGCCTGACGAGCAATGCCAGCGAGACCCAGGGGAAAAGATGCACAGCTCCTCGAGGTGTTTGCTTGGCACTTTGCACTGGGATCGTGGTCAGAAGACTGCTGCTGCAGCAGAAACAGAGCTGAACAAAAACTCCCTGAGCAATTTACCAGAGGAATTTAACATCCTCGCCTCGCCTGTTTTGTTCTCTGTATATAAAATATTGTTTTATACACTACAAAAATACTACGAAGCCACTTCATCCCTAAGCACGACACGGCCCCCCTCTTCCAGCTGCACAAACACCTCGGCACAGGTTGAGCTTTCCCCAGGAGGGCTGCAGCACTGCTGCACCTCGTGGCACGCACAGGGCCAGAGGAAGATTGCAGGCAGTTATGGTGTCAGAGGGAGTATCCTGTGCTGGGATTGAAATACTGAATAAGCAGTTAGCAGAACAAGTAACCGTATGTTGGAACCTGCGGAAGTGTTCACAATGAACTTGAAACCATCCAGAAATCCCTGGGTTCGGAGCTCAGTGCAGACTCCAAGCCTGGGCTTTATCCACCATGCGGTGTGCAGGGCCAGCTGCCGAGCGAGCACAGCGTGCTCCTCCCACTGCTGAACCAAGACTGTGAGAAATTTCACCGTGCAGCGTTTTCACATGAAATTCAGTCACTGCAGTTGATCTGGCTGGGGCTTGGGCTGCACAGGAGCTGGCGATCCCAGCTTCGCTCCTCTCCTTGCATCCACATCCCATCTGCACAGCGAGGTTTGGCACCGGCGCTAGGAAATGAGGGGAAGGGGAAAGCCTTTGGGAGCAGCACCAGCTGCATTTTGGTGCATGTGGAGCTTTGGGATGAAAGAATGCATCCGCGTGGGATGACACAAGGACACACCAAGCAAGCTGAAAGTCCTGGGCAGAGCAGATAGTGCACCCTGAGGAACATGGGGGCTCTTGGCTTGGCTAAAGGCACCAGGGTGCGCACTGGGGCTGTGGCTGCCACCACCCTGCCTGGCTGGGACACCTTCGGTCCCTCCAGCACTGTTCACCCATAATTATCCTATGCACAGAGCTTAGCAGCAGCAGCTCCGGTGATCCCTGCGGCCTCCGGTTGGTGAGTAACCCACCTCTTCCAGAAGCTGAACCAGAAGGGCTGCTCCAGCCCTCCTGATCTCACCATCCAAGGTCCCTGGAGATGACGCCTCGGGGACACCTCTGCAACTCTGCTATTCAGCAGCAGGGCTCAGGGAAGGGCAGGTAATGGGCACTGCGGTGCCTGGGGATTGCTGCTGTCAGAGGCACACACACCTAACAGCTTCTGTGGTCCTGCAGGGTTAGATCACACACGGAATAAGACCTCGGTTTCAGGTCTGCATGCTCACAGAAATAGTAAAGCTGTATTTAGACACCGAAGTCATTTTGAGGTTGAGCGAATGTGGTTCCACAGAAGCTCAGAGCTCGGCTGTGGATACACGCAGACATGGGATCGCTCCAGAGAAATCACTTATAAGGCAAGGCTGGCAGCAGAGCAGAAAAAGCAGCCGGGAGCTGTGGAGAGGTTTGCTGGAGGCCGCAGGGAGATGGTGCCAGGCAGGGAAAGCATCCTGGCCCCAGCTCCCAGCTCAGGCCCCGACAACAGAACCACATCAGCAGGTGGACAACGGGGCAGTGAGGCCAAAGCGCAGCTCCAAGCAGCACCCCAGAACTAAAAGATGGGGGAGGTAAAACCCGTCCTCACCTTTGGTTGTACCCTCAGCTCTCTGAGCAGGGCACACTGCAGCACAGCTGAGCCCAGCACTCTGCTTACAACAGCACCATTGGAGGGCAATGGCACCCAATGTCCTGCGTCCCCGCTGGGACCTCCTGCACTGAGCTGACACTGCCACAGCCACATTCCCACAGCCCAGGGACCGGGCACAGCAAGGCAGGGCAGCATGGGCTGACAGCTTCACCCAGCATCACCTCCACCACGGGTGCTGGCATGGGGAGCTCTGCAGATTTCCTGCCATTACATTGTGTTCCTTCCCCGTGGAGCGAAGTAACTGTCACTTTGCTCTAATTAGCCAATTAGGTCCCCAATTAGCTGATGTAATTACTCCGAGGAAGTGATTTCATTGAAGACAAACCTTGCTCCCGCAGCAGACAGCGCCGTGCGGGCTGCGGGGCCGGCGGAAGCGACGTGGGGAACAAACGTGGCATCACCCCCAGCTCTGAGCTGCAGAGCTCCCCATCAGCAGCGTGTTCTTTCAAAAGAGATCAGACCATCTAATCAGCGCTGCTCCATCTGTCGAAAAGGACAAGGGGAAAAAATTAATACTGCTTATTTACATTTTTTCCCCTTTCTCAGCGTAGCTTCTAGATCTAATCAGCGCCAAGCTGTGCTTTAATTGGAAATATAGAACAGACGCAGATTTCCCTACAGCTCATTTGTTTCTTTATCAAAAATCAAAAACGTCAGTCGGGCAGACAGGACAGCACAGCACGCTGCGTCCCGGGACATCCTTCCTGCTCCTGCCAGGCACAGCTGGTCCCATTGGGTCTTTTGCCCCTATGGGGCAGCCATGGGGCTGGGCACCGTGCTCTGCAGCGACAGCATCGCAGCGCTGTGACTTTGAGTGTGATCCAGACTCTGTGCACCCCACGGCTGTGGGAGGAGGCTGAGAGCACAGCACTCTGCCCACAGCGAGAGCTGCTATCGCCGCGTGGCAATGGGGAGAGCTGCTCTCCACTGAATGCGACTCGACAGGCACAATATCTTCCCCAGCCCTCCAGCAGCTTTAGCTGTAAAAGTCTATGCAGATATTGTGACCTTTTAAGAAGGCGCAGCTCTGCGAAGTTTAAATAGCACGCCACAGAGACTCCCAGGCAGACAACTCGTGCACAGAGCACTCGCAGAACAGTTTCCAGGTCAGCAGACACAGAGGAAGGACAGTGACCCTCCTTGGGGACGCAGGGTGAGCCGCGGCCGCAGGCAGATGGCACGGCAGGGCTGCAGCCTGGAAGCAGCACTCGGCCGGGCAGCGTCACTCGGGGCTGTCAGTGCTGCACACCACAACGCGGGTTGTTACCGACGATCCTGAGCTGCAGTCAGCAGCCAAAGGCTGTTAAGTGCTTGAATTCATCCACAGTAATGAGAAAGGGGACGAGGACAGGGACGAGACACGCAGTCCTGTCCGCAGAGCTCCCTATTAGGGCTGTCAGCCATGCAGGAGCACAAGCCGGGTCAGCGGAGGACGGCGGTGTTGGCGCTCCTCTTTTCCCACAGCCCCGCTGCTGGCTGAGCCTCAAGAATCCCCCAGACAGGCAAATGCTAACACATTAAACTGCGGTTTATGTCACCTAGAGCGTTTTGCAAAGTCTCAGCGATCTGCAAATAATTAAAGGAGAAAGCAATCAATCTTGTTGTTCACAACAGTGATTAGCCCGGGAGAACCCAGACTGTAATTCTGCAGGCAGTGGGGGAAGCTGCCGCGCACATAATGAGAGCCGCTGGGTGGCACAAGTTCAAGGACCACGGGGGTGTTCTCCGCTGCGATGGGAACTTCTTATCGCTCTCCAAGGCTGTGTCATCCTGTATTTCACGAGTACTGTGCTGAAGAAACAGCTTTGCTGCTTGTCAGGCACGGCCCTGCCATGCAGGCACATCCCTGTGGCTCCTCTGGGGGTGTGGGATGTGGTACCCGGAGCATCGCTGCTGCAGGCTGCTGCAGTGAGCGGTCCTGCACCTCTTTGGAGGGACACAGAGCCTCGTGCACAAGGCTGCAGTGTGCAGGAGGTCACAGCTGTGTCCTGCCTTGGGCACCAGCCCGCAGAGCAGCACAGGGCAGGAAGCAGCCACCAGCACTGCTCCATTCAGAGGGCTGGGTGAGGCACTGTCCTCCAGCCTCATCCATCCCACAGCAGATCCCTGTGCAAACACAGCTCTGCTCCTATCTGGGTGAAAGAATGAAAGAAACCCCCCGCAGGCAGGAGAGACCGGCATACACACATATGTGGGTCTGTGTAGCACTTCCTACCCACCTTCTGTTGTGCATTTGGATGTCAGACTTTGCATCTGCGGCGAAAGCAGCCCACAGCGATTCAAAAGTGATTGCACAGCATTTTGCACTGGGTTAGGTGGAGATTTCTATTTTGTGTATCATTACAGCAAGCAACGGTGGTTTCTCAGGCTTGGATCTAACCTTACCACAAGGCGAAGGGGAAATTGCAATTATTTGTTGATGGTTTTTCAAAGCCCTCATCCAAGCACAGCGTGCACACAGCTCCCCTGACACCATCACCACGCAGCCCATAAACTTCCCAGGAGCTGCCAACAGGAGCTCGTTGTCTCTGCTCCACCGCTCGCCCCACCACCTGCCTGCTTCTGCCCAGCACAGGGAAGCACTGCTGCCAAGCCACGGCCCAGGAGCTGTGGGAAGACTTGGCTTGAAACAAAATCGTATTTCCAAACCAAACTTCAAACCGAAAAAAACGGGAAAAAGGCAGCAAGCTTTTCCCTCGGTCCCCCCACGGCTCAGAGCCACTGGCAGCCAGAAAGCAGCAGCCTGGGCAGGGGGGGATTTCTGTGCCCAGAACCAAACTCCAAAGAAACCCCAAGGAATTCCCACCAGCTTTTCTAGGGCAGATACACATCGCCTTCCTCTGCTCCCAGCACACCACCACGCTGCCCCAGGAGCAGCACCCTGCGTGCTGGGGAACATGGATGATTGCTCAGCTATGGCGAGCTCAGAACCAGGTCTCATGCTTTTGGGCCCCTGTTGGGATTCCCTTCCAGGGTGGCACGACTGGGGCAGGACACACAGGCAGAGCAGGCAGCATGGCATGGGCAGGGAACAGAAAGCCTCCCCAGGATGGGCTCCTTCCTCCTGCTCCAAGGGAAGGGAGGAGGAAAACAAGCCAGAAGAGCTGTGCACTCAGAAGCAGCTTTTTCTCCTACACGGCGAGGTGTGTAGCCTGGATCAGAACAAAGGTTCTGGTGTGCTGGTGCTCGCCAGGAGGAGCTGCCTGGCTGGACAGGACAAGGTGAGACAAAGAAGGCTGACCAAGAGCCATCTAACACAGGCAGACCAGGAGCAAAGGAGTTTTCAGAGGAGTGCAGTGCCCACAGCTGCAACCCAGATACTCAGCATACAGATGTGGCTGCTTACATCGAGCCAACAAGCATGCAGGAAACCTCTGTGGGGCTTTTGTGCCCTCGTAAGGAACGTGTGGCCCAGCCTCAGAGAGCCCCCAGCTCAGGGCAGAGGTTGGGACACAGAGACGTGACAGCACCAATTCACCCATGGGTGCATCCCATGCCCTCCCTGCTGTGAGCACTTTGCAAATGCTCCCAGCCAGGACGGGCACCCGCTGCCCCGCAGGAAATGCAAGGAGGGATTTGCACATGTGGCTGAAGCTGCTGGGAGCAGAGCTGCTATTTTGCACGGGGCAATGAGAGGGGCCATCCAAGCAAGAAGGGCCCAGCTGCAATTAGATAGACCATTTTCTGTCGTGTTTTTGTTGGGAGCGTTTCACATGCCGAGAGTCTCAAGAGGCAGAATTCATGCCTGTGAGGTTTTGCTTCTCAGCCCATCCCTTTGTGCGATACTTAGTTTAAGCAGTATCTGAAGGAATCAGTCTCTCTTATTATCAAAGCCACAAGCCATCTGGTTCCACTTTCCGAGGGAAAGGGAATAAGGGGAAATCTGGTTTCACTTGGGTTTTCCTTCCCTGGGTTATGGTTTGCTCTATGTTTAATGTTGTTACTGCAATATGATATTTGGGCAGTGGGTGGCCTGTTTCCCCCATTTGAAACTAATTTACAGCTTTGTCTGGCAAAATTGTTGCTTCCAATCAATTAGCACTGACACAGAAATTAAACCATCCTGGGGTCCTGACACATAAGGAAGCAGGTCCTCGTTTGCTGGTAGAAATCCCCTCTCTGGGGGGAGCTGGTGGCTCACCCTCCCTCTACGCCAGTTGGGATTTTTATTATTAAAGATCCAGAGTGCATTCTTAAAAGATATTTAATAGGCAAGATTGAGCTCTACTGTGTATGCTATTTTTGTTTTACAGCCATGACCTCGTTAGGGAGATGGACAAATGAAGCCAAAAATGGAACATTAATAAATAGAGCCTGAATCCATCACAAACACCCACCGGCATCTCAACCGCTCCTTCTCCCAAAGCAGCTGAGGGCTCCCCAGCACCTCTCTCCCACCCCTGCCCCATGCACGAACCCCCTGGGCATCACACACTCGGCACGTTCCAGTCCATTTCCCATGGCTTTGGCTCAGTGCTACCCATGGACATCACAAGGGGATCCAGCACCAGGGAGCTCAAGGTGCCAGCTGTCCCCTGGCCCCAGAAGATGCTGGCACAAACAGTGAGACAGAACAGGAGGCAGATCAAAAGAAGGAGGACCAATGCCATCATCTGTCCTGGTGTGGAACACAGATGACACTGCTACAAGAGGAGCAGTTCTGCACAGTGGAAAAAAGACAGGAGCCTGCAGAGGATGGGAGAAGTTAAATCAGACCCTGGGTGCTGATGGATGCCAGGCGATGGGCATCACGGGGCACAGTGCCAACAGTGCCTGCCCCAAGAGCCTTCAGGATGCAACCAGGATGGTACCTACAGGTTATATCCCAGGGCTTTGTCAAGATTGCTGGGCCAGAGCCCAAGCTTGGCTGGAGCTTTCACTTGGAAAGCTTAGCTTGCTTCAAAGGCAGCAATCACAGCAAAGGAGTGTTTTGGCTCTAGAGATGGAGGATGCAGATTTCCTGGAGAAGAAAGGCTGTCCTCAGACAAAGGGGAGGCTCCACCACATTCCCAGCACTGATGAACTCTGGATTGGTTGTGGGGAAGCACACGGCAGCCCCATGGCAGCAGAGCAGGCAGGGCAAGCACCAGAAGATGTACGGGTTTGCAGGGAGAGAGCTTGAGGCCCTGGGTCACACACTGAAGGACAGGGCTGGGATCAGCCACAGAGCCCTGCTCTGTGCCCAGCGGTGGCAGGGGGCAGGTGACACAGAGCAGGCTCCCTTCCTCACGTCATTCACCTTCACTCTCTGCATGTGTCCAGACAGTTCCTTGCACAATGCCACGGCAGGGCATCTGGGCAGAACCTGGGCCATCCCCCAGCAATCACAGAGGGTCAATCCCTGGAGCTCACAGCCCGGCCAGGCTGCCTTCCTGCTGCCACCTGGCACCCACCGCTGCTGGGCACTGTCAGCGCCGTGCAGGAAGGGCAGCTCGGCCCTAAGGGCTCTGCTGAACATCAGCTTGGACCTGAGCCCTTCCGACCTCTCAGCTTTCCCTGCATGCAGGCCAGCACATGAGCTACACACCGCTGCTTTGAGATGCTGCCATATGGCACCAGCCCTGCACAGACAACTCCTGCAAGAGCTCAGCAGCAGCATCCCTCTCCTCAGCTCCGGCAGCTGCTACAGACTGGGGTTTCTAAACCTGCCTTGAACACTCAGACCCTCAGCAGTGCTGCAGAAGTGCACGGCTGTTTAAAACAAACCAGAACAAAACAGCCTAACCTCTCTCCCAACAGGAAGAAAAATATTTTTTAAAGTACTGAAGTTTTTACAGCTGGTGAGAGACAGCAACGGGGAAGGCTGCAGGGCAGTCCCGTCAGCAGATTCCAGCCAAAGGAAAAGCACAGGAGAGCACCGAGCCAGATAGGAAAAAAAGATGAAGAGGATGAGATAAAAAGGAGAGAGCTGACAGTCCTGTACCCATGGAGGAGGGCAGCAGAGCCTCGTAGCTGGAGATGCACCAGCTAGAGCTGTGAAAATTCCCTGGCTTTGAAGACCAGGTCTTCCTGGAGACACACAGCTCTAATCCACACTCCTGAGTAATTCTCTCTTTGGCAGCACATCATACCCGCATTGATTCAAACCCCAGGGCAGCTGTACTGGCTTTAATCTAGGTTTTATTTTTGTAAACTACAGTTTCAAGGAGAATGCTCACGAAGTGGATCTGGGGATGGGTGGCAGGGAGCAGAGCCAGAATCGCTAATGTCTGCAGTGGAAACACTTGTGCTTCTTCAAGAACAGGGACCAAATGTGAAAAGCTTTGATCCTAAAAAGCTAACAGCCCTGTCAGGGAGAAAAGGGGTCAAGCTCTTCCACTTTTGCTGGGGCAGCTCCCTCTGCTGTCTTTGCTCAACAGCTGTTACTCAAAGACGCACGTCAGTTCCAGATGGGCCCGCAGCAGTATTTCATCAACATGTGGTCATTAGTCTCCTCTGTAAAGTTATCACCTAGGAAGAAATGAGTCCCCACAGAAACCAAACTTGAAAAGGAAAATGCCATCCCCTCTACCCCATTCGGTAACCAGCTGGAGAGCCCAAGGGACGTAAATTACATCCACAGCCTAAAGCAAAGCCAGACTCAGCCCCAATCTCTTGAACCGCTATCCTTTTCACATGCTGCCTGATCAGCAGGCAGTCAGCAGAGGAATTTGCATGGTGGGCACGCAGGGCACGGCAGGACAGCTGTCACCAAGCACATTTTGATTAATGAGAACCAAGGCCACGTGGGCTGGTTGGGCACTACCAGTGCCCAGCTCACCCAGAGCAGCAGCCATTGGGTCCTTGCCTCCTCCGAGCAGCCCCAGGCAGCACTGAGAAGAGCTTCTGGTCCTGGGGATGCTGGAAGAGGCTTCATCTCTTTCAGAAGAGAAAAACGTGTCCTGACTGTACAGCCAATGAGAAAGTGCTCCATTGAGCACAACACTGCAGAGATAAGGAAAAGATTGAGTATTTCATCTCAGAGCCACAAACCGAGGCAGTACTGCTGTTCTGGACACCCTTGTTTTCTCAATGAAACAATTCTGAGAGCACAAAAGACTGACGGTGGACACACATCTCCTTTCCACATCCTTCTTTGCACAACTTCCCGCTTCCTTGGCTTCCATCAGTTTGTTTCTCTCAAAAAGGTTCAGGACCCAACTCCAGCAGTGCAGCAGACAACACACGAAGACCATAAAGTCTTGCACAAAAAGTGGGGGCCTTCTCCCCCCCCAGGTCTTCTTTTCAATGCCTCTCTTGCCTCGAGGTAATATTCTCAACCATCTGAAGCAACAGGCTGCTGTAGCAATTTTCCCCAAACAACCCAGCACGGTTGGCACACGTTTCCCCTCGATTTTCACCAACTTCCCTGTATTATCTTCGCATTACTTCTGTGCTGCTGAGCACAGCACTCCCTCCATCAGCGCCAGCGTGCTTTTGGCCACTGCTCTGGCACCATCTGCAGGCAGCGGTGCCACCCGCAGCGCAGGGCAGCTGCTCCCCAGGGGTTTGAGCAGCACTGTTGAGGAGCAGAAGGATCCCGAGCCTTTTTTTGTGTAAGCACAGAACAGCACGTGGCTGATAACTCAGCGCCTGCGTCCAAGGATGCTGCAAAGTGCAGCGTAATTGCCTCTGCTATTAACGGAGAATCACTCCATTGAGCTCATTCAGGAAGCCAAATAAAACTAATAAGAGTATATATATATATATATATATATATATATATATATGTATATTTATATATATATGGAAAGGGCAGCGTGGTGCTCAGAGATGTCAGCAGAGAGCTATCTCTCAGCATTAGCCAATCCCCATTCCTATTACATTCAGTGTTTCACAAGCCTCTAACTTGTCCACCCCCCAGCTCATGGTAAGACACAGTGGAGCTTTTACCATTAGCACACAGATGGTAAGCTGAAGCAAAGAGGGATTTGGAGGCCAAATCACCACCTGCCCTCAGTGCATCCCAAAAGCTGTGCGTCTCTCCCAGCATCTCTGCTTCCTACAGAAAGATCCTCTGCCATGGAGAACCAGGACTGAACATACAGCTCTTCCAGCACCAAACATGAGCCCCAAACATCTGACTGCATGGGTTCTGGGCTCATGCCCACCTCACAGCAGGGTTCAGAGGTGCTCACAGGGCAAAGCAAGCTCAGCACACTACAGACAAGGCAAGGCTGAAAGATGTCCATGAGGTTCAGCCAGTCCCAGCAGGCAAGAACACACCAACTCCTACAGCATAAAGTCCCCACGTCAAGCCCTGTACGATTACTTCTGGACCCAGTATGACTCTAGCCTCATGTCTAAACTGCAAGTAAAGAGGCCACACATTTATAATTGGCCTGAAGATGACAGCTGGGGGACTACCTGCCCTCTCTAAGCCTCTGCCCACAGCTGCACACCTCACAGCCAAGCCCCTGGGAAGCACCCAGATCCAGCACGCCACCACAGAGCCCCAGCTCCACTGCTGCCCTCCTGCCCCAGTGCAGCCAAAGCTGAGCCCCCCCAGACAAAGCAGGGACAGGCTGTGCAGCACTGCTGGGAGCACACAGCCCTCCCTTCACCAGCTGCCTTCTTGCTCACACCAGCGCCTGGCTCAGCCCCTGCTGACAAGCCACTTATCAGCAGTTATCAGGTCTTGGCTGGAGGTAAGGGAGTTTATTTCCTATTCTTTGGAGAAGGAGGCAGCTGCGATAGTTACGGGGAAGGAACTGCGGTGAAAAGGAAGTGCTGGCACGGAGACAAAGAATTCAGGAGGTGGGGAGCACTAGAAGGCCCCGTTTGAGCGAGGAGATCAGGGCAGCACAGCGGTCAAACGCAGGGTACGGAGCTGCACAGGCAGCGAGACAGCCCCCAGGTTTGCACAGCTGATGGGAAGCCCAGCTCCCAGGCTCTGGGCCAAACCCACTGCGGAGGGCAGATTTTTATTACAGCGGCTCAAAGAGGCAGCAGCTCCAGCTCCCGCAGCACAGTGGGTGGGAGCGGGCGAGGGGAATTCTTCACCTCTCTGCAGCATGGCAGCACTGCCTTATCTGCCAGCTGAGTGCCGGTTAAACAGCACCTCCCACAAGGCAAAAACAAACAAGCTGACATGCTTCTGAAGAGCTGCTGGCTCTGGTTTTATCGTGGAATGCACTGAAGGTTTAACCTTTCTACTTCTGCTTTTCTGAACACCTGTAAGCGTTCCCCTGAAGAACCGACTCTGCATACCTTAGAGCTGAGGAAATTCCACATCTGAGACCTGCACCACGCCGGCCTGCTCTACCGGCCCAGGTCTCCTTCAGCAAAACAAATGTTAGCAGCATTTAAGTCATTACTCCAATGCTGCCTTACAAGAGGCGGAGTGCAAGCAAGGAATGGAAAAAGCCTTCGTTGCTCACAGCATTACCCAAGAGGTTTTGAAAGTAACATCCACAGCACGATGAGAAACACTGTGGGATTGGCACGTTTCCTTCCTGAAGGTTTTGCAAAACACACTTTTTCTGCTGTGAAAATCAAAGCCAGATTCAGCATCAAATGATTAAAGGTTAACTAAGACTTCAAACAAGCGCTGTGCAACGGGTCATTCTCCTACGGATTATGGAACACAAAGTAGCCCTCGGTATTAATATCTGCATTTAATTATGGCCATGTCTGAAGGTGATGAGCAGAAAAATACCCGCTTTGTTACAGATGTGCGTTTCACTCTGGAAATTCTTTGGAAAGAAAAATATTGCTGCACCTGTTAGGCACCAAATGCCAACGATTTCTCAGCACTATGGGGCAAGTGGCCCAAGTTGAGGGTGAAACGAAGCTGGAGTTGTTTTAAAATAAGCAGAAGAGTCTGCTAAAACACAGTGCTTTCTTCTTCAATGGGAAACAAGGTCCTCTGGCTCGGGATGTGAGGATGCAAACACAAACCAGGCTGGAAGAAAGCTGGGTGAAGTGTGCTGCAGTGCAGTTGGGTTTCTCCCATAGCTCCTCCAGAAACTTGGCCACTAGAAAATGAGTGATACAGCACAGGGGAAAGCAGCATTCCTCCCCCTGGAAACCACCATCTGCTTCCAGGCACATCCTCTTCACGCGCCTCTTCATCCCTCACTAGAGCCTAATCACAGAAGCCTTTTTAATTAAAAGAGGTGGCTCAATGCATCTTTTTCCTATTGATCTGGAGTCAACAAGAAACCATAAACCAAGAAATTAAAATAATAATTTATAGCCTTTGGCCTGACTGCCTGTTAGCTCTGTTTGCCATATTGTACACAATGGTTTCCTGCCTCTGCCAGTATATAAACTCAATACAAGAGCTCCAAAAAGGGAGAGAAGAAAAAAAAAAAAAAAAAAAGCCAAACCCCCCACACACAACCCTATAAGGCTTCCTCTAGAAACCAGCTCTGAGGATGGTTTTCAGCTCACCCTTTGTCTGATCTGGGGCCAACCCTCGGTTCCAATCATAACAGAAAGCAGTGAAGATGAAAGGCCAAACTCCATTTCTTCCCAACTTGAGCCAGGTGTACAGCTGGCACCAGCAGCCTCCAATGGTAACATGTTCCAGTGAAGACATGTTAAAGCAATAAAAAGAAAATGAGTAACATGTGGCTAAAAACATCTATTCGTTTCACTTATTTTCTATAAATGAATTTTCCCAGGGCAGTGTTTGGGGGTTTCTTTAAACAGTGCTCAGTTCCATAGGCGTTACAGGGTTTCCAAGACAGTGTGATCCCTCTGAGAGGCTTGAAATGCCAGCAAGTATGTCTCTTATAAACTAATAGGCTATTATTTACAATTGCGAGCAGCTCAAATAGCTGATTTAAAACCTTCAAATGACAAAAATTCCTCTGAGGCAAGATGCCAAAGTTGAGCAAACAATTTGTACGGTATGTTAAGTGTGGGGGGAAGCCATAGAGCTTGTAATGAAGTTGTGTCTTGTGTTTCCAATCAGAAGCAGGCAGGACGAAATGCATTATGGCAAGCTACTGAGTGCAACAACAAACCACGGGGGGTGGGGGAGGAAGAAGGGGGAAGCAAGGTTGGATTAAAATATAATTTCTGTGGCTTGTTGAACAACATGACGTAGCTAGTCCTTGGTATGCAGAGGATGGGTGCTCGCAAAGAGCACAGAGCCATCTGCTGCTCGTCAGATTCCAAAGCAATTACAGAATCCGTGTGTTTTCATTGCTTTTGGTGGGTTTTTTCCTCCCATTTCTGTTACCCAGTCTACACAGCAAAACCCACAAGCAACAGCATGAGACAGAGCACTGAAACGAGGGCAACCCCCAACTGACATTTCAGAGCAAGGTTCAAAGAATAGTTGACGTGATGAAGCTAAGTGGAAAAGCAGAGGAATATCTCACAGAGACCATCAGACTGCCTGAGGCTGCCCACGAGGGCTGCGGGTTCAGGGTTTGGTTTCGGGGAGGGGGGTTGTGGTTAGATTCCTGTTTTGAAATGAGAACACTGATTCCTCTGAGGACGACAGCTGTGCTTGCAGAAGGCAGCTGATGCCTTGCCCTGGGAACAAGCTGTGATGAAGGCAGGGTACAAGAGGAAGGTGCAGGGAGCAAGCGCTGAAGGCACTGTACCAACTTGTTTCCAGCACACGGATCCTCATGGATCAGCACAGGATTGCTAAGAGATAAGAAGGCAGGCAGTGAGGAGCACACCCCGAGGAGATGAAGCTGAGTCACTGCCAGAGCCCAGGGAAAGCCTCACCACCCAGACAGCAGCACGAGCATAGAGGTACGCAGGCAGCAAGCGCTGAGAACAGCGTGTCTGTGTCAAAGGACAGCAATGGCGTGAGACCACAGCGGTCCCAGAGCAGCCATAAGCCAGGCCAGAAGCAACGAGCACCAACATCCAGCCCCAGGAGCCTGCCAAAGCAACAGGCACAGCAAGCAGGCCACGAACTGCTTGCAAACAGCCTCACGAGCTCGCCCCACACTCGGGCACTTCCCACGTGAAGCAGTCAAGAGAACACTGCACACAGAACAGGGCCAGGAGGCTTCCCCAGGGCTTAGAGCTCAGAGCAGAGCTCAGGCTTTCGGCCCCCAGCTCCTCCCAGTGCTCTGCAGAGGCCGTGGGAGCCCAAAGCCCGGGCTGGGGGAACCCGTCTGAGCGTGTACAGCTCAGCTGTCAGGGACATGCAAACATCGCAGCCACCAGCAATCCCAAAGCTTCCTTGCTGGCCTCAGCAGCTCTACCTCTGCTACGTCAGTGCACGGCTACCCTCTCTATTTCCATGAAATCCAATCGTACCTTATCCAAGGATAAGACAAACTACCTTTGAATTAGGGGAAGAAATTACAAATAATTCATAGTACTAATATTCAGAAGTCGTCCTTTTCCTAAATTACTTATGGAAACTCTCATTTCATGTCTATGCGTTCCTTTTGAAAGAATGCATCTTCCACATCCTCTCCACCTCTTCAAGCCATGTCACGTTTCCATAGCAAGCATCAGAGCTTTTGAGAGAAGCGCCCACACAAAGGCACAGAGAACTTCTCAACGCTTTTTGGCCAGCTGTACAGAATGTGCCATACAGCAGGCATCTTTCTTCCTACTTAAATGCCTAATAGCACTCATCCTGGACACTGTAAGCCAGGACACCTTCCACCTTGTTATTTGTCACCGTTTCAGACACTAAAACTGTTCCAGGAGTGTGGAGGAGTCAATCTTGCAGACAAGCTGCAGCTGGGCTGGATCTCAGCTTGCGTGGGGAGCAACACAGGGCAGGGCGCTGTGCAATTCAACACTCACCAGCTCCCCTGTGTTGAGTCCCTGAGGATTCTACGTTTGGCCCCAGTAATTCCAAATAGCCCACCCGACAGCTCGAAGCCCTGCATCTACAACCCAGCTTCAGACCGTTTGTGCGCTCCTATCTTCTCACCTACCCCCTAGAGCACGTTCCCAGAATTACATCTATGAGTCACATACATGTTCTGCCCTGATGAGGCAAGCCAGCTGGCAGAGACCACAGACCTTCTGCAGCCCAAGGAAAACCCATCTGCAGCATTTTTAATCTCTCCCGGGCATCTCTACTTCAACAGAAATTCCAGAGCATCCCCAGTCAGAGACGGGAACGCACCCGATAACGCTTATCCAGGAATGTGTTTTTGTACCGAGGCAGAGCCAGAATCCTCCTGCCAGATTTCCCTCCCTGGGACACTTGCTGCAGTTTATGGCTTGCTGTGTCAGTGCAGAGTATATGCTATCAATTAAGAAAGTCGGCTGGCACAGATGAACCCAGAGCCACAGGGCAGAACATCTCTGCCAGAGCCTGCAGGCAGAAACTCTGTAAGTGCATTCCAATTAGCTGTATTCGAAACTAACAGGAAAGAACACACCTCATAGAGACAAATGCGATGAGCAGCTTGACGTGGCACACAAGATGCCTTACTTCTCCCCAGCAGCCCAGCAGTAACTGGCTGAATTAGCAGGTTTGCTAGCCAGGATCTCGAGCCCTTCATGATTCTTCAGCTTGCCTAGAAAACATGAGCCATCCCTGCCTCCTCCTAGTCCCAGAAAGGAGGCCAAGAGCTAGTTTCATTACCACAGGGAAGTGCCATCTGAATAACCATGTGCCCAAGTGGGCTTTTGTCACATCCTCCAGAAACTGCTCAACTCAGCAGCACTTTTTTCATGAGCAGCAAAGTGGAAAAGCACAGCACCAGACCTCCAAAGCAGAAAACATCTCTGAATCTCATTCGGCCTTGAGAAGTGAGATTCTCCTCTTGAAAGAAAAGGAATAAAGCCTGCTGGCAACACAACAGCCAGAGACAGGGTCAGGGGAGGCCTTCTTTCAGCAGCACTTTAATAGAACAGAACAGGTTTTCGAGAGCCCCTTCCAACTGAACACCTGAGCCCAACTGCCTGCCCTCTTCACAGCTAACCAGAAGCTCAGGCACATTATTGAGGGCATAGACCAAACGCTTCTCAAATGCTGGCAGGCACGAAGCACCACCCACCTCACCAGGAACCTGTCCCAGTGCTTGGAACCCTCACACTGAAGCAGTTTTCCCCCAGTGCCCAGCCTGACCTTCCTCAGTACAGCTGAGCCACTGCTGTATGCACCAGGGAGCAGAGCCCAGCATCTCCCTGTGCTCCCCTTCCTCGGATGCTGCAGACAGCAGTGAGGGCACCTCTCAGCTTTCCCTTCTCCAAACCAGGCTGCACTGTAAGCATGCAGCCCAGATATGCTGATCCACTAGAAACTCCCAGTTCAAACACATTCCAGAAGCACTGGCACATTAACTTTGTCCTGACAGGCTCTGTGCCCAATCAGGTAACCTCTGTCCTCAGCCTTGCCTTATCTGATTGCAGAGAAAAGGTTATGGCAGAGCAGGCACCATCTGTTACCCACAGCTGGCACAGGAACCACAGCACCAGCCTGAGCTCAGGACTGCCAGTTCCAGCTCATCTGACAAACATGATGACAGCATCATATTGAAGTAGGCAAATTCATGCTGCCAGGTGATCTGATGGAGCACACACAGGTTGTTAATGATCACTAACTCAGTCAGAAATGCTTGGAATGAGGCCCAAGGTGCAAAGCTATTGCTGTGAGTCCTGCCAACCCCAGGAGAACATCACCAGCAATCAATGGAGGGAGGAGCTCTCTGCCAGAGGACCAGCAGGCTAAGAGCACAGTTAGATGCAAAAAGTGGGGAGATAAAGAGCAGAAGAAAAGAGTCCTGACAAGAACAACCACCTCATGGGCTGCTTCTTCCAGGCTAGCAAGGGCACGAGCTGCTGCCAAAGCCCAGATCCTAGGTACAACCAACAGCCCTATGCAGGAAAGTAACCTCAACACCCTCACTCCTGTGGCTGTCTGAGCAGCCTAGCACGGATTAAGAACAGACATCTCCTAAAACATCCCTCACATCACTGGGTTGTTTTCTGTTTGTTTTTTTTTTTCCCCCCCTCTAAAAGTCAACTCAATTAGAACAAATACAAATATTCTTTTAAAAAGCAGCTAGTCAGTGCCAGTGTTTTCAAAGGCACGAGTGCTTTAGAAGCAGATTGGTTTATTTGTTCCATGTAATTTACTTTTAAAATGCGTCCCCGGATTCCCCATCAATTGCATGTGAGATATTGCAAAGGTGACCTGGGAAGTTTCTAAATCATATGCTTGATAGGAAGCCACAAGCAAGGCTTCAGGCAGAGCTTACCGAGCAGAATGGGGGCGCAAGGGCTGTGCTGGCGGGTGTGGAAGGGGCTGTTGTTTCAATAATCCCATCTCAGCTGTCCAAGGTCATGTTTCTGGCAAGGACAACACCAAATGCCTGCACACAGCCTTGTGTGTGTGTGTGTGAGCTTCAGAGAAGCATCTATAAAGCAAAGCAAGAAAGCCATACAAGCTGAAGCTGGTGATCTGCTGAAGCACCGATAATTTTAAAGCTATAAATCACTCCTCCTTTATCCCCAGCAGAGTTCGTTGCTCAAGAACAGCTCAAGAGAATAAGCAGATTAAACACTCAGAAATTAATATGCAGCTAAGCGCTCCCACGCAATGTCACATCCTTGTCCTCTCCCTCAGTCCCAGGCTGATGTGCAGTGACATCCTGCAGCACTCCTCCATCAGCACCAAGCTATGGCACAGGGTGACACCTGTCACCAGTGCCCCAACACAGCCTTGGGATGGCGTGCTCTGAGTGTGGCAAAGCATTGCTCATCTCTCCAGGAGACCACAGAGATCCACAGAGATGAGCAGGGATTTCAAGACCCCTCTCTGGCCCACAGCACATCACCCCCTCCTTCAGCTCATTTTTTACCCTCATTCAGAACAGAGATCTCCTGCCAGGATTCTTCAAGCTGCCCAGAGCCGTGCATTTCTGTACTTCTCCCCAAGTAAGCTTGAAATGATAGGAACCCCATTACCCTTTAATCAGACTCTGCTCCTCCCACTCCAACGTCCTGCAGGTTTTTGCTTTTTACCAAAGAACTCCCTTTATCACAGCTTGTCATTAGTTAAATGCCCCATTGATTTTCTTTATATTTTAGCAGCAGTAGGACATGACAGACTCTTTAACAACCCAGGGCTAGATGAAGCTGCTGGGATAGGGTTGCCACATTTCTGCCTCAGATTTCTTGTACAAAAATATGCACGAGTGCCAGAGGTCCCATATTTTCTAAGTGCATCACGCCCACTGCTTGCATGTGTGGATGATAACACAGCACCTCCAGAGAGTCCAACAGCTTGAGAGTGTCAGACTGCAGAGCTGAGATATGTACACATACTTGTCAGTTATTAGGATTTATGGGAATCTGACAACTGCGAGCTTCAGATCAGAGCAAGACATGAACAGCCCAAGATGCCTAAAAAATGACAAGGTCAGCTTTTTTTTTTTTCCTAGGCAGAAGAAAACAAACACATGATTTGAAAATCCCAGGCCCTGCTGCAGTTCCTACTGGAACTCCTATGGCTCCTGTAAGATCAGCACTACGCTCTGTACTTTAAGTCTGCATTTCTGCAGCCAAACACTTCCCTGTCCAAATCTTCAACTCCCCCTTGCATTCAGCAGCAATCCCTGCTCTCTTCCAGATCCCTGCCCACAGGGGCACGTGGGACCAGTACGCAACTCTCCATCAGTATGGAGTCTGAGAGGGACTCAGGGAAAAAGCAACCTGCTCACCTCACCCACCAGCAGAACGCAGGCACTGCTGCAAGGTGCTGCAGCTGATCCGTGCCCTGCAGAACTGCTGCAGGCAGAGGGCAGCTCCATGCTCAGCCAGGAACAACTCCAGGCACCCCGGTCTGCCAGGTCTGTGCCTTGCCAAGTGCACTGCACAAGTCAGGCCCATTCATTTTGTAGCTGTTTTCAGTGTGTCAGATACCAGCATTAGAGAGCACTCACTCATACATCATTTCAGCACAGGCAAACATCCCAGAGTAATTTTCACTTTGTGTTTGAAATGTAAGAGGCAAGTACATGTGCTTCCATTTTTTTCTGAAGGGAGGAGACTCCAGCATTTCTTTCCATGTTACTGTAAGATTAATCTGGGAGTTTCCATGGTTTTCCAGCTTCACCACATGGCAGCCATGTTGCATCCTCCCCATCAGACAAGCTGACACTGCATCCAACTCCAAGACATGTAGGATTCCAGCTTATTAAGCACTACTCGACAGATCTCTATCCCTTCCAACCCAACCACCACCACCAGCCTGCATCTCCACACGTTTGTCTGCAGGAAGCAGTCAAAGCAGGGAACGCCTGGTGTCTTTTAATTCATTCTTGGGCTAAAATTAGAGCTTCCCCAAATGTGACAAAACTCACAAGGCCACCCCCAGCCAGCTGCCTCCTTGCTGCAGCTCTCAGACCTGGAGAAGAGCATCCTCTATTTCAGGCCATGAAGTGGCTCCTTACCATCACCCCTCACCATCCACCCCACCACTTCTTGTGCACTCCTGTAACACCTCATCTGCATCAGCATTCTGCAATGTCACCATTTCAAGCCATGGGGATTTCTTAAGAAAAAAAAAAAAAAAAGAAGAAAGAACAAGCAATCCCGTTTGTTGTTCTTGCTTGCAGCAAGAACATTACTTGTAATTCCTCGGCTCCCTCCAGGGAGGCATAGAGCAGCTCTTGCTCTTTCCCTGAAGCTCCAGCCTTTTCCATATTCTGAGGGTTTTCTTATCACTATTCACAACTGGATATTTTTCCACCAGGAAAATCCTCATTTTTGAGGGAAAAAAAAAAAAAAAAAAAAAAAAAATCAATTTCACTTCTCTCAGATCAATGCTTCATCACTTCTTTCAGAGGAAGACTGAACGCAGCTGCATGGACAGGAGCACACCATTTCTCAGTCATTTGTTTGCAGACTCTTTGAAGACATTTGTGCAGGTGTTCCTACCACAAGCCCCCAGGTTTCCTAAAGCTTAAGAGTTGCTTGTTCAAGCCTTCCATGGCCAGAATGCACTGCAACTTCACACCAGACAGAAGTGTCCTTGCACCCCCAAATCATTCTTACACAACACCTGAGTCCCAACACAAGGAACCTCTAAGAGCCCTTTGCACTGTGGCATATGCTCACTAGATGATGATCTCCAGCTCAAAGCCCTGCAGTGAATTTTTTCAGTCATCACTACCACGTTCTAAAAGCACATAAGCAAAAAGAGCCAACACTTAATGAAGTGCAAAACTAATAATAAAACTACCCGCTAAATGACAGAAATCATTTTCAAGTCCTATTTCCCTTCACAATGTATTCCCTTCCCATCATCCAAGATACTCTGTAAACACAGAAGTAAATACTCCTCACAGCAGAGCACTGGCTTGAAAGCCAAGTCCAACAGTAAAGCTTCAATTTAATATGCTTTAAATGCTCAACATCTTTTTCACTTAATGTAAAACCCATCTGATCTAATAGCTGTGATTGAATTATGTGTGTGTTTTTCTTTTTAAAGTTGATTTTCTGAGTTGGCAGAGCACTACACACATTAGATTAAGAACGCAGTAATCTCTACAAGCTTTCCAGGATTCAGACATATTTCCAAGTCAGCTACTCAGAAGTCATTTACCCACTTTAAAAAGGGCTGCTACGTAACAGCAACATTCTGCCAGCAATCAATTATAAGCTGCTTGTGATGCTGCCTTCCATTTCATGTAACAGATCGCTATCTCTCTCGTCAAGTATCCCTCAAACCTCCTTAATGCACTTCATTTGCATCTGACATTTTTGTGACCTCTCATTTTCTCCCTTTCATTTATCAACAATGTTTGCCCATGAACACGCAAAATGGAAAGCTGCCTTCACTGCACAGGTGATACCTGGTGTTTGATTATACCAAACACATGGATTAGCACAGCCGTGGGAATCGTGCTGATGAGCAGACAGCCTGCATTTTGTGTTCACCTTCCTGATACAACTGAACCAAAAAACCTCATACACAGCACTGCCAGGAGATGTATTCATTCAGTTTGAGCCTACATAGTTGTACAGTATTTAAGTAATCCACTCCTATGACACCCCAAAAGACAAAACTTAGTTCCTAACATGCTATGACTTTATAGCATCAATGTCAAGGTAACAAAGAAGTCTGAGCTAGCATGTACTGGTAACACCAGTTGCATTGACTTACACTGCTCTCAAGGAAATTGAATCAGTTTCTCATTCCTAGGTCATTCTTCATCACCTTGCATTCCCTCCTGCCCAGAGGAGGCAGGTAACCAGTGCACCCAAGCACAGCTCCACTGCAGCCCACTGCCACCAAGCTGGCACAAGCGCTGGTGCCACTCCTCCAGCAGAAAGGCCCTCTATGTGCAACCGAGCTGTTATACACAAGGTGCACGTGTTTAATCTCAGCCCCACTACTCCTCGGGTTGTGGAATAGCAGAAATGCTGCTGCAGGAAGCAAGGCAAAGAACAGCAGCAACACCACTACCGTTCACCAAATAAGCACTGATCTCCAGCAACCAGATGGGGCAAAAGGAGCAACGCCTCACAGGCACTCAGGTTTCTTAGATCTGTGTTCAGGTGGTGACCTGTCCTGAATAAAACTGGGACAAGAAGCTACCAGAAATGCACACCAAGCAAAAGAGCAGCTGAAGGAATGCCGAGGCAATTATCAACACCGAGGACTCAAGAACTCTGAAAATACATGGAAAAAATATGCTAGCAGATATGTGAAAAATAGATGAGTTACTTGGGATTCAAGAGCACTCAATCAAGTCCAATACCCTCCGCAGCCCAGGCTACTTTGACAGATTCTTTACTTTGCTTTACCTTTTACAGAATCGATCACTACAAAAAAAGAAAAAACATTTTATTAATGCAATATAGGAGAAATTTAGAAAAACATACATAGAACTCCCTCAGTAAGGAAACATACAATATCAAAGTATGCCAGAGTTAGTATATCAAAACAGTCAGTTTCTCTCTAATAAAAGTTTCAAGTAACACAATCATAAAAGAATTTAGCTATGAAGTAGTGTGCATATACTGAGATGCTTTCTGTAATAGTCCTCTAAGAAATTAAAGGAAAGCAGCAGTAGATCTGTTGTACTACAGACGTATTCAGTAAATATATTAAGTGTATTTATGTCAATAACTGTCCTGCACATTCATCACTTCAGGTATCCTCCCTGTCTGGCAGTTGTCTCTCAACAATATGCGACTCTGCCCAAAAAGGGACACAGAAGGAAATAAAGGTAACATCACTGAAAGCCAAGGCCTAAGCCAACATGTGCTGGGAAGCCCAGTTAATGTGAAGCAGACAATTCAGCACTCTAAACTTCAGTCTTTGTTTTTCAGAGAGCACAGAGAAGGCAGCTTGGTCTTCTTTGCTTCAGGCTGTCAGGTTCTTATCTGCTAGGTATAAACAAGTGCCTTCAGCTCAGTAGTGAAGTTAAGGGGCCACTGAGCACATTACAGCCTGCACTTTTACAACACCAGCATTCATCATTAGGCTCATTTTTTAATTACTTTAGGTAGTCCCAAATTTCATATTTTCTGTTACAAAACTTAGGGAAATACCATCCTTCAGTTAAAAAAAAAATTAAACCTTGTTTTAACAGGTAAATTCCAAGCAAATAAAAGCTCTCATTTCATTTGTCATACTATTTGCATCTTTCCCCATAAATAATCAGATTATAGTACATAATTTACAGTTAAGAGGAAAATTATTTCATGAAAGTTTAAAGTGTGTTTGAAAATCCAGTAATTGAGTTATCCCATGTGCAGCTTGCTGAGCTGCTTGGCCTACACCCACATTACACCTAATGAAGAATGAAATTATGTCCAAGTAGAACTATTGCATTTAAAAAAAAAAGTTGCTCTACAAACCATGACATTCCAGTCGTATAGTCCAGCCTCCAGTAATCAGCATTACAAAGAATTCATTAAAAGCCTCTTGGGCAAGGGACAAAGGTTGGTGTTCTGATGGAAAACCCAACTTCTAAGTCTGATTTAAAAAAAAGCAAAAGACACTGCATCTTAACATTTATTTAAACAAAACCTATAACTTGGCCAGCCAAGTTACAGCACATACCAAACACCTTCCATCTAGCTGTGCAGCTGACTTCAGCATGTTGTAACAGTCACAACCAGCTCCAGTTACAAACAAGACACCCCGCTCTTGGTTAAGAGTCATACAGCTACAATACTTGCCAAGCTCATTTGAACACCATTTATTTTCAACCATACCATGAGAGTTCAAGTTATAGGATAAACTAGAGTTTCTGGGAATAGGCCTTGTTTTAGGAAGTGGTCAATCAGACATACAATTATTTAGCTACCATGTCATCATTTTGACAGTCAGCTTGTACACCAACTTCAAAGCACGTTCTACATCTTTTATGAATCTACTGAAAGGAGAGCCAGATCTGAGGCTTCGTAGCTCTACTTCACTGTTTTGGAAGAAAACATTTTGGCTTTGTAAGCTGTTTCTTATACGGAGTAACTTCCAAGGATTCCAATTACAGCCATAATATCAAAACAATATAGAACTCACAAAGGTTATCACTACCGTAATCACAGCACTCCTACAAGCTGCAGCAGCCTTCCAGAGCAATGGCACTAAGCATGTCAGCAAACCAGTCCCTGTCTCATCTGAATGATCTGCAGTAAAGCAGCTTGGACATCTTCATCCATGTGACCCTAGAGCAAGCAAACACAAAGAAAAATAAACAGGTCTCATAAAGCATCAACTCCACACACACAACATCAGGGGCCTTCAGAACTGCTCAGAAGTCACAACTCCTTGTTGTATTTCCACCACTCTGGACAACTCTTTAGGAATCCTGCTACAATCTCCTCATGAAGAGAAAGAACAGTCTGCCCAACCTAGCAGCGTACCATATGAAAATGTTTGGGCAAAGAAAAAAAAAAAAATAGTTCTTGCTCTCTGGATGCCAGTTTGCTCTTGCAGCAGCCCTACTTTGATGTGCTTTTGCATCTGAAGCCACAATTCTGAAATAAGTTGCTCAGCTCTTTGTTCAGCAGGCAGCACTCAATAGGCCTGCATTCCGCTTTCCAGCTTTAACGTGACTCCCCTCCAGCCTCACCTGGCACAACGCAGCACTGACACATTCACATCACCCAACCGTCACCTCAGAGCAGGTTACAGCTGCATACAGCCACACTGGAGGCAAAAGCTAAGAGGGCAGCACCATAAGACTGCCATGGTATTGCTTTTCTTTTCCTGGGTCGTTCAATTATAAATTAAACTCTGAACATGAAAACAAACTTGAAACTAGCATCACTTCTTTAAGATCTTCCAAAAATATCTCAGGAATCTCTATAAATTCAGATAACACAACAAAACACCTGAACTTGGGGCTACCATACCTGTACAGCACTGAGAAGATGTGTCCGATACACTGAGACTACCTCTTGGTGCTGCCTTTTAGCATCCTGTGAGAAGGAAGACAAAAAGAGATAAAGTCAAATTAACATCTATTCTTATCTAATTCCAAGTTTGTGGATTTGGTTCTGTGTGCTAGTACAGAAATACTAGTCAAAGCAAGTTTTCAAGGTTAAGATCAGCTATATTCCCTGCATTAATCAAGAAGAAAAAGTCAATTTTTCAAGTTACATTCTAGTTCTGTACAGACTCACTGACACCCAACTTTGCTCACCTACACAGCTTTAGCTATCAGCTATATTAAGCCACTGAAGCACTGACATGCATGTGTGCATACAAAAAAAATCACAGCACTTGCTGTGAAGTGCTCCCATCTACTGTTAGTTCTTAATGATAAGCAACACACTTCTCAATGTTTGCAGACAAGGGAATACAAAGTCCACCAAATTCATTAACAAAGGACCTCTTCACTTTTAGAGAGGAAAAAATACATGGTTGGTCGTCTTTGTACAAAATATCAGTGTGGAACTTGCACACAGAAATGGCCATGGCATGAACTACAGCAGTATGCTTCTTCAGCACAAATCCTGTCTGTTTCATCTGGAAGAGTTCCTAACACTGCATCTCCAGTGCATAGAAGTAAGCAGACAAATCTACAGACAGAAGCAATCAGTCAGAGAAAGAAAAGCACACTTATGAACACTTCCACTTTTCCCAAAGCCTGAGCTCACAGTCAGCCCCAGTGCCCTACTGACCATACACACATTTCCTTCTACACAGAATCACCATAAGCAATGCTACTGCATTTCAGACACCTTGCATAATTACTTACAGCCAGCTGTTGTTGCAGTGTTTTCACTTGGTTCTGGAGCACTTCTACCTGCTGGTTCTGCCTCTTTGCAGGAATCCCACTGGTGTACGTAAGCTGAGACAAGCCATTAAGAGCTTGTTTTAATCGTTCCACATCATTAAGCAGCTCTGTTATCTTTAAAAGAACAAACTCATTTAAGGAGGCCTCACTTCCTGAAAAAGTGGTGCTCTAGCATTTTTGTTCTTAACCACAATACACGAAGCCAAGGCAAGAATACTTTCTGTATTTAAAAGATAGCTATAAACACTCAGGTGACCAATAACCAATGGAAGAATGAGTCCATACACTAAGAGCATGGGATGCAGGATGGAAGTCATAGAGGTCATCACCTCAACAGTACCCAAAACTACAAAGGAGTTAGAAAAATTTGGTGTACCATCTCAGAAACAAAGGGCTTCTGCTCATGGGTTTGGGCCCCAGCACCTAACGCCCAGCACACAAAAGTCATATGAGAACAGCTCAGCAGCTGTAGGAGCCCACTGCCACTGCTCTGCAAAGGCTTGGCCCATTAAGTACCTGACAGCCTACCTTGTTATCCTTGGCTTCCACCTGCTTTGCAGACTCCTGTATTCTCTTCTGCAAGTCAATAATTGTCGTCAGTGATTTTTCACACCTTTCTTTCTGGTCCTTAATTTCCTGCTCAATGCTGCAGCTCCGTAACTGGAGCAATTCCTTCTCATCTTTTAAGGAGCGCTCGCTCTTCTTAGCTTGCAAAGCCTCCTCGCATGCTTCCTCATACTTTTTATTTACACTGGACAAATTTTCAGCTATGCTCTTAATCTGGGCCTCCAGAGCACTTTTCATGGAGTTGTACTCTGATAAGTCAATCACCTCCTTGCTCGCCAGGTCTGTTAGAGCTTGTTGATTACGCTGAATCTCGGCTTGCAACTTCAAGATTTCCTCACTTTTAACTTGGCTTTCTCCTTCCTTCGCTTTTAAACTGCTTTTAGTTGCTAGGATTTCTTGTTCCAGCATTTCTTTCATTTTCGTATATTCTACCAAAGGTACTGAAGACTTCTTCAGATCCAACAACTCCTGCTGCAGTTCTCCTACTTTCAGTGCCTCTTTATCGTAACGATCCTTCTTACTCCTGAGAGCTTCCTTCAGATCCTCTATAGTGTGCCCAAGAGCGTTCTTCAACACATCAATCTGCTCCACAGACAGATGCTGACTGCCCACAGGAGCCTGCACAGCTACACCCTGCTTGGCGCTCTCTTTCAGCTCATCCTTTTCATCTCTGTTGCCTGTATATTTCTGCAGCATCTCTCTCAATTGCTTGTTCAGCTCTTCCATTTTGCTTGCGAACGTCTTTTCCATTTCGCGGCATCTCTCAGCAACGACATAGTTTTGCTGCAGGTCATTCTGGATGGACATAATGCCTTTTTTCAGCTTCCCATTCTCCTCCTTCCACTTCCTACTTTCCTCCTCACTTACTTCACACTTCCGCATCTGTTCCTGCAACTGCGCTTTTAATTCTTTCACCGTGGCTTCAAAGCTTTGTTCTCTGTCTTCAAAGGAGGCAACTGGGGCGTATTTTGACTTAATGCATTCTTGAATTGTGTCAAGCTCCTTCTTTTGGGCCTCAATTTCTCCGTGTAACTGCAGAATCTCCTCTTGACTCCTCTTATACTCCACAGTAATTGCAGCATTGTTTTCCCGAAGCTCCCGCACGCTGTTATTCAAAGCACTCACTGTAGCATCATGCTCTTTTAAACTTACACATTCGGTTTGTAATTGGTTCTGCAAGAGCTTCACCTTATCTTTCAAAGCCCCGTTTTCTTTATCTACTCTCAGAAACTCTTGCTTTCTCTCTTCGTTCTTTTCCTTCAGATCTGACAACTCCTTATTACTCCTTTCCAGTGCATTATTCAGAGCAGTTCTAATCTCCTCATGCGTTGCAGCCAAAACATACTGATCCTTCACAGACTCTCTTATGGCCGTGTTTTCAGAGACGAGTTTGCACATTTTTTCTTGTTCATCATCATATTTTTTCTGAAGCACGGCAAGCTGCTTTTCAAGTTCAATGCCATTCGATTTTAAAGCTTCCATTTCTTCTCTGTGTTGCTCTGGAGACAGGTACACAGCCTGCAAGTGGCTCATGGCCTCACTTAAGCTGTTCTTCTCCGCCAGCAAACGCTCAGCTTCTGCTTTGCTTTCATTATATTTCCTTGTGATTTCAAAAAGCCTTTTGGTCAGGTCACCAACAGTCACATCACTTGTTTTTTTCAGTTCTTCGTGAATTTTTAAAGGCACGTTCTGGCTTTTAATTTCAGTTTTTAATACTTGGATTTGTTGCTTCAGCATCTTGTTATCAGTCTGAAATCTTTCAAGTTCCTTCTGCAGAGTCTGATTCTTTTGTGACAATTCAGAAATTCTTTTCTCCAGTTCCTCATTTTTTTGCTCAAAGCCACTCCTCATTTGCTCATGATCTTCTGGCTTTACGTGCTGAGCAAGTTTAGCCTTCTGACTATCAGATTCCCTTTTTAAAGCCCAGATCTCTGCCTGCAGTTTTTCACGCTCTCCCTCAATCTCTGCTAACTTTTTTGCTTTCTCATTCACTTCATTTGACAGCAAACTCTTCATGTTTTCAAATTTCTCTGAAGTTACAGAGTGTGCTAACTTGGCTGCTGTTTCTTTGAGCTGCCCTTCTAACTCCATGACACTTCTTTCCCTTTTATCTCGCTCCATCTCCAACTTAACAAGTTCCTTCTGCAACCTTTTATTTTCTTCCACCAGCCTTCCTTCATCTCTCTTAAATTCTGCCACTAGCAATTCATTCTGCTTAATCTGGTTCCTCAGCTTACCCACTTCAGCAGAGGCTCCTTCGTACTTTGTTTTCATTTCTTTCAACTGATCCTTCAGCTCCTCTGTTAGCTTACTGTTCCCCGAAGCAGCTTCATTAGTCAGGTGATCCTTCAGAGCAAGAAAGTGGGTCTGCATTTGCTTAACTTTGCCTTCCGAGTCAAACATCCTCTTCTGCACATCTTTTAAAGCATCTTCCAGTTGTTTTATCTGCCCATCAGATTCTTCCTTGGTTCTTTCGCACTCCGATGCCAAAGCTTTACATTCAGACACCTTGTGAGACAGTTCTCTCTGCAATTTGCTTATTTCTTCCTTTGCTGCACCATAGCAAGTCCTCACGTTGTCAAGTTCTTTCCTTAAAGTTTCTCTCTCTGAGTTGGGTGATTGGTGAGGCAGGGACAGCTCCAGGGGCCTCAGCATAGACCTGGACTGAAGACAAAATGGCACAGAAGTGTAAGCATGCTTACAAGTTCTATCCACATGCATTGTCATATTCATAACCACATAACTGCCCAAATTATGTCAGCAATAGCAGCTCTGATTGTACTTCTAGTTATTGTTTGCAAATCAGATCCAATGATGTTACAATGAATGCACCGTTCCTGTGTTTTATTTTCCATCATTATTCACATTTAATCATATCTACTCAAAAATATTTAAATTTCCTGTAAGTGCCCCTGCCAACCAGCATATGAAAATACTGGTCAAAGGAACTGGAACAGGCTGAGTACACCATGATTAACAGGACCTTCTCTCCACAATGTCTGAAGAAAGCAGTCACTTCTCTTACTGTCTAGTAAAGAACACTTAAAAAGCATTATAGAATAGTAAGAAGCTTTGCTGTTTTACATTTTCTTTAGTACCAACCTTCACTTTGCTGACAGCCATTACAGCAATTCCATAGCACTGACTTGGTCATGTTCCAAGCACTTACTGCCTTCAGGTCACTTGCAGACCTGATCAGCTTAAAGCCACTTAATTCTGGCTTGGGATAAGGTTGAATTTTGTTGGGTTTTTTTTCTTGGTCTAAATGTGAAGGTAGCTATCAGCAAACAAAATCAGCAGGAAATTATTGTTTAGCTAGCAGGAAAACAGTCTAGATTTTAACTGAATTTTAAGCAGGAGAAAAGTTAAGGAGATGAAAACCAATTGCACTGTGCACTATGCCTGCTGCCCCAAGCTTCTGTTGGATTCCTTTTGAAGAATGCCCATTGCAGACCATTCAGCACCGATGCCTTCACAGCATTTACAGCTATGTCACATACACAACCCTAGAGGGCACCAGCAGTTAAAAACATGGCAAGGCCAGTATTATAGAAACTGTTGCACATTTAGAAGAATTTTTTGCTTTCCCAAGAGTAACCAGCTCTAAATTCTAGTAATATCTATTACCTGTGATTCCACAGCAAACGCTTGACCTTGTTTAAGTAAATCTTCTTTCCCTAGATTTTCAAAGCAAACAGCAGTTAGTTGAGAAACAGTCACACAAATCCCAACAACTATGGTTCTCCTTCCTAATTTTATTCTCTTTAATGGGACTGTGCCGTGATGCAGGTTGGTGTTCAAACACCTGGTATTAAAACACCCCCTCTTAAATTAAGTAAGGCAGGAAGCCTGGACAAACACCTATAAAGGGAAAGACAACCCTGCCACACCAGGCTGGGTGCTGCTCTGCAAGAGAGCCATAAAGGCTGCCTTGAATTACCTGTGGAAAGAATACAGCAGGGAAAAGTATTCCTTTGCATTCCAGACAAACCTTCTGGGCAGCCCAACAGCTCCTGTTGTGGTTCACAACAGATTCAGGCATCTTTTAAGCTAAACAAATGCAGGACAGGCCTGTAACCAAGTTGGATGTGAAAGACCCCAGCTTCTGGAAACTTGATCATTTTTAACAGAAGCGTAAGTCGAGGTCCTGTGCTTAAAGCTGTCTTCAAGTTTCCCTGTGCTGAAACACTCGTGATTGACTGCCTCGTCCAGCACAAGAACGCACAGACAGGCAAGAATTTGTGCTGTTTAAGATATGAAGAACAGAAGGACTCTCTTGTCACTTGGTTTGTTTTTCACATCATTAGAAAACATCCCAGATTTCACAAAAAGTCACACGTGAGTCTCATCACTGTGTTCCAGCACCCAGCAATCTGTATTGTGAGGCAGGAAGTGTGGACAGATGCTTGTCCATAGCAAGGACAAAGAGGAGAAGAAAAAGCTGCTCTCCAACACTGCTTGGCAAGCTTTAGGAATTAAATATAACACTTACTGTTACTCAAGTTACTTCCAGATCCCACTAAATCAACCTGCAAGCAAATAAAATACAAAAAAAAGCTGAATTACCACATTTAAGCTAAAGATAGAAAGGCAGAAAACTCCTCACTTAAACTCAAGACTTTCAATAATTAAAAAGATTAAGCATTGACACAGTAAATATGCACTGTTGTACAGCATTTCAAATCAGTTAACATACTTCATAATATTTGAGTTTAGCTTTCAGAGCTTCAATAGTCCTTAAGCTTTCTTCCTGCTGTTTTTCCTTCGTACTCAGGATTTTCTTCAACTCATCTTTCTGAAAGAGAACAGAAAGTGCCAAATAGCCAAAGCCACGAGGATGGCCAGAGTCATAAGATAAGCAGCTCTTAAAAGTGGTTTAAAGGAAACTTCAACTAGAAATCAGCACTGAGAGAATACCTAAATTCTTTAAGCTCGTTCTACAAAACCAGGTCTCTACAAGAACAGTCTCGTAGTAGTCAAGGAAATAAATAGGTACTAAAATCATGTGCAATAGTTTCATTAATGCAGTGCAAACAAATGAAAGTCACTACTTCAACAGATGCTTACAACACTACGACTGCTTTTCAGGTGAACTAGCAATTACAACATTTATTTGTAGCAATACGAATACCATACAGCTCTATGAACTGAATACACATCTGTAGATACTTCATTTAACCCTTACACATAGCTTTCCTTCCCTCCATAGCTTTAAACACCATCTCATAAATTCAGTAGTCATTTCCCTGTTTCACAGTTCTATTACACTTCAAAGTGATATATCATACCTCATTTTCAAGATCATCTGCAAACATTTGTTCCTGCAAAAATAACAAGAAATCCCCCCACAAATCATTTTTCAATACTGTTTCAGGGGCTCATGCACTGTACATTCATTGATGAGTTACATTCATTGATGAGTCTACCCAGCTTCTCATCCTACAAGCTCCCAACACACTGCCCACCTCGCATTTGCCTTCTAACCTCTAGCAAGAGAAAAACAAATAAGGATGCTGACAGAACGCTGTCTCTTGATACTTGCACTAAGAGAACGCAATACCTTTCTGTTATACATCACTCACTGAAGCAGAAAAACACAGCTTCTCAGTAAAAAGTTGACTTTAGAACATGAATATGAGGAGGCAGAATGGCTTCTTTGGGATTCTTTGGAGGGGCAGAGGAGGAGAGTTGGGTGTTGTTTGTTTTGGAGGGGAGGAGCAGGGCTGGTTTGGGTTTGTTTTCGTAAGGAACAGAACTTCAATTTCAGATAATGAACCAAAACTGGGAATCTTTTTCCCCCTTCACTTTTTTCTAACTGAAGAGTTGGTTTTTTTGGTCCTGTTTCCACTTTAAGTAACTGCTGGAAAATAAGGAATGGCTCTGATAAGCATCAATGCACAATAGGTGCATTTAAATGGCAAGTTAAGTTTATTTTCTGAATTACAATGGACAGGAATGCCTTGTGGTTCCTATTATATTACGAAATACAGCTATAAATGCTATTGCTCAACTTTATGAGGAGCAGTAGACGAAGGTGTAGCATCCCATCACATTTTGAATGACTACAGACTGAAGGTCTTTGCAGCACAAGAAAGTAATAGCAGCACCTACAGAAGTGATTTGCTGTAACTCCATGAAGACCAGTGGTTTTACCTCAGTCAGCTGCAGCTGCAGCCCACTGATTCTATCCAGCAACATCCTTTGCTCCTCTTGCACTTCTCTCATTCGATCCTTCAAGTCTTGATTTTCTAACTCCAATTCCTAAAGAAATAAAAAAAAAAAAAAAGGCAGAATAAATACACCACACTCACACAGGGAGAACTACTGAGTTTGTACCAACAATTTTAAGTCATTAATGACATCAAGCCTTGCTTAAAAAGCCCCAATGATTTTGTTGCCTTACTTCAGCTCTGCCTCATTCTGAAGTTTACATAAGCACAACTTTCAAGGTCTCCAAGCTTTATGTCTCTGGATAATTCTCTCACATACATACAGGCTTTGAAAATGCAAGCAGAATAAGATTACATTCAATGCTGAAAGCTCTCAAGTGGTTGCCTATTAACATGTAACAATAATCAGTATTAAAACAGTTCCTGAAACCCAATGTATGTATTGAAAAGGCCTCACTGGCATGAAGCACAGCAACTTGAATGGACTTCTGCCCCAGTAACCACAAGAACCACCCTTGCAATGCACAGAATTTCAATGCATGGAAATGACAGGGCTTCAGATCTTCATTCAGCCCAGTGCTTACATCCAAACAAAACCTGATTAACCCACTGCTAGATAATCACCTTCTTAATAGTGGAAACTACTCTAGCTCAAAACAGAAGTGCTGCATTTGGAGATTCTTATCCTCTGTAATAAAAAGGATTTCAAAATGAAAGCGTCAGTATCTCAGTGGGTTGCTCCCCATAGCTTAAAGTGTTACATACCTTCTCATAAACTGTAATGACACAATAGGAAGATGAGAAAATTAATACCAGTTAATAGAGCAATTATGATGCAACTTAGCTTTAGAAAGACAACCATACATTTCTGAGAATGTTAAAGCATCTTCCTGTTTCGTGACCCTATGATCTCTCTGCAGGTGAAAGTAGCAGGCACCAAAAGTTAAGAGATGGGAAAGGGCAAATCTCACCTCATGTCTTAAAAGTATTTAATATAAAAAAAATCTTGTAAAAAAAGTTCACAACTGATCTGCATAATTGTCACTTTACATGCTCATGCAATTAAGTCTTAAGTAAACAGCAATACGTGTATGATCTTCCTAAATGGAATGCTAGTACTTAAAATCCCACCTTGTCTTTAATGCCTGGTTCATTACATGTATGGGAATACATAACTCAGAAACCCTCCTATTTACCTGAGCATTATGGTCCTTCTGATACAGCTTGACATTCACCTCTTCCTGTGCATGCAGCCGATTCCACTTTTGTGACATGTTGTTCATCTGTTACAGCAACATTAAAGCATTAATTGATATTCCTGGTGCCTTCTGACAACATTCATCCAGGTTCCATTTCAACATCCAAGGGAGGGTGGGGAGGAAGCAATACTACCGAGCAAATATGCACAGGGACTAGTTTTTAAACAGAAATACACACCACGTAATTAGAGTTGAAAACAAGTTGATTTCATTCCCCTGACTGCATCCCTTTTTAAAAATATTGGGTGTCCTCAAGCTACTTCAGGGAACAACAGGCTTTGGAAGATGTCCCAGTGAGACCAAAACCTGCTCCTTGTTCAGCAATAGCTCACTTCCAGCTCCAGACAGCAGGAAATTGACTGAAAATTAACACAGACCGCAAGCCAGGCCCAAAAATCCAAAAATCATTCTGGGCTTCACCCCATAGGGCAGAAAGATAAGAGAATGTGGTACAGAAGAGGGAAAGTTCGCTAACACTATGTTTTCTCCCACACCTCCTCATAAGGCAGCCTTAGGAGATAGCACAGTAAGCCTCACCTTCTGTTCAGGCTGCCCTCTCTTCATGGTATCTCTTGCTAGAAAAGCAAAAATAAACACAAAACAACACAACACAAGATAAGAATTTGAAGAAAAATTCATTTCGTTCAGATTCACACAAAGCGTACTTTGCAAATCTACTTCACTTTAAGACACTTCAGGAAATAGTTCCTCTTCTCCCCAAATTCAGTTAAAAAAATACAGCATTTCACAAGTACAAGATAATCTATAAATAATGCTCAAGAACAGCTATGATCAGTACTGCAGGAGCAGTTCAGTCATGCTAACACCCTGCACATCCTCACATCACAGCCTGCGTTAGCTTTAAAGGCTTTACTACAGTCAAGGAAACCAAAAACCAAGACCCCTCTCCTCTGCACCCTCCCACCTGTTATCAGCTTTGTGTTTAAAGGACTGCAGCTGTCCTCCAAAGAGTGCATTCAATGAGGATACGCAACCCAAAAGGAAGAGTAAAGCAGGCAGCAGCAGCCTCGTTCGTACCTTTGCTGGAATCCTCAACGGCAGCTTTTATTAAAGCCAAAATGTCAATATTGTCACCAATTCTGGCATAGTAAGCACAGTCATGACCAAGGCCATCAACCAAACTAACATCCGCGCCATTTCTGAGCAAAACTTCTACCGCGTCCTTGCAGCCATATTCACAGCCTAACATTAGGGCAGTCCTGAGGATGGGGAGAAAGATTGCGTTCAGAAACCCTGGGATCTTACGCTTTCAGGAGCGCTCAAAGAAATAACCTTACACTCATGTTCAATCGTGGAAAGTTGAGCGAAGGAATCTTTCGCTTATCAGGAGAGGAAACTAAACATTAAAAAGCCATTTAGCAGATTACAAATATTTGTAAGAAGCAAAACACTAACAGCAGTATTTTCATAAAGCCCAGCACAAACCAACTGCTCTGAGAGCACCACCCAAGTACTTTGAAAGCTCCTGCCATTTCTGGCTTTTTCTGTTTACATGCAAACATCAACAGACACAACAAACAAGAGGAAGTTTAGAGTTCCAACAAGTGCTTGAGAATCCTGGCAATGCCTCCCAAACAAACATTTGCCAGCTTCAGAACGTGCAACGCAAGCACCATGCCTTGCTTCCCACCAGACCCAAGTCCATTACCAGCAGGAAGGCGTCCTCCAAGAAATAGCCAGCAAAAGCAGCAGCTAGTTACACACTCCCTGCTACCCCTCCTCCGTAGATACAGAAAGAAACATCTCAGGGCCTTCCAGCCCCTCAGAAGCCCCAGTGGGACTCAATTACTTCTTGAAGAAGTACTGCTTTCATCATGATATGCTTTACACATTAGTCTCAAAGAGTATAAGCTGCAGCAGCAGACAGACAAACTCTTAAAGCAACCAGTTGCCATTTCTCTGCTGGGCATCACATGCAATTCTTCCCACTTAACTCTATCTTGATGTATTTTAAATGCAAGAATAAGCAGGAAGAAAAGTCCAGTTTGTTTGCATTATTGAATTGGCACATAATTTCTGGACTAAGTCCCAGGTCAGAGGGTTGGTTTTTTTTTTTTTTTTTTTTTTTTTTTTTTTTTTGGTTGGGTTTTTTTTCCTGCTCAATTTAACATTCGTTTTGCAGCCTGAAAGCCAACAGAGAAAGTTCTACCCTTGAATGGTCACAGCAGGCATTCTGAGAACACCCTGCATGCATTACCTGTTTTGTTTGTCCCTGGCATTGACGTCTGCTCCTCTGTCTATAAGAAGCTGGCAAACTGTGGGGCGACACATCTGAGTGGCCAGCACCAGTGGTGTCCTCCCATCCTGAAGAGGGAAAAGAGAAATGAAAAAAGGAAAAGGATGTAGAGAAAGCACACAAGAATACAGCAGGGCTTGTATGGAAGAGAGGTACTAGCAACAACTTACTCCATCCTTTGCATTCACTGAAGCCCCATGGTCACACAGGAGTTGTATGCTAGAGGAACAGTCTGACATAGCTTGCAAGAGAAGAACGAAGAGCAGGTTAGACTGCTGAAGTATTCATGAAACCCCAAATACTTCTTAGGGTGCATCACTGCTCTGTAACACTGCTTAATGGTACTTGCTTTAGATAGTACTGCAGATCTGTACAGATCCACTAGCTGTAGATCTAAAAATTTCTGCTAAGCCTTTCAACAGGTTTGCTGCTGAGGCTAAGGGTCATTACAACATAAAACAGGTAAGTTTAAAAGAATTAGGCATATCTGAGAATCGTGACATAAAATCTAGATTTCATACTACTGTTAGGAGAAAAAGCAAAACCTTTTACCTGCATCATGAAGAGCTGTTCTTCCTTGAAGATCCACATTCTCTGTTGGACAGTTGTACTGTCAAAATAGATAACTTTGATTATTAGCTACCATTCAAATTGCATTTAGAACACTTGAAAGGTTTTCAGCTTTTAACTAAAGCAATAGAGAATCAATAATGATCAGATGTACCTCTGCAGTTCCCATGCACACTGACATACAGAAAAAGAGCAGCTATAGGTACATGCATTGCAGTGCCTTGAACTCACACTGCTGAAGGGTTCTAGAAGTAAATTAAGACTGTACAAAGCAATCACACAATCCATCACAGTGTTCACAAGCTTTCAAATGTTTGTTCACTACAGCTAAGAACCTCCCTGCTATTCATCACTGCTTCTTTGCCACCAGCATCACTGGCAGCTCTGTCACTCTACACTAAAGGTGCCAATTATGTCTGCATGCAGACATGTGTCAAGTAAACTGAAGACGTATTAAAAGCTCATTAAGATTTCAAATTAAAATAAATGAAGAAAAACATCACACCCCAAAACAATCCCCACGTAATACTGTTTATTAAGGAAAGGCTGCTGGACATACCTGCCCATCTTTCAAAGCAAATGTTTCTCTTGTGCAGACCTTTCAGCACCCTTGTTCCTAAAAGCAAACTGACTCAGAACAGGAGCACTAATCTTTAGAAGATGCTCAAGTTCACTTTCTTTAGAAGGGAAAAACTTTGAACTCTTGTGAAGAAGCAAAAGAATGCTGCTTATCTTCACTTCCATAAGTCCAGCCACTTCTGTTATTTCATACAAAAAGATATTTCCTCCATGACTGTCAGCTTTGTTTTTTACACCAGAAAAAGTAGGATATCTTAAAATTCAGAGCAGTATGTGTAAGGGCAGCTTCCCCTGCCAGAAGGGTAAGAGCCATAACGAAGGACAAATTCTCAGTACCTGCAGCAGCTTCTGCAGACATAAGGCATGGCCATACTTCGCAGCTAGGTGCAATGCGTTTCTACCTAGAAAACACCAATTTCAGTTCAGGCTCTGTTATGAACATGCAGTCAGAAGCACCACACACAAATTCAACATCTTACGCTGTTCCTCAGAAAGTTTATGACTTGTGAATTGATGTTACGTGATAAGAAATTCACTTGCTTTTCACTGAAGTCATTTGGACAGTTTACTTCATCTGAACTAAAACCTCTGTCTTCCACCTATATAATTCCACATGCTCCAATACTGGTCATCATGCCTTAGATATATGGAAATACAGAGTTGTTTGCGTGCCATTAAACTGCTGGGCTTGTTCCAGGTCAAGCCACAGTTCAGATCAACACCCATATTTTATTTGATGGTTTGGCACTTTTTTGGCAATTCTGACAGTGCTAAAACAAAGCCATCTCTTTTAAACACTTCACCACTTGTAAAACCCCCACTGTTTAGCATTATTTTATTTATTTAATCTTAGAGAAAGTGCAACCAGCAATTCATAATTAAATGCACATCATTTCGAGATGAATTAGTCTACGTATGAGTTTTTAAAGAACTGTTAAGTGAGCCAAAGTCAAGTCCTGCTGCATGTCAGCAGCACTCATGGACTTGTATGGCAGTACAGGACCAATCTTCTCTTGGTTCAGCCAACCACGTGCAGCACTGCAGGAAGGAGGGAGGCCCACCCTGCAACTTCATTAAACCCCACTCCAAAGCAAAAACCAAGCTGAGAACTTCAAGTTGCACTTGAGCATTTGAGGAAGCATACCTGCAGCATCAGTAGCCGTGATATCAACTCCATGGATAAGGATGGTGTTCAAGCAGTCCAGATTTCCCTTTGATGCCACAACATGGAATCTAAACAGAAAAGCCATGCTTAAGTGCAACTGTTTTATTTGCAAAATAGTAATATTAACAAGAAAGTCAAAACAAATAACCACACGTTGATGCAGGCTAAATTGCATGCTGCAAGTCCATCCTTGCTGCTAGAAATTTATTATTCCCATGATCAACCCTTGGTTCAGATTTCTGTTCAAGGTGATTTCCTCCTTTTCTCCACTCTCCACTTCCTCCACTGCAGTGCAGAAGCCACACAACCTTCTCTGTTCAATTCCTCATTAAGATAATTTCAGTAACTGTAAGACCAGTTTAGATGAGGCAAGAAGCTAACAGAGCACACTGCATGCACACCCTTACAAACGAGCAGGACGTATTTACTGAGTAGCAGTAAGACTTGGGAATGGAGCGAAAGCCCCTGGCTTCCCCATCAGCAGAGCACTGGAAGTTACTTACGCAGACCTCCCTTCCACATCCAGCTTAGTGGGACTGACCCCTTTTTTGGCAAGGATTGATGAAACCTTCTCCACATCGCCCCTTTCAGCTGCTTTCATTAACCTGTCATCATACTTGTTCCAGTCTGTATTCAGCTGTACAAAAGAGAGCATTAGAAAAGCAAGTGAGCTTGTGGTACAAAACTGATCATAAAGCTGCTCCAACAAAACACTGCAGCTCATTACTGGGGGGGAGGGATAAAAAAAAATGAAGACATTAGTTTACAAATGACAGTCATACCTGTTCAATGGTTTGGCTACATATGTACAATGCCATAGCATTTCAACCAGGCTGTCAGCATTGAACACACTGCTCAGGGACAGCTTGGTTAACTCATCCTGATCCCTAAAGCAGAGTTTGTGGGTATAAAACCACCCATGCTGCTGAGTTCCAGCTAGAAGGTCTAAAAATAAAGTTGCACACACGAGTTCCTTATAAATTTAAGGAAAACAAGATTTCCAGACAGTTTCACAGATCTAACTCTATCTCCCGTGGAGCAGAGGCCAGTCAGCCATGGGACTCGCAGCACAGTCACAGCATCACAGAATGGCCTGGGTTGGAAAGGAACTCAAAGATCACATCTCAAGAATGTCTCTCCTAATGCCCCATTATTCTATTTTAACCTTTCCCCCCCTCCCCAGACCCCTTCCATCTCAAAAGCTGCCTCTTGGCCTTGCACCCTTTGGAGAAGGGACATTGGTTCTCCTCTCCCAAGGCAGCCAATTCCTCCAGCTACAGAAAAACCTGGGGGGGGTTTCCTGTTCATCTTCACTATCAAACATTTCAATTATGATAGTCCAAATAAAGCAGTCAACTGTCTCATTTCTGTTAGCTATCTGTCTGTGCCCCAAAGCTTACAAGCTAAAACACAGCAGGAACAGATAAGCCAGGAATGGCAAGCAACAGAGCCCAGGACACTGCAGCTACACACTTGTAATTTAAGTGTCCATCTCCAGCATGAGCTTCTCAGTATTCACAAAGTATGATTCCATAAGGAAGCAGGAAGATAAAATACAGGTGCTACAATTCTCCCCCTTCCATCAGGCCTTTTATAGTCAAGGTGAAGCAGAGAGCAATGCAAGGACATGTGTTCTGTGGGACATTTGAACACAACAATTACAAAACATGTAATCAACAGCAGACTTGAGTTTCTGTGAATTCAGCAGTCAGCAACTCAAGAAATATGAACTAAATTTAGCCCTTTCCAAACTGAGTTCACATTTATCAAAACCAGCTGAGCTGCACAGATTTACTGACAGCCATGCTGTCACGACCAAACAAACGATGAAAGAACACCAGAAATGAAGGCAGGGAGCCTGGCGTTACCCACCAGCTCACTCTCCAGCACTATTCCAGCCCCTCTCCACCTGCCTTGCCAGGGAGGGAACCCCAACACAAGCACATTGTATAGGCACAGTGATGCACCGATTCAACCCACTGCATTTGGTCATTCCTAAAAATAAGCCTCAGCTAGCTCCGAGATGTCCCGAGGGGCTCTCCAGTTTTAACACCAAACAGATGTGCCAATGACACGCAAAAGGATGGAGCTTTTTCTGGCTGCTCGGGATTGTTCACAGATCTGCAGTTTAGCTGAGCACCTATGAGACGTGCAAGAAGAAAATTCAAGGTTTACAGCTTCAAATTGCCTGCAAATACCAAAGCTACCAAAGCAGAGTACAAAGAAAGCACAGGTCGGCCATAAATACAGCACTGCACCAACACAGACAGCCGTCACCCCACACTTATTCCTTGTTTGCCTCCCATTTAGCACTGCTGGCGACATCCTACCCACAGTGCTACATTGCCAGCACGGCCCTTCTGAGATGTTTGTGATCTTCAAAAAGTTCTGCTGCAAAGTGAAGGCCAGCACTGCTCCAGGTCCCCACTGGAGGCTGGAAGAGCCCTGGGCACTGCTCAGCCATATGGGCAGTGAGTGCAGGCCCACCAAACAGCCAGGCAGGCTTTGCTGGCTGGAAGAAATGAAGTTCAGAAATGAACACCTATTGCCACCACTGCACCACTGAGAATGAGTCACATGATGGCATTACAACTGTAATTACCTTTATTCCCCATTCCCATAATATGACTGTGGGAATCAGGGAGTCTCAGCAGCGACTTGCTGAAAGCGACATGCAGTAACAGAAACAGCCAGCTCTCAAAGTCACACCCACAGGTGTTTCAACAAAGTCCAGCACCATTGTCAATCAATTAAAACATTAATTACTTACAAGCCAAGCCGGCCTGGTGTAACCAAGCCCCCAGAGGGCACAGCACTGCTCACAGTCAGAGCTGCAGGACAGCCGCTGGGGAGAGCAGCATTCCTCCACAGCCTGACAGAGGCTCTCTGCTATGAGCTCCTTTTTGTGCAAGTGATGTTTTAGTTGTAAATACCCCAGAAGCTGCACATCAAGCTCTGTCCCCTCCAAATTCCTTGAGGTACAACACGTTTCACACCCTTCAAGTCATATCACACAGTGCACATTTGCATCCATGTTCAGATTCTGAGTTTCAGACCTGGAGCTCATACCCACCAGCACAAACTCAAATACACAGACAATCCATTACCATACACTCCTTCCCATTTCAGTCCTTAGATGAAAATAGTATTTCGTTACTACTGTGTTAACAGAAGTACAATTTTTCTTTAGTTATCACATCTATAATTAAGTTATATCAGTCTCCTACAATGCACTAACTCAACTGTTATCACCTGAGCATTTCACATTCACTGAAAGCCCCACAGGAAGAGTTCCTAAAGATGAACATAACTCATTAATTAATAAGGAGTTATAGAATGCAAGCTTTTACATTTCTGCAGCTGTAAGGTGCTGCCATTGATAGGAAATTTAGGATACCTACTGTGTCTTTAGTTGCACAAGAAAACCAACAAGTCATTCTAGAAGGCACAGCTTCTTGCTGCCTCGCATCAAGCCACGAGCAGCTGCGGCTCACCGAGCACCAAGCAGAACGGGTTTGAAGGGGCTCTCACATGCAGATCCTCTCCCCCAGCCCAAGCTCATTTTGCTCCATCCTTCGCTTAGCTGGGATCCCCAGGCACGTTTGCTGCATCTTCAGGATCCTCCTCAGCCTTCATCCCTCCGGGCTGAGCGCAGCTCCGTGCCGCAACGCTGCCGTGCTGCAGAGCCCGCAGCAACTGCCCAGGGGTGGCTGTGTGTAAATACTGCCCAGCCTGCAGCGTCTTGTCAACAGCACGCAGACAGTCAGCAGCCCAGATCTATTTTCTGATAGCGGAGCGATGGAGAGCAATAGCTATTAATACATTCCCTGCATGCTCGTGCTGTGAGTAATGTCTTTGGGGTTTAATGTTCACCGAGCAGACAAGCACGCACCGAGCTGCACCACCACGTCCTGTTCCACAGACACAAACACTCGCTTTAAAATAACAAACACATTAGTCAAATTAACTGTCGGCTGACATTAATGAAGGTCATGCTTCTCACCACTAATAACACAGGAGGACTGAAATACCAGCAGGAGTCATTTTTTCCCCATTCCACCACAGCGCAGAGCCAAAACCAGCCCCGCCGTCAGACTTGAGACAACTCTGACTGCAGCACAGATGGAATGCGTGATCCTATTTTGACAGAAATTTAACCCATTTTAAATTAGAAAACACACATGCCTCCGCTTCAAAAAGATCCCTCCTTCTACAGCGATGGAAGCCATTCTGAATAGAAGCAGGTTTCAGCTTACTGCTGCTGCCAGTCTGTCTCCCAACACATTAAATGAGAGGAGTCGTGGAGGCTGTCAAAACATTCAATAGACAGCACCGTGATTAACAGCGGGGAAGCTGGAAGTCTGCTTCCACAAGTTTTGCATTTACCCAGAGATCTCTGAGTGCTGTATTTAGAGGGCTGGGTCAACATCACAGGGGGAGCAGTGTTTAGTCTGCAGGGGAGACAAACATGATGCAGAGCAAGAAAACCACAAACAACACAGCCCCTGTAGGGCACTTGGAAATAGCTTAAAATGGCTTTTCTCAGAAGAGCCGCCTATCACAGGCTAATCACACCTATTGCTATTTGCACTATTCACCCTTCCCCAGTCATTTTTCAGCCACTCCACGCTACGAGCTGGGAGCAGCACTCTGCCTCACAGCACTGCCATGTTCCAGAGGACATCCCAAGGCACCTCCGCAATCAGCGTTCATGTGACAGAGCCACTCCAAGAACACTCAGTGCCTATGGGAATGACCACAGCATCACAAGTTATCTTCTGAGCAGAACCAAGCCTGTCTCCTCAAGCTAAAAGGGGCATTCTGGGAAAAAAATAAATACGTTTTACAAGCAACAGCAAGAGCTGAAATCAGTTTGATGAGAACCCACACGGAGGACTTGCTCCCCAGCTGAGCTCCCTTGTACAGATCTACCCAAATGCAACCAACCACAAGGTTTCTCTGCTGCATCAGCCTGTCTGCCCGATGCTGCTCCCTGAGACTGCTGAGGCCATCCTGCAGCCTTCACGCCTTGCCCACGGAACCCAGCATTGCTGAACCATGCCCAACTTTGGGCAGCACGGCTGTCAAGGCTCCAGAAAGCGCAGCACAGCTTCAGATTTGCACCGGTGGAGTTCCTCTCCCAGGCAGCTCAAAGGGTGGGAAATAAAGATCCAAGTGTGCAATGCGTGGACTGTGTTAGACTACAAGACACTCACCACGCCACACAAGAACTGAACCAGCACAGATGACTTCTCCTAGCCTTCAGTCAATTATTTAAGCTTCCTAGGCTAGAGAGATTCTAATTATTTACTGGATAATTTTCAGTTAAATTCCCCATTATCTAGTTCTTCATGGTGAAGCAAATAAGCTTTTAGCATCCTCAGCACCATCCAGGAACTGTACAACTTCACTGCACAAACCATTACCTACTGCTCTCCCTGAACCTGAAGCCCTTTATCCTAGAGAGAATATCACAGATGAGAAGCAAAGCTGCTTTCCCTCATGAAAAAACAGCCCATCCTGCAGTGCTCAGCACAGCAGCCAGACCCTCACTGCTCCACACTGAGAAGCTCAGCGGCAAGATTCGAAGGACTCTGTAAGGTTCTGACCTTCAGAAACGATCATGTTCATCACCCCATCATTACAATTAAGTATCTGAAGATGAGAAAGCAGTGAGAGCCCAGCCAACACCACCAGAGGGATCTGCAGGCAGGCGCTCGGACCCAGAGCAGCAGCTCTCTCCTCTGCACCCAGACAGATGTCCTGCCCTTAACAAAGGGGAGGGAAGGGCACACAGCTGCTGGCAAAGGAAACCCTGGGGTATTGTCACCAGTGGTAATTGTGATCAGCTAAGAAAATATTTCTATGCTGCTGACAACCAGCAAAGCAATTAGCAAAGTTAGTATTTAAAATCTGTTGATTGATAGCGACCTAATCTAGGTGTTCCTGCTCCAGCAGGAGGATTGGATTAGATGATCTTTACAGGTCCCTTCCAACCCCTGACATTCTGTGATTCTGAAAGTGATTCTATTACAATTAATTAATTCACCAATCTATTTTCACTCTCCTGAGTGAATTCAGCAACCAGCAGCAAACTCACAAGAGCTCCTATGCCAGCAAGAAGCCCACAGAAGATTTCTGGTTACCAGCATGAGCGTGATGTCACACATCTCCACTTGAGAGATGCAGCTTTCTGGCACTGAACCTCCCTTTCTGTACCAGCTGCCATTGTGTCACCTAGCATTTCAGTCAATCAAATGCAGATGTGATATAACAGCTGCTCAATATGCTACCCACGCACTCTGAAATGCCACTCCTTACTACATTTTGAGCACAGGTATATTTTTTGCTGGCCGGTGCAATAAAACAACTCTGAAGCCCAAAAGGATACTCTTGAAAAGTTAGCAACAAACGCAATGCTACTTTTCCTCCCATTTGTGCATAGCAGCATATTGCTGCCTTACAATAAGGCACCAACAGCACAAGTTGCCAGCTGCTGGAACAGAAGCATTGCCCAGGCAGCTCCTCTTGGGCCGGGAAGGGCTCTCCCAGGTCTGCTCACAGCACAGCCAGCAAACAGCTCCGTTCTGTGAAGCACACGCAGCCCTCAGCCGCCCTGCAGCTCACTTCTGGAATAACAGCTGTAATTCAAAGCAGTCCTTAAACCTTCCAGCCTGAAAGCTGCCATAAACCTATGAAAGTGAACACAGCTTCTCGTCACCACCAAGCGAGGCAGATAATCCTATCAACGGAAAAAAAATAAACGAGGCACATCCTCCCTTAATGCCATTAGCGCTCGACTTAAGCACACAGCGCACATGCAGGAGCAGAGAGCTCTGGCAGCACACCGCCATCTGTGCTTCCTGCAAGCTGTCTCCAGCACCTGGGTGCTCCTGGATGCTCTCTAAAGACACAAAGGTGATACTTTCATATAAATAGTTATAAAACCAAAAGCACAGTTCTTGATGTCTGAAGGCCATTAGAAATAAGAACTCTCGTCAAAGAGGGAGAAAGAATCGCTGACTGTAGGGCTGTCTGTCACAAGGCAGTCACATCCCCAGCACAGGCCTTCCTGCACGGAAAGGAAGACATTGGCTGATAGCAGAGCTACCTGAGAGCGTGCGTGGCGCAGAGCACAGCCCACAGCTCCTGCGTTTCACTCTGCTCATTGCAGGGGTCAGAGTACAGCCGTGATTAAATCCAACACGTGAACAGACACACCCTGCGATTTCACAGGGCGCTGCACGGCGGCTGCTTTTGAAGCACTGTGATTTATTTAAAAGCTGCAGGCTGTTTGTAGCCTCGGCAGTCCAAGCCAGCCCTCAGCTCTGTCAGAAGCATTCACCAGGTACCGCTCCCCCGCAGGATGGATTCCTACCACCAAATGCCATCCCCATCCCGCAGGCTTCGCCTGATCCATGCTGCCCAGAAGAGGCCACAGATGCAGGGCTGGAGAAAGGGTTCAAGAGGAAACCACAGCACTTTGTATTTTATAAGCATACCCTGCCTATCAGTGTCTGTGGGTTCACTTAAGTGTGTTTCAGAGTCCAGAGCTGAGGGAGAAAGACGTAGCATTTAGTCTACATAAAGGAAAAGCAGAGCCAGCCTGAACACAGGGATGGCCCAGCAGGTCCCCCCACGCAGCACATCACTGCTACCTTGTTCACCCCAATGTCTCCATCTACAGAAGAATTGCTGGATGCTAAGTGGGCGAGGCTCAGTCTGAACAGTGTCCAAACCCAAGGGCAGATCTAAAGCTGCTCCATTCATGCACTGATCTCTAAGTGCTCCTGTCAAGAATTTTTATTGTTTGCGTGACTTGTTTAAGTAACGGCATCCCAGGATTAGCACAAATGAGTCTAGCAAAACGTTAGAGCAAAACAAACCGTAGCCATCTGAAAACTTAACATTTCTAATCCTATTCTGGAGTTGGCATAACCCATCAATACCAAATTATGAAGCATCAAACAAACACATGAGCCTTCTAGCTAGATATACAACTTGTCCTCTCAGAGCCACAATAAGGGCTATGAGGCTGCATCGAATACCACTGCCAGTGAGAGATGTGCATCTAACAGCACTGCCAGCTTCTCCATAAGAATCCTGGGGTAAGGAAAAGCCCAGCAGCAGCACACAAACCGCAGTGGAAGTGCTGAACGCTACACACAACTCCAAAGGATGATCAGGCTGCTAAAAAACAGCAAAATAAGATTTCAGGTTTGTTTTTAAATACAATCTCCTTCACATCTCATTGCCAACGACGCATAACCTAAGTGCACGTTATTGATGAGCCATCCCCAGCCTCTCAGCCCCGAGCTACAGCCCAGCTCAGGCACTAACAGGAGTGACCTGACCTACCCGTGCACCCTGGAAAAAAGCCACAGCTCTCCCAGCTCTTCACAACAAAGGCTGTTAGGTGCCTCTCACAGTAAGGCTGGGGCCTGCCTTTTGTGCCTGCCCCAAACAGCACTGCAGCCTTTATGGCAAGGAGAGCATCACAGCTCCCACCACAGAACCGATGGAGTTGGGGAGCCCGCAGCTCAGGGCCTGCAACACAGCCCTGCCCATGGGAGGAAGAGGCATTTCCCTTTCAAATGGGAGAGACCACAACACAGCCGCCATTAGAGCGTGCACAAAGCCCCCAGACTTCCAATTTTAAGATATTCTCCAATTGCTACATTCCAAAATAACAAAGCCTTGATAAATACTCCTTCCTAAAGTTGCCCGAAAATTACAACGCACCTGCACTGGGCTGCACCACAGAACTTTGCCGAACCACAAACTGCTGCTCCTGACTCTCCTCGTGTTTCTTCACAGGAAACACAAGCATCACACAAACAAGCACATGATCCCATTTAAACAGATGCAAATGGTGCACAATTTTTTTTTTTCCCAAGGAATGCACACACCAGCACAAACCCTAATAACGCTTCTCGGAACACAAACATCCTCTAAGGAACAATCACATTCAGGCTAGGATTTAACATTCAAATATAACAGAGCTGATTCCTGGCAGTGGTGCCTGAGGACAGCATCGTGAAGCTGGGATGCACACAGAAGGGCTGAGCAACTCAGCTCCAGTCAACAGCAGCAGCACAGGGAAGGTTCTGCTGAGCAGGCATTGCCACGGGCACAGCCAGCAAGGCTTTGTCTTTGCACAGCGCAGAGCTGTGACCAAACACCATCAAGGTCTTGTCTGTCCTCAGGGCAGTGTGTGCCTCCAGCAGCAGGGCTCCTCTCCCATTTGGGAGCTGAACACAGAAGTGGGGGCTGATCCCAAGCCCCTCCTCACACAGAGGAAGCCGTCCATCCATCCAGCAGAACAGCAGCATCCACAGGCAGGAAAGCACTAACAGCCTCAGACAGCTGCCCCTAACTACAGAAGTTGGTCAGGTACTAATTTAATAACCAGAGACTGTCACACCAGGATGAGAGCTCAAATGCCTGCCTTTGCTTTTTCCACGCTAATTACATATGACATTCAGGGTTTATTAATATAATTTGAATAGCCTTAACATTATTCTTCCCAAAGCAGAAAAAGCTGACAGACATTTCTGCATGGCTTCCAACCTGCTCATTCTCATCACTTGAGGCGCTCCAGGAAGCACTGCCAAGAACTGAAGCGAGTGCATTCCTCACATGGGCTGCCCCAACACCTCACCCTCTGATACCAAGAGCCTGGAGGAGCTGCAGCCCTGCCCAAACACACCAGGATTCCCACCATGCACCATAAGCAGCCATCCAACCTCATCAAGGAGCCCTGGCCCCCTCCACACTATACAGAGCTCATCACAAAGGACAGAAAGGCAGTAAGCCCCACATGATCAGGTAAGGGACATCAAGCACAGCAAGTAGAACTCATCAGCAAAAGCTGACCAGCAAAGGTCTGAAACAGAACAAGAAACAAACCTTTCCCCATACATCTTCTCCAGGAAACCTTGAGAAAAGCCAATTAGCAGGTATATCTGATGAGCTCCTCCTGCATACACTGCAGCAGGAATTCCTAACCTTACTGGAAGAACACACTTCCTATGTACAGCCTAGATGACAAACGCACACCTACATCAGCTTTGGAATCTCAGAACTATTAGCAGTGCACACTGCTGCAGTCACCCAGTACAATATCGACTCCATTAATTGCAATTTATCTCATTAGAGCTGGTCAGTGAGCCACTGTCTGTGCACTGCAGCCTTCATGGGCCACAGGATCTGCTACAAAGCACAGAGCCCACAATAGCACAAAGGACAAGCAGCATTTGTCTCACTATTCAGAGCCCTGACATTACCAAGCAGGCTGCTCAGATTATCTCCCGAGCACCAGCTGGAGCTGGCAAAACCAGGTAATTCGTTTTTCAGACGCAGCACCCAGAATAATGGTGGAACAGGTAATTACTTCCTGCATTTTGTGGCATTCCTCCATTTTGGGACAGGTAGTCAAGCTATTCCCAAAAGATCACTGTCAAAAAGCATTAAGGCACACAATTGCTGCCTAACTGAAGGAAAACGTCCAGAAGCATGATGAAGGGATTAAGTTTCTCTCCACTCCCCAGGAAATAGCACTGGGTGGGAACAGGAGAGAGGGATGAAGTTTCCGAAACAGACAGCTCTTTTTGCACTGCTTTCAAGCAAGACCCACAAAGCTCAGCCTGGCTGGATTCCCACCCACTTCCCTCCTGCCCCAGCAGCCACAAACAGAGGGCTTTATCCAAGCACCTCCCTTCAGCCTCACCATTAACACCAGCTGTATGGAGGAATATAGGAGGAACCCCCCTATATGGAAGGGGATAAGTTTGAGAAGTTGGTGGTGTGACTGCGTTACCAAAAGATGGAATGAACAGATGAGGTGAGCACACTGTGGGTACAAAATTCAGCTTATAAATGACTTCCACTGAAGCAGATTTCCTTCAGGTATTCAAGGGTGATTTCAGCTCTTAGAAGCATTGAGACTGATCAAATCTACTTTGAAAGGAAGGCTTGTCGAGCCTGCTCCCACAGAACTGAAAAGCCTCCGTACCTACCCAAAACTAAACTCAAATGCTGTATCACTTCAACTGTTTGTTGACATTTAATTACCATAGGCTTACTTTGAAATAACAAACAGTTCTAAAGTATAGGACGACTAATGAAGAGCACAAACCAGCGCCAGCCTACACGTTACAGATTATCATGACAGACATCTGAATCACTCCTTCGCACGGCAATGTGCTCATGCACAGAGCTGTCATTTCACCCAGGGAGTTGTCAGCAGTTCACAAGCCTGAATGCCTGCATAGCTTTCAAATGAACTATTATTCTCAAGTAATGTTTTCAAATTTAAGACAAATGAGCAATAGCGTTTTAAAGGAATCTAATATCTTAAAAGATGGCTGATAGAAGTCAGCATGTCCCTATTAAGCCGCCCTTTTCCGCTACCCCAGGCAGCCAGCAGCACGTTCAACAAGGCAACACGGGACGGCAGCAGCCCGGGCTGCCTCCTAGGAAACCATTCACCGAGCGATCGCAATCAAAGAGCAATCAAGTCCTGCCTCCAAATCAAGCTGCCTTCGCTCACAAGTACCGCTCCCGTCAAACTCCATCTTCAGAGAAGAACGAAAAAGGACGCCAGTAAAGCTGCTTAAAGCCAGCTAACACTAACCCGAGCCGTAAGGAACCACCGACAGCCAGCCGCCACGAGGGCTCCCCGCACTCAGAGCCCTCAGCTGCCCCAGCCCAGCACCCCGAGGGGCCACCAGCAGTCCCGGCAGCACACAGCCACCGCCGAAGCTTTCGGGACGCCTCCTAAGCAAACCTCGGTGCCGCACACCGCAACGAACGCCGCGCTCCGGCTTCACTATAGTACTAACAGTGGCCCGGGGGGCAGGGAAAGCCGCGGAAGCGCTGGATCTCCCGGGGGCAGAAAGCGACACTGGAGTAGAACGCAGAGGCTGCGTCCTCGTTTCCCCAGCTCCGCTCCACCCGGGGCAGCTCCGGCCGCACAGGGCACCACAGCCCGAGGCGCCCCGCGTCCGCTGCCGCCAGCCCGTCCCTATGTTACGGCCCTCCCAGCCCGACTCCCTCAGCCCCCCGCCCGCCCCAACACGCGCACAGCACAGCACTGCCCGGCCCCGCAGCCCACGGAGGATGCCCAGGGCCAACCCCGGCCGCCCCGCAAAGTCCCTCAAGACCCCTCCGACTCCCATCCCCGCCCCGCAGGGCGTCTCGGCACGCACCGCGCTGCCCGCGATGATGGTTTCGTGCTTCCTTAGGCGGGACTTGAGGCTCTTCATGGCGCGGCCCCGGGCGGGCGCGCGGCACCAACTCCGCGACGCGCACCCGCCGCCGCCACGGCCGGGACAAACGTACCCCCGCCCGCCGCGACACCTTTAGCCCGTAGCCCCGCCCCCCGAAAGGCGTCCCGGCCAATCGCCGCCCGACCGCGCGGCCGCCGAGACCAATCGCCACGCGGAGAGGGGGTGGGACTTCCTCATTTTAAAGTCCGCCTGAAGGGGAGTGGCGCGGTGAGAGATGGGAGTTTGCAGAACCGCCCGCTCAGTAGGGGGCGCTCTGTGCTGGGTAAGGGTCGGTGCCCGGCCGTCGGTGCCCGGCCGTCGGTGCCCGTTAGCGGCCGCTGCAGCAGCACGGAGCTCCGCAGGGGCGGCACAGGGCGGGCCGGTGCGTGAGGCTGCGAGTTCGGGCCTGGCTGTGCTCGGGAAGCAGACACAGCCCCGAGGTCTGCCTGCCCCGTGCCGCCTGCCCGCCCGCCTGGGGAAGCGGGTGGGAGGACGCGGTGCTGCGCTGCTGCTGGCACGGAGCAGACTTGCCAGAAGAGGAAGGTGCAAACTCGCTGCTGTCCTTGCAGACATCCTGCGTCCTTCATCAGAGTCGTGTATGCACGAGCTGCGTCGGGATGGCGCTTAAAACAATGTAATTAGTTTCCTCCTTTTGCATGAGGAATGTCTGAGGCGGCAGTTTGCCACTTGTGTCACCAGCCCTGAGCCCTTTTACTGCCTGTGCTCATAGCCCATCACACAGCTCTGCGGAGCTCTGAGCTCACACACAGCGCTGAGACCATTTAATTACAGCTCCTGGCTTCTGTAAACTCTAAAACCTTGCTTACGACAGCAGGGTTGGAAGTATTCAATCAAATGTACACCTCTCTAAATAAGCAGAGCGCAAGGTGAATGTCAGCACTCTTTAATCAATTCAGGTGAGCCATGCGTCCAAACACTTTGGTTCCTTTCTAGGCCGGCTGTTCAGAGAGATCCCGGTGTCCTAAATGCGTGCTGGAGAGGATCAGAGAGGTTGGGCTGAATTCCCACTGCCCAAAGCCCCACGCAGTCACATCGTGCACATCTGCAGTGCTGGAAGGGCTGCTGGGTGAAAACCTTCCCCAGGCAAATCACCCCAACCTCATCTGAAAGGGATCAGATCCAGGTTTAAACTCTTGGGAGAAAAGAACTCACGCTCAGAATGCTTTTAGGGTTCTCTTCCCTCAAGAAATGACCTTTGTGGCATCAAACACAGGAGTGTTTGCGTGGGGATTGGAGCAAACGTGAGCAAGCAATGTCCACTGACAAATTCAAGCGCAAAGCTAAGCCTCAGCATCAGTTTAATGTATGGCAGATGACCTGGTTGGAGTTCTTCAGACCAGAACCATTGCTATATTACTGCAAAAAGAAATGGTTGTTTCATTAGAAAGAAGGTTTCATTACCAAAAAGTTCAACTTTCCAAATAATTGTCTGAGTGTGAGGACCCAGCTAACAGCAGCAGCTTTCTCCACCTTCTGCTGTGTTTACGTTGTTCAACAGAAGCTCCTTCTGTACAGGGGAAGCAGCATTTTAGAAGTAATTCATTATACCATTTCATTGCTGAGACACCACACACAGCATTTCCAAATACCACAGCCAAAGCAATTCCCCATCTGCTGATAATCACATGTATGCATTTGCAGCACACAGCTGGCTCTCTGCTCCTTCAGCTTCCTCCATGTCAGCTGCCTTCCCCTGCTGCAATCAGCCACGGGTGAAGCCTGTTGCAGTCACACCACGGCTCTCAGCAGCTGGTTCTGAGCAGGGTAAAGCGATGAGCCGGAGAAGCAGCACAGCCTACCTGGTTGGGGTTTGGGTTTTGGGGTTGGTTTTTTTTTTTCCTCTTCCCATCAAAGCAGGAAGTTCCCAATCCAAACGCCATCCTTAAGCCCTGGTGCTGCATGTGTCAGCACAAGAACAAGATGTTTCATGTTAAATTACAAGGCACTGAGTTGTACATTTGACTGGCATCCAAGTCGTAACGTCTCAGGAGGGCACCCAGCACATCTCCCCATCTCAGCTGTACGTGGTGCAGCTCTGCTTGCCTTGCTCTGAGCACAGCCCCTGCGCTGCAGCTGTCCGTGTTCCAGCCCTTCCCCTGACCGCAGTGCCAGAACTGGTCCTTGGTTCTGGTCATACCTACTACAGTCTTCTTCTCACTTGCTCCCCAGATTAATTAAAGCTGTTGCTGCTGACATCATTGGCATGCAGTTCCCTGTACATCACCCCTCTCCACAGCCCACCTCTCTGCCCAGTGGTTCAACACATCCTTGCTCGTCCTGCAGTGCACTCTCACCAGCAGTGTTGCTGGTTCTTGGCTTCTGGCACCTCACTCCCCACCGCTCTGGACACACTTTCTCCCCATTCTCTGTTGTGAGCTGAGCCAATGCAAGCCAATCTGCTATGCCCTGCATTAGCTTTGTTGAGGCACATCCAAAGGGTGCTGAGACAAGGTCACTTCTCTGCTGACAGAGTCCGAATGTAAATTTGCAGTTCCTGCTGAGCATTTGTTCCACCGTCTTGCCAATTCCACTTCACTTCTTTCATTCTTTATGACTTCAAACCGCAGGTTTCTTCGGAACGATGACTGATGCTGACTGTGTGCCTCCTCGTGCACTGACATACAGCGTGGTGGACGTCCATGAGATGCTCACGCATCAGCAATGCTGTGTCCCCTGCAGCCCTTGTCCACACTCCGTGCTGCCACGGGTGGGATTGGCAGAGCGCTGCAGAGCGCGGCAGGGCAGCACACACTGCTGCACACTTAGTGCCATTTCAGTAACCACGGCTAAAATCTGATCGAAGCAAACAGCTGATGTAGCTCAGAAGCTATCGTGCTCATATCTGCTCAAACATTTCATTTCTGTGACAATCTTTGCCTACTGCAGCACAACAAAGGGGATGTTTATTCCAACAGTGTTGGTCTGATAAGTGCTGATTTAATGGCACACGGAATTTGCTGGCTAGTCTTCCAACAGGCCTGGGATCTAATTAATCTCTGGCTGGTTCCTCTGAAATAGAAGCAGTGTTGGCCTGAGCATCTCGCAGTCAAGACAAACTAATTGGAGCCAAGTTGTACAGTGAGAGAGGAGGAAGGAACAGCTTCACCACGGTGGGGGCTTTTCTGAGCCTCGCAGTGCCAAAGTCTGCATTTGTGCTCTATTGGAAAAGCAACACTGACACAATTCTCTTCACCCTCAGCCAGAGTTCAAAGAGAAATATTCGAATGAGTCACAAACAACACCAAGCTTGGTGCTCACACACTCCATAAATGTAGGTAATACCAAATCGACTCTGAATTTATGAGCAGGAGAGACAACAGAGCTGCAGATTTCCACGTGGCTGTTACTCGCAGTCCCCAGCCTGCATGCAGAGCGTCTCATCTCCCTGCAGACACACAGACAGCTGCCCAGGGCGCAGCCTCTATGCAGACCATTGCATGGCAACATGTCACCAAAAAGGGGTCTCGACAAGCTTAGCTTCTCAGCTACTTTATAAGATAGGAAAACAAATCCACTGGAATACATTACACTTGTCCAAGCTTATGGTTTATCAGTCAGTTTGTTAATGGAGCACAAAAATCAAATCCCGACACGACTGAGAGGGAAACGCGCTCCTCGCTGTTTCTGTTTGGGTCATTAAATTACCCCGCCACTTCCTGCATCACTTGCTGCCTGAATCATCTGGGTAAATTAATCTCCATGCCAGGCACACACCTGGAGGAGGATATCATTTTATCTGCCTTTGCTCTTGAACCCATGAAGAGCCACATTTCTGCTAGAAGCTTTGTTCTGCTGGCCCTTCTTGCACCTCGCCTCATGCCCAGGCTCACAGCCAAGGACACAGCATTCCTGATAGAGGCTGCTTCATCCAAGCCCTCCGAGCTGGGTCGGTGCCCCTGCCAGCCCCACAGCAGCCTGCAGCCATGGCCATGCAGATCCAGAGCACCCAAGCCAACTGGAAAAGGAGACACAGCCCCGGAGAAATGGCAGCAAACACCAGGAAATCTTCTACAACAAATAGCCAAAGAGATCCAGCGCTGAATCTTTCGTTTCACTCCTTTCACACTCTTTTCTTGTGGGCTCCAAGGAGAAGGGAAGAATCCGCGCAGCCAGTGCTCACACGCTGTGCTCCTGACCCTGCCTGGCACAACGCCGTGACAAGGAAACAACACGATTTGTGCCAGCCTCTGAGGAGCTGAATTTAACAAAAGCTCAGCTGCCAGCTTGGCGGCTCTCAGCTCTTCCCAGCAGCTCTGTCAGAGCAGCGCCGGGCCATCGGTGCAGCAGGGAGCTGCCACAGAGCACAGCACCCGGCACGGTGTGAGCCGAACCAGCCCGGCTACGTGCCCAGAAGGGCAGCAATGGGAACGGGAAGAGGCAGGATATGGCTGCAGAGCTGCACATCAGGGCACAAGCGAGCGTAGAAACGAGGTGCTGCCAACCATCTGAGCCAGCCAACAAAACAGGGTGTTGTAACTCTTCCTTACTGCTTAAAACACACCCCAAAAGAAGATAACACCCAAAGGCAGGGAATCTGTTTTGGGGTGGAAGTGCATGAAGTTCAGGCTGGGACACAACAGCTCCTCATTTTTTTTTCTCACGCACAGGTGTGTGCAGGAGGATGATGTCCTTCATTGTTGGGACTGTAGTTCCAGCTGCAAGGGGAAGATTTTGAAACATAAGCAGGAAAGGTGAAGATGTGAGGCATTGCATCTCAGCTGGTCAAGCCTTGCTGAGCACCTCTACAGCTCAGAGAACGCACGCATGTCTTCAGGTAAGGGAGATGGTTGAGATGAGAGAACCACGCTGACACACAGACAGTAAAGCTGGAAAGTTTCTAACACTGTGATCCACAGAGCATGGAATCAATTATATTAATTAAGCAGCACATTCTATCAGGGGCTAGAAGGGAACTGAGTTTCCAACTAAAGGCAACAGATCGCACCCAGATTTCAGTATTCACCCCAGCTGTGACTGATCTCTGTGCAACGCACTGTGCTCAGACTGAAGGATGTGAGCGCTGTACAGCCAGAAGTAGAAGCAGAAGTGGCTGTAAGAGAACACCACAAACTCCTCACCTTCACACACGCTTTGCAAAACTGCGAGCAGTAATTAGTCCTGTTCCTCATGCTGCAAACAAAAGAGGTGTTTTCAGCTATAGGAGCAATCAGCAATAGGAGGCAGGATCTTCAGTCTGATAACACAACAGCTGTAACTTGGAGCTTATCAGGCTGTCACAGAGCCCTGGGCCAAAGCTTCAAACAGAAATGCAGCTCTGTGGGAATATACAGCGGGCAAATCCACCTGAATGCTGGCAGAGCTGCTGACAGGTCTTCAGGGAAACCAAGCTCTGTCTATGGGGAATAACAGCACACAGACACAGGTTTGCCCTAGAGGAAGCTGTCTCCAGCAGCTGTTTGTTATTAACACATCTCTCTCCATCCTCCTGGGATTGGCTTTGCTGGCTGGCTACACTGGAAATGAGCTCCTAGGCGACACAGGTCGCAGTTTCCAAAGCTTTTGTGATGGACTCAGCAGCAGAAGGAAAGTTATCTCTGGGGAAGAGAGCCTTGTCTGTGTGTACAGGATGTCTGGGTTGGGCCATCGGTGGCTTGGAGCCTTGTTTAAGCTCAAATGGATAAACACTGAAACCGGAGACCCTTGACTGTCAGTATCCTCACACTGTGTCTCCTGGGAAGTCCTGGCAGCACAGGAGAGATCCCTGATTCATTTTTAGATTGATGGGGAGCAAAACAAGCAAGGTCTCAGGTTAGCAAGCACCCAGGCATGCATTTGCAATGTAATAATAGCAACTACAAAGCTTCCCACAATAACCCTAAACACTAGTGTCTCCTGAAGTCAGAGAAACAGCACACACCTCTCAGCCCCACAGAACAGCTTCATTATCCCTGCTGTTCCCAGCCTGCTCTCCATCTGCTCTGAGCAGCGGGAAACCAACCAGGTTTGAAGTCCTGCCTTCTGCTGAGATAGCAGCTAAACCTGCAGCAGCAAAACGTGGGGCTGCCTGGGGGGAGGAGGCAAGGCAGAGCAAAGCAGAGCAGAGCTGCAGCAGGGCCGGGGGGAGGGATGGCTGCAGGAGCCTTTGCCATATGTGGACCCTGGGGTGACGCACACCAGGAGCACCCAGGGACGGCGGGGATGCAGCTCCTGCTGGCTCTGCCCAGGCCCTGCACATGGGACTTCTGTGTTATTCTGCAAAGCACATCCCCTCCTACACACACTGCTCCTCTTGGATGCTGGCCGAAGGTAGATGGCTTCTGAATTTCCTGTGAATAGGATTCAGTTCTGGAGAGGAGTTTTGGCTCACACCGCTCAGGGTCTGCACACAAATCCGGGGGCCGATTCAGCCAAGTAGAGGCTTCAGCCCTTGGAGCAGCAGCAGAAGTCAGCGAGTCCCACAGCCACAGCTCCCCCCAGGCCGGCCAACAGCGAGGGGCAGCCTGAAATACCTGCCTGTTTGCAGCCGCGAAACCTGAGCTGCCTGCGCCGCGCAGCTGAGAGCCATTCAAGGACAGATCTTCTCAAAGTCTTTTCATTGCAAGACAAAAACACCCATGACCCAAAGCACCCCAGCAGCCTGAGAACTGCACTGACGAGAGGCGTTTCCTCCCTCCTTCCATGTTTTTTTTCCATGCCGCAGGAGGCAGGGAGGAATCAAGGATACCAGGCGCGTCTCCTTCAGGACAGCGTGTCAGCACCAGCTGCTGCTGTGCCCCCAGTGAGGTTGGAAGGCGTATAAGGAATGCCCAAGCTGCACATGCATACAGAGAAACTGAGTGGTGCCCAGACACTCGATTACTGTTTACATAGATCAGACCTGGAGAAAAACCTTGTGTGCCGTCTGAGCTGTGTGAGCAACTCGGGCCGGGCACTTCCAGCACGGCTGTCCAGCCGTAGGTCTGCACTGTGCTGACGTTGGTGGGACACACAGTGCTGCTCACAGCCACGAGCTGCTGCTCATCCTGCTTGTCATCCAGCCTGGGTGAGGAAAGACTTGTGTTGTAAATGAAAGCTGAAATCCTGGAGCACAGCACCCAAACCTTGGGGAAGAGAGTGTGTTGCCTGGCCACCCTGACCTGAGTTCCTTATTTAGCATTCCTGATCCTGGAATTTGGGTTATGACTGCCATGTCATAATACTGACATGGCAGTGAGCCCACGTGAGCTTTTCTCCAGCTGAGAGCAGCAGCCCACCCTCAGACTTGCTCTGTGTCTGGCTGAGCATGCCTGGGGGACCCTTGTTGGCCAAAGCCACTGAGAACAGCTGTGCTGAACTGATCCCAATCCCTGAGCACCAGACTGGTGTCCTTTCTCTACGACCCTCTGCCTGGATAACAAGATGTGGAGTGATCCGAGGGCGGGAGAGCTGTGGTCAGCCATTGGTACAAAGCACGGGCAGCAGCAGTGCCAACACCAATGAACAGTGCACTGCTAAGGATGGAGAACTGGTAACCGCCAGCCCATAAATAATGCGTCTAATTTTACACCTGTGCTCATTCTTCAATGCTAGGAATTCAGTGCAGATATACCACGGCCTAAAATTAGAGCAGGTTACAGACATGATCTTTAACATGTTAAAAGTAGAAGCATGTCAACGGATGCGGTGTTGTCAGCTCTGTGTCTCCAGCCTGTTTGCACTTGGGGTCGGGAGGATCACAGCAGGCACCGCTCTGTGCATCTCCTGTTCTGTGCGGCTGTTCCATCCCTTCCTTGGGGTTCTGTTCCATCACGGCAGCAAGGAGACACATCTGCCACCACGTGGGGGTGTGCAGCCCATGGCAGCGCGTGGCTGGGCCGAGGAAGGGCTCTGAAGGCTGACCTCCTGATGTACTCATTGTGACACATCAGTTCTTCATCAAAATTAATTCTGGTATATCATTTAATCTCCCAGCACGGGGAAAACAATTCCAGCACGTGCAGCTACGTCTGTGTGCAAGTTGGGGACCGGCCCCAGATGTCTCAGCTGCATAAAGAGCAGAGGAGCAGCTCCTGTTGGAGAGCAGACCGTCCCTTGCATCAGCAGGGAGAAGATGGAGCTCCATGGCAGTGCAGGGCCAGCTGCAGATGTGTGCATTACAGTGGGACAGACCCATTATTCAGCTCCACAGGCGGGCAGCTGAGGTCACGGCTGCCACACAGGTTCAGCTGGGGCAAGGAGAGACATCAGAGCAAATTACGGAAGAGAGCTTCTGCGGTGAAACTCCCATGAGAAAGAACGAACAGAAGCAACTCCCCAGCCGCTCCCAAGGGCTAATTGCTGAGAGTAATGAACTAAGAGACACGTGGGGAAAGCCCAAACGAGTCATTAGCCCCGGGTGGGAGGAGGACCGGTGCCCTCCCTGCAGCTGGGTTCAGGTGGAGCCCTGGGCTTCCCGTGGGGCAGGGGCTGCTGTGTGGCAGCCTGGCGACACAGCTGGGTGCGGTGCAGTGCCTGCCCTGGGCTGGGCTGGCTGCGGATGCAGGACATCAGGACAGACCAGGGCTGCCAGCTGTGCAGCCGAGGCTGAAGTTTGCACAGCCGTGGCACCAGGATGGCCCTGGTGCTCCTGGTGTCCCCTAAGGCTGAAGACAGAGGAGTGCAGCTCCTGAGCAGCTCTGGAGAAGGGCAGCAGCAGTTCTCGAACCACACGGCACCGCGATGTGTCCGTGGGCAGCAGGGTGCCAAAAGGTCACTCACACCTTTAAGGAAAGCCAGCCAGTGAAGAAGGGAGAACCCAACCACCTGAAACAGACTGTCCTCTCAGCTCTGTGTCCCTGAGATGCCCAGCAGGGCCTGGAGCAGGACGCTGTGCAGCCATCAGGACCTGCTCTGCGCTCCCACAGCCTGCATCAGCATGGGGCTGCCCTGTCCCTGAGCATCCCAGTGTGTCTGAACAGGGGACCGAGGTGCCCTGACCTGGGGGAGGGCTGAGAGACCACAGTGCTCCTGGTCCTCGTTGCCTGGACAGCTGTGTGTCCCTGTGACTGAGAGGCATGGGAAGGAAAGGGAGAGGAGGGAAAGAGAGCCTGGAAAGGTTTGTGCCCTCAATCCAAAAGGATAAAGAAACAAGGATTCCCTCCATACTCCTGAGAGCCTTCATCAGAACAAAAGGCAATCCTCTTGCTGCCACTAGCAGTGAAAAATACCCTTCCTATTTGTGTTTGGGGATCCTATGTACCAGCTACACTGGCAGCAGTTGTGCCATCAGCAGAGTCTGCCTGCAGTCTGGTACATGGAGCCTGGCCCTGCCATGCTGGGGTACACGGCCTGGGCTGCTTGAAGCCCTGGGGCACACGTGGGGCAGCAGCACAGTGCCACCCATCACGAGCTGTGCTGGCCAACACACAGCACAGTGCTTGGGGTGGCTGCAGGTGCTGCAGCTCAGCCCCATGGAGAGCTCGGCAATAAAGATAAGGCAGATGAGAGAGGACATCATTAGTCCCATCAGCTGGGCAGCTGGTCATAAATCCCCCTTGTTTATACAGAAAGGAGCCACAGGGTTTTCCACTCTCCACCCAATTAAAAAACAAAAGCTGTGAGCAGAGCAGCTGATAACACAGCCCAGGATGGCCTCATTGCCTCCAGGCTGCTCTGCTTTAACCTGGGGGCTGCTGTGGGGCCAGGAGATGCCGTGGTTCAGGTGTGCCACATCCATCACAGCAGGGACTCAGCAAAGCCAACGTGGGGCTGATGCTGGAGGCAGCTGGGGGCCCAACGCCAGCTGTGGTTTTGCAGCATAGAGGTCACAGATCTGACAGCAAGGGACAGTGGTGTCCAGCAATAATGAATGCTGCAATAGGAGAAATGTTCTTGGAACAACAGCTGACTGCTTTGCCAGGAACCTTCCACACTTAGAGACCAGCTGATATTTTGCTCGCAGAGTGTGTAGACAGCACAGTCAGATCCCTGTGCTGCTCTGTCCAGCTCCATGGTGAGTGATTCCCAGCCCAGGGCCCCCCAGCAGCCACATCCTCAGCAGGCTCAGCCCCTCACCCATGTGAGCCCTCTCTGTGCCCTCCTGAGCACAGCTCAGCCAGCAGGATGAGCTGCCAGGGATGCAGCAATGTTTTCAGCCATGTGCAGCCTCTACACCAGGTTTCTCCAGCCTCACCTACATGTCCCCAAAGTACTGAAAGTTCTGGTGCAGGCGACAGGCAGCCACAGGTCCCACACTTTCATGCCCACATCATGGCCAGCCCTGGGGAGACCCATGGGGCTCCTGCTGCCCCCCACCCTCCCAAATGTGATTCCCAGGCAGGAGCTGAATAGGAGCGATTGCCTGAGGTGCTGCTTGTGGTGATCCCGCACCTGGGCAGAGCCCTGCACTGCCCCAGAACCTGAACAAATGTATTTCCCATTCCTGGCCCGTATCCCCAAACCCCAAAGCATTCCCCAGCCACAGCCAGGCACCAGCAGCATCACTCTCTCCTTGCAGGCAGCACAGGAGCCACCACCATCCCTATCACTGTTACTGTCCCCAGCGGAGCCCTCTGGGGCAAACAGGAGCCACCACGGGGCTGACAAACCAAGTCTGGCACAGGAACAGCACAGGGACCTAAATGAGAAACAGACCCTATTTTAGAGCACAACAGAAGCTCGGTATTTTTCCCTGCCCACTTTCGATGAATTGGTTTGGCTGTAGGAGGACCACAGGATTTCCTCAGCCAGGTCTGCGTTCACAAACCACAGCTGTAAGACCGCAGGGAGGGCAGCCCCTATTCCTGCTCTCTGGCTTCCCACCAGGAAACCACTGCGTGCACAGCTCTGGTTCCTCAAGCACCCAAACGGGTCTGGATTTCTGCCATCAGCTCTGCCTGCCCAGGGGACAGCAGGTGCCCGGCCCCATCCTGAACCCCCACAGCACCACCGGGGAGAAAAGCTGGAGCGATGGACGCAGGTGCAAGGCCCAGACTGCAGCAGGCCTGGCACGAAGTGCTCCCTGCCCGCATGAACGCTTTTAGCACTGTCACAAGGCAAACAGGCCTTAGCAGAAAGGTATGCACGGGCACGTCTGGGCAGCCAGGTGCTTTTGCAGCCTGACGAGGCAGATAAATGCCTTTGAAGAGGCTGTTGTGTGGCAGCGGAGGGCACCAGAGTTAAAGCAAGGACAAGCTTCTGCTTCTAAGGGAACATTTCAGCTTCACTGCAGGTTCAGCTCAGCCACGACCCATCAGAGCTGTGGGGGGACTGAGAGGCAGCCCAGCCCCGCACCGCCGTGCAGCCACAACGCTGCTGTCCTACAGCATGACAGAGGACCTCCTGGGGACATCAGAAGGTCCACGGCCCACAGGTGCTGTGCAGCCCCGTCCTGGGATAAGGAGGAACATCAAACACACAGCTGGAACCCCCTTCTGCTGATGCAGATCACATGCTGTGATTTTGAAAAGGAACAAATTTTGATTAAAATTTTTTTTGTGTGTGTGTGTGTACAGTGCTCTGAGTAGAGAGCTCCCAAAAACACTGGTGCTCCCCATTCTGCCTCTGCTGGGTGGGCTCCCACAGCCATCCTGTCTGGGAAGGGGGGACAGGATGATGGAAACAGGAGAAACCCAATAAGGTGAGGCAATGCAACAGGCTGCCCAAGGAGGCTGTGGATGCCCCATCCCTGCAGGCATTCAGGGCCAGGCTGGATGTGGCTCTGGGCAGCCTGGGCTGCTGGTTGGCAACCTGCACACAGCAGGGGGTTGGAACCAGATGAGCACTGTGGGCCTTTTCAACCCAGGCCATTCTATGATTCTATGAAATTTCTCACCCTTCTCAATGACAAGCAGCCTGCAAACCATCGCCATCTCTCAGCAGTCTCCCCTTCAAACCACGTACAGCAGGATGCAGTTTCATTCCCCACGCCGAAGCAGCACGGCGCTGCTGGCAGGTGCAGGAAGCAACCCCACACTGTCATTTAGTGCTCATCCTGGAACGAAAGCTCCGTGGGGACACAGGGCTGCTCTCGCCCTCCTGCTTTCATTAGGTGACGCTGTGCTCTGTCACAGCCTTTGATCTCTGCGGGCTCTGGGAGATGTGCAGGAGGGAAGGAGCGCGTCTTTGGCTTTTCCAGCTCCTGTAATGACATCCTTCCACCACCCCGGGAGGATGATCGAGCAGCACTCCTGAAAGACAGCTTTAAATAAACTAATTAGCAAGCTGCCTTCATTTCTGGGTTTAGCAACCCTTCAGTGCAAATTAAAGGTGACGAGCAGCATCTGAGCTAAGCCATGCGTGAGCCTCGCAGTGCTGGGCGCCCCTCACACCCCTGTGGTCGTTGGATGCTCTGCAGCTCCAGGGTGACAGCCATAGGAAGGGCTGGTGCCAGCACCAGCCAAGGGAGACGTTCTGCTCAGGGTATTTCTGCATGTGAGCAAAGGAGAAACGAAGCCAACACAGCCAGGGTGCGCTCATAGGAGGGAAGCTGGTGTGAAGCACACGTTGGATGGATGAGCTCAGCCCTGATGGCGCCGCTCCACTGCAGGAGCACCAACAGGAACCTCCTGCTCCCCCCGGCCACACAGCAGCTGCAGAAATCTGATTGACTCGGGCAGAAGCTGAGCAGAGTTTTGCGATGCCCAGGAAGGCAGCAGAGCCCGGACTGCCCGCAGGGCTGCAGGAGGGAGGCGCGGAGCAGCTCGCACAGCTCCTGCGGGTGCCCTTGGGGGCGATGGGCACTCGGGCAGGGAGCTCTGCAGATGCTCTCCGCAATTTTTTTCCACAATTAGTAACAATTAGCAAGCTAATTAGCGGGAGTGACTAGGGCGAGGCTTTGAATAATCTCCGTGCGTGTCATCAGAGCGTGTGTAAATCCCCGTGAGCCCGCATGCAAAGCCTACTGAAGGGAGCTGTGCCCCATCTTCAAGCGGGCTCCCAGGGGCACCGCAGCACCGACGGCAGCACGAGCCAAGCTCACAGCTCTGCACACAAACGTTACTCTGCAAAGGTTGCTTTCAGCCTTGGGGCGGCTTGGCAAAGGATAATCCCACTGTTCAAACTCAGAACAGCATTTCGGCTCTTCTTTTGGGTAATGGTCACAGTGAGCAAAGAGCAGCAGCTAACTGATGTCATAGAGCTGTTTGTGAAAGCCTTCTAAAGATGCAATTCTGAGTATTCCAGAAGTACTGGCTGCAAGAAAGAGAAGCACGAAAAGGGAGAAAAGGTGAATTTAAACAAATTACTGACTTCATAGCAAGCCCTGTGTTTTTAATCAAGAGACACAGCCAGCGAGTGCCTCTGCAAAGCACAGCTGCTGCCATGTAGCTGCACCTCTGGCTGCAGCTCACAGCTCCACCAGGAAAGTGAAACTGCATTCTTAGCTCTTAGGAACCATGGAATGAGCCCAGAGGAAAAGCTCACCCCGAGATCAGATGCATTAGATTTAACTAAGAGTCCTTAAATTAGGGACAAAGCACCTCCCAGTTAGTACTGCAAGACTTTATATTCGTGGTAACACCCTGAAATCAGTGATAGGACACTACAAGTGACTAATCCAAAGAGAGATCAAACACTTGAAATTAAAAAAGTTTATTTGAAGATTCATAAAACAGCTCTGTGAAAGACCAACATTCCCAAGACACTACTATAGGATAACACATTTTCCTACTGTTAGAAAATAAAAAAATTACAATTCAACTAACAAAAGCATACATTTACAGACCAAACATTTTACTTTCAACACCAAGAAAGTAAATGGGTTTGAGAGTCAGACCAATAGCACCAACACTGGGTGATCACAAACCTCACTGGTCCGAGCCTGGGTTTGCCATCACTGTGCCATGAAGGTTAGTCAGGCAAATCAGACCTGTGAGCACTGAAGAGTTTATACAATGAATACCATACCTGCACTCTTTTTACATTCCAGTGATGCAAACAGCAAGCCAGAAACACCAAAGAGTTTCCAATAAATCTTCCATTTCAGTACAAGAAAGATTTCAGAACTTACAAACGGCAGCTCCATACTCAACACACAACTTTATTCACTTTATGTTCACAGTCTGTGCAGAAGGGGACATGTGCAATAGAAAGATGTGAAGAACAAGATGGAGAAGCACAACGAGGATCCCAGGCTTCCCTGCAGAGCAGCACAGCACTATACTGCCTTCCGATGGTACTCAGGAGGGGCCACTTCGTAGTCGCTGGCACTGAACAATGCGGAGGAATTCTTTGCTAAGTACCTAGGAAAGGTATCACAAAGGTTAAGGCTCCTTCCCAAGGTGTTATTTAGTATCACAAACGATGAGATGTTTATTGAAATCACATTGTGAGATTCCAGGAGCACAAACCAACGCATACAACTGCTAGAAAGAGTCAGCTGTCCAAAGCAATTAAGGATCCGACAGCTCATGCCAAAAATCAATTCCAAACAAGCTGTTGTCAAGAGCTCTTGGCTCCAAGCAAGCACAGGGAGGTGAAGATTAACAGGATGAAACACTTTGCACTGGAGGTTCAGTCAGCTGCTACACCAGGAATGCAGCTCCTGCCAGTGGTTGTGAAGCAGGGACAGGACAGCTGTCAGCACACACGGATGGAGCCACAGCAAGGCAGCACTGCACTGCTCACGTGTCACTCAGGGGCCTCAGTCAACACACTGGCTTCACCTTCCCAGCTCTGCAGCTGACAGAACTTCAGCACTGGTCTTTACTTCCATACCCACAGAATGACTGCTAACTTAAGACTTCAGGATCACTCCAAGGCAGTTTGCCCTGGGGATCAGGCCGACTCATTTCCAGCCTTCCTGCAGGGCAAGGCGTGTTTTGGAAGTGCTGAGGATTTCCTTTTGACCTCCATAGCTTACTCGAAGAGGTAAGTTAACATTTACTGGCAAACAGCTTAATGCTTTGTTACCCCCAATGATTCACAAATCAGTGCTCCCACAGACTACAGTCAACCATTAAAACCTTGTATGAAAACAAAGAACGTTTCTTCTCTCCAAAACAAACAATAATGGAAGCTTGAGGCTTTGCTAGAAGCTGATCAAGAAATTAAGTGCAGCAGAAGTGGTAAGCTGCAGTGATGCTGTGAGCTGGCAGTGCATGCACACACACCTGCTCACTGAGAACAGGTCACACCACAGCAGTCCATTTATTGTTCTCTTGCTGAAAGATTTGAGAAATACTTACTTTAAGAAGTCATGCAAATAGTTTAACAGCAAAGCCAGACTCTTCTCATCAAGAGGCGTGTAAGCAAGCATAGCTCCAATCCGAACTGTTTCAAAACAAGTAGCACTTCAGTTATAAAGAACAGGTCTGAAAGTATTACAGCAAGTCTAAACCTACACTAGCATATATAAAGAGCCCAGGAATCCATTCCCACACACAAGCTAACCAGAAACAACGTGCATTCCAAATCCTTGCATGACTGAACATAAGGCACACAAAGAAGTCACAGGTTTTGGAATCTGCCTCTCCAATTTCTGCAGTTCCCACTCGCTGAGACTCAAGGCAGGAGAAGGAAGCATTCAGATGCTCTTAACCACTCCTTAATCTCTACGTCATACTCACCAAACAGCCTCAGCAGATGTGGGGCACCGTAGACTTGAGACATGGGAGCATCTGGATGATCTGCTAAGATTTCAGCATACTGGGGCCTCTCAAACTTGTACAGCAGTTGTGTTCCCAGCATGACATTGAAGTATTCTTTAATTCCAGCCACAACTTCGTTGACTGCATACTCCCTGGTAAACAGAGAAAACTGTCAGCCTTGTTCTTACACCTGCCTGGACGCAGAGTTAGATTTGACAGATTTACCAAGCCAAAACTCTGAAGATCTTTTACAAAGCTTCAGATTTCTCCAGGAAATCTGTCTGCAGACCTTGAAATGCAGAACTCCCTGCAGCTGTGCAGCTCAGCCCCTCCTTTACTGACTGCTTTTAACACAGAAAGAATTTACGTAAGCCAAAAAGCACCTTGCTTTTTTTCACCTACTCAAGTTCACTTGACTCAGCACTCATTCAAAGCAACATGAACTTTGTTCACCGGTGAGTGGGTGAGAACAGGTAGAGAACAGAGAACTCCTGATGTGGCTTCTACACTTCATTTAGGAGAAAGCGTCAGGCAGGGCAGAGTGCCAGGGAGAGAGAAAACATTCAGGAAGTAGGACAGTGTTCTTGAATCGTGTCCTTGGAGACCTGGACCCCCCTTGGCAGTGGGATGTGTTTAACAACCTCTCTTGTTCATGAAGAAACTTGCAATCCAACAACAGGGAGACATATTCAAGAGCTGAAATGACTGCTACCTACTTGTTATCAGTATTCCCTCTAGATTTCTTGTAGTTTGCATAATCCTCTAAAATAGAGTCAACGTTCTTCTTGGCAGGAAGATAGAAAAGCTGTGGAAAAAAACAAAACAGAAAATACAAACTGTCAAACTTACGCAGACTTTTCTATCTGCGTGCTTATCTTACAGTGACATAAGGAAATCTCTAGAACAAAGTTAACAGGTTAAGGTGTAAAGTGCATCCACAGGTCAGCACCCAATACTGGTACTGGAAGCAAACAAGACTGCTGGGCACCTGCTGGGGCCAACAGTTTTCAACAACACTTAATAAAACTGGCAAGAAGAATACAAGGTAGTTTCACTCACTAACAAGTGCCTGAAAAAAGATAATATTTCTTACAATGGAAGACAGTTTATTTTAGGTAAAATTACTGTATCAAGAGGCTTTACGCAGATCCAGCTTGGCAGCACAGTTAACAATCACTATTGTAAGACTGCTTTCTGTCAGAGCTGTAGATGCCTCAAATGCTTTCACGATGATGTGTAAATAAGACAGGACGGAACTGAGGTAAGACATCACCTGCAAAGCTCATACAGACTAATTCTGTCACCTAAGCAAACTCCTCAAAGCGTTCCAACAGGCCAAACATGATTAGAGGAACACCACAGAACTTAAAATTAGTTGACTTTTAGCTTATGTCCAATTAGACTGATTACACTCTACAAATTTACACGCAGCTCTGCTGCACAGGTAAAATCCAACTGCAATCAGAACTGTCCAGAAAGGCTTCTGTTGAACTCTGAGGACTTTGCTGCACTGCACTCAAGCGAGGTACAAAATTCCTGGTTACTGTCCCTGCCCACACATTGACAGGCTGCTCTGTCCAAAGTCACCTGTTTTTGCCTGGTGATCAAGTCCCAGTCATCTACCAACCATGGTTTCAACTCTTCCGGGATTTTCACCTTTACTTCAACTCTGTTCATAAATGTTTCTTCCTAGAACAAAGAAGTGGATTCACGCTACTTACTTTCAGATAATCAACCAAGATAAGCCACTCATCCCATCCTTTCCACAAAGCAAATACACTACAGGAGTAAGGAATTGCTGAGTAGGCTTTAAGGGGGAACAGGGAAATAGCTCAGGCTTTCAGGCCACCCAGCAGGCCTCGCATTTCAAGAAGTCGTAACAATTCACACTGCAGGACCAAGTGCTGCTGTCTGTATTTCTGAGCCAAGCAGCTCTTCTGCTCCCCATCAAGAATCCTGCAGGAGAATCATAAGCACATACACTTTCAACTGTTGGATCTACTCGTGCCCTCTTCTTCCTAGGAGGCTGAGGAGTCTCACTGCTACTGCTCCCTTCTCCAATTCCAGGAGCTGCATAGAAGAAAGACAGCGTGCTGAGTAAGAAGTCTGGTAAGGCCATAAGAAATACCAATAAAAAAAGAAATGTTTAGGATTTAAAAGTAGTATTCAGATTTCTCTCAAGTCATCTTTTCATGTGGTTTTGTTCAAAACTAACTGCACATCACACATCTGTGACTGCTTAAACTGCTACATCACATGTATGTGAAGATGGAGATTTCTGCACTGAGAACAAAGCATATCCAGTGCTCTTCGGAAGAAACCTTCTGGAACCAGCAATCAGAAATGCAAGCATGTCCCATCTTGGTAAGGAAACTGAAGTGGGACTTTACTACTGAGAATTATTTCAGCAGATTAGTGGGGATACCACCTTACATTCTGCTTCCGAAGGGTCTAAATCGTGACAGGCTGGAACAGCCCATGACAAAGCAGCAAGTTACACATCCCTATTTTATTAACTAGGGAATTTTACACAAGAGACACCTGAGGTCCAGGAGCAGCACCGTAAGGTGCAGGAACTAAACTCAGCAGGGGCAGGTTTAAGGTCTTACTCCAGCTAAGAATCCTTCCCTAAGCATATCCACTTACACACAGAATAAAGGTGTACTTACTTTTCTGCTTGTTCTTTTTTGTTTTCCTGCAATGAAGAACACAAATTATTGCAAACATAAAGATGAAAGTATTGAACGAACTGAAAGCCAGAAAAAAGTACAGTAAGTTCAGACCCACAAACTCAGAGGCCTACGAAGCATTTAGAAAACAACAAGAGGAGAACTGCCAGGATTATTTACCACCACAGTGCCGATGCTTCAAGGCTTTTCTATGACACAGGGTAGTATTCACTTTTTGGGGGATTAATTCAACTCAAATCTACAGAAATCCAGAAGACAGGCCATGAGCATTTGCAAAAGTCAAGCATCTTAAAGCACTCCTGGCCATCATCACCAAGGAGCGTCCACAACCATTTTGTATTTCCCAAATGCCTGTAGAGGTGTTATTTCAGTACTTCAGAGATCTCTTAAAGACAGAATGAAGGGCAGGGAAGAATCAGGCATCTCAGCCAACTGACTCTCCTGTAGAGCACTGGAAGAACAATTTTAGCACTGCAGCAGCACAAGGAAGTTTGAACAGCACCATGAGAATTCACTGTGTGCATCAGGTCGCATGGAGCATCCACAATGGCACTGAAGTTTGGGGGAGATCAGTTATACCTGCCTCTCACTTGCAACATTTGGAACTATACTGAATAGAAACATTCCTAATATTTACCTTCTTCCAAATACTGCTCTCAAACTTTACCATACATCCTTCAGCCTTCCCTCAGTCCTGCAGCCTTAACCTCCATTTCTATTCCAAGCAGTCACACTGGGAAGCTAGCTTGCAAACATTTAAAGAACACCTGGCATGCAATGCCTGCTCTATGCAAATACTCAGATATGTCAAGAGATATTAGAAACAAATTAAAGTGTCCTAGCAGATTTTCATTATTTGAACTTTGTATGTTCACTGATTTTATTCCTTTAGTAAGAAAGCTGGAACTAAGAGCATTACCAGCCATGTTCCCACCTGTTTATTATTAATAGGAATCCAATTAAATGCCTCAAAGTAAAAAAAATTTCTGTGTGCAAGATCCCAGGTCATGAGCTAAAGCTTTACAGCAGTACATCATTATTTCTTTGGAAACCTCATCACCACGTCAAATGACATTTGTGGCCAGCCTCTGAGCTGGGTGATCTGGGTCAGCAAGCAGGCAGAGTTTCTAGAGAGGTCTGAAATCAGAAGAGTAACACCTTTTTCGGGCTTCAAATCACAATCATTAGGCTTAAAAAGAACTGTGGGTAGAATAAAGATCCCCTCTCTCTCCAGGAAGAAGTAACAACTGCCAAGTCAAGTCACTGACAAAGGACTTGTGCACTGAGGAGAGTCTTTTCTTCGAAACCTGGAGTGGACAAGCAGAGATGGAGTTCTTTTGAGAATTACTGTCAAGATAAAAATAGTTTTAGAGCATCAGGCTAGCAGAGTCTTAGCAAACTGGTGTAGGCAGGCCGTATAAAATACTTTAAGAAATACTGTAATTAAGACATACACCACAGCTATGCTACTGAATCACACAGTCTAGCATAAGTCCACTCTGGGCAGGCGCTTGTACTCTCCCACCTCTTTCCTTACTTCCTGATTCTTTACACTCAAGGTATACACCTTTGCACCAAGTCAAAGCAGCCATCTGTTTGCAGTCTAAAAGACAAATCTCAGTTAGCAAACAAACAAAAATCTCAGGTTAGAGACAAAGCAATAGCACTTGGCAGACCTGCAGCAGACAGTCTGGAGTAACTTTTCACTAGGTTAGAACAGCTGTGCAAGACAAATGCTTCTGTGGAGTAACTTAAGCATGCAGTGCACTCAGTATCCAGGAGAGAGATGCAGCATTTGTGTACAGGCGGTGCAGACAGCCTTACTGAGAGAACCTGGAATCTAGGAGGAGCAGCATATCTTAAGCAGACCCATTGAGACACAGCTGAAGAACGCCATATATGTTCCTTGTGATGGCAGACAACAATTTCCTGCAAGGGAATTCAAGTCCTGAAGTGATACAAAAAGATGAAATACAGCTGGCACAGCCTAAAGCACATCCTTCTGTGCCACTTCACACATGATGAACAAGCCCAAAAAACACAGGCACAGCAGCATGAGATATTTGACAGACTTCATGTACAAAGTACAGCCTGGCTGCAAGTTTACATGCACCACTGAATGGCATTTCCATACAGAATTAGCCAACAACAAAACTAAGAAGCAACAGGAACTGCCAGGGAAGCTCCAGTGGAAAGTTTTAATTGAGACTGATCAGAGAGTTGCCAGGTACTAAAGGATGTAGCCTACTGCAGTCTGACATTACCGCAGCAGCAGCAAGGTCAGCAATGGGAATTCTGGGAGGAAGGAAACCCAGACCTCACTGCAGGGTTTTGATTAAGCCAAATGAGGACAGGCCCCTACATCCACAGTACTCCAATATGAGTGATCAAAAAATGACAGTGAACTGGAAAGCCAATCATCAAGTGAAGATACTGACATTACAAGATCTGCAATTGCACAGAAACAAGACAATCAGCAGGAAATGAATACAACTACAGCTTACAAAACAGCTCGGTGCAATTAAGTACTGTAAATCAAGGGTGAGACTCAGAAGGAAAACAAGTAGTCCCCAGCACAATGCTGAACTTTCAGTTGCAGTATCCAAAACAAGATGATGTACAATCAGATGGTAAGTGCAACTAAGGAGGCTGCCAGAGAAGAGCATGTGCTGAATGCCTGCACCTCACCCTTCCAAACATCCGTCAGAACAAGGATACCCAAGTACTTGTCAAAGCCCTTGGACACTGCCTCAAGCAGCTAGCAGTTTGTGCACAGGACAGCAGGCATTAGTGCTCAGATCTCTGAAGGCATCTTCTGGAGTCAGATGTCAGTAGAAAACAAGAGCAGCTCACAAAAGAATTCAACACAGACTAATGAGATCAGGAAAAAAAACAAGACATTGAGAGGTGTGCATGCTCCACAAGAGGGAGGAGTCTATGACCACCTAGTTTAAAGTTTCACGAACAGCTGCAAGTGCTTCACTTTCCCCAAATCCTCACGTGTTCTAAAAGGACACAGAAGTCCGTTAGAACCTCCCTACAACAGCAGGTTAAGATACAAGCAGCAGAACAAAGGTGGGCTACACGTGGGTCTCAGGGATTTGAGCTTTAAGACATTTGTGAGCACCACAAAAAGATGAACAAGGTGCCAGTTTGCTCATGATACAATGACAAAGATGTAAAAAAATCTCAAAGTCTCTCCTGATCGGAGGTGACTGGTAATAAGACCTTAAGTGAAAACAACCAAGTATGGAAAATAAGCACGTTGGAAAGAGCCTGCCAGCCTTCCAGTGCTCAAGCAGCTCGGTCACTGAATTAGCTCTGAGGAACTGCACTCCTATCAAAATTCAATTAAAGCATCCAACACTATCAGGAAAAGTATAAATACCCAAGTCAGAACTACGTGCACCTCTGGCTTCTATGCTGAGAGGAACCACTAGACAGAAAGAAAAGCAGAAATATTATAGAGGTATTATTAGAGATAAAGGATGAAGCTGGAAGAATTAATTATTCTTTCCTCAAAAAAAAGAAATCGACTTTAAAACCCAGGCAGCAGACATCAAAAATGACAGAATAGCCATCCTCCTTCCTCCCCTCCTCAGCACAGCACTGAATTTGAAGGAGAAGCATCCTACCACTGAACGGTGTGGATGCCAGAAGCCCAATCGCTTCACAAGTTCTAAGCGTGTTGGATTTAGGACTCTTCGACATGTTGGAGCTTTGAAGCTCCTTGATTAGACTGATAGAAGCAGAAGTGGTATCTTTGGGTAGAAAAACCTCACAGACTTGAGTCACTTGCCTGTCCCTAAGTGCACCTCGCAGTGACCACCAGGCAGCTGAGCAGGTTAGGAAGATCTCCAGCTGGAGCTCACATTCCATTACAGTGCTGCTAACGCTCAGACAAGTGGCACGCAGGCAGTGGCATTAAGCTACCTGGCACCTAGAGGACTGAGAGTAGCTTTTGTAAGAGCTGCTAGTTGTGCCAGTGGTAGTAAAGGATGCCACAGAAGACATGCAGCCAGAGCACGCGTTTTTAAGTGACGTATTCAGCTTAAGAACAGGACTTCTGTCAGAAGGAATGACAATAACTTCCATGTTTCAGTTGAGATACTGTTTTGAAAGCATCTCTGATGATGACTGCTTGTAAATGCCTCAGTAAAAAAAGCCCAGAAGCTTTTTGTAAGCCAGGGCCATGTTGTCACTCCAATATTTCAGGTTGCCCTTCTTACTTTCTAAGCACAGGCTAACAGTTGTCTATCACACCACGCTCACCAAAACCAGCTCATGTTCTTAGGAGCTGTTGTTCAGCAGCACCATACATAACACAGGTTGAGGAAGCCAGCATCTGCAGCTGTATTTGTACTTCACCTTTCAAAACTCACTTTAACTATACAAATGCTTATGATATTTTTCTAATTAATACAAACCCATCAATTAATTTCAAAACAGCTGTGTACAAATAGCATTTCATGCATATTTCTACGTGATTAAACATTGCTTATTAATAGCCTTAAAAGCTGTTTTCAACTCATTGCTGCAGTTTACAGGAACAGTTACTCTGAACAGATTCAAGCCAGTGACAAAAACAGAGCAGATCAAAAAGGCAGGATCAGTCCTCACATTTGTAACAGTTGGTCACCACAGCCCAGCTCTCTGGTCTTACAGAACAGCACCGTTTGGAGTGATTTCCACGGCTCCAGGATACAGTAAGCATGCAGAGCAACCGTAAACTTCTAGAACTAGGCAGTTTTAAAACTGACATCAGTTACCTTCCAAATATTAACTAGCAGACTGAAGGCATTTGACTACCCACAGCATGCCCTTCCCCACCTGAAGACGTGTGCATTTCAGAGAAACTAAAACCCATCAGTCCACACTGGCTTTAAAACACAAAGAACAACATACTGCAGTACTTAGAATCGTTAACTCAATTGCTACCAAAGCTTACATTATTACAACTGAAGACTTTAAGAGTCTCTTAAAGAAATCTATGAAAGCAAGGAGGTCTGGATTTCAGGATGAAAATCCTGGTTTGACAATCCATCCTTAACTCACCGCGTCGATATGGTAGGGGTCTCCAAACAGCAAACAGTATGCGCTCCATCTCGTCTGAAAAATCTAGGCACAATGGGGGTTGAGTTAAGGAAAGAATGTCAGACCCAGCGCTCAGCCTTCAAGAGAATCTATTTAAGATTCAAAAGTTTACCTTTCTAGCAGTACGTTACAGATTTACTGAGCATTCCTGGAGGATAAGTTGTTCTTGGACTGTTATCTCCTTCTCACTACAGTTTGGCTGAGGAACAAATTAGCAAGTTCTCTCCCTCTGTTCAATCCTCCAAGAATGCTACAAAGGTAACTTTTGAGGCCAAATCGCTTGTCAGGGTTACCCTCTTTAGAATATTTGCTCATTGGTTTCTCCCCCTCCCCGCCAACAATACTTCATGTACCTGCAAAGACCTTAGAATTACATCAGAATAACCCCGATATTTTCAAACCACTTCCAGATGTTTTGGTTTTCAGAAGCCATCTTGCCTTTAGTTGTAAGCAGAACACAAGCAGCAGTGGCTCTTTCAACAACACAGCAGCATTACAACTTTGCATCACTGCTAGGTTAGGTCAAAGCATTGCCTCTCCCTCAGCCTCCAGATAGGGAAGAAAAATGGGGAGACTTTATTGGAAGAACCAGGTCTAATTTAGAAGGATGCTGGTAATAGCTAGAGACTAGGAGCAAGATCAGTGCAACAAGCATGAGACCCTGTTATCTTTCACATCGGAAGACTGCTGTTCCAGTGACCACAGTTTTCCCTCTTCCCCTTCACTACATTAATAATCCACCACTTAGAAATTAATTTTTCCAATCACCACGAAAAGTTTTGCATGTTCTTCTACATGAGAAACAATCCCTCATGCTTACTATAGTGACAACAGAAAAAAGCAAAGCCATTCCCTTCACCCAACTGGTTTCAACTGAAGAGAAGAGACAGATGTGGTAACATGCTTTTGAGCTTTGGAATTGAACAGAAGTTTAAGATGAAGTCTTTTTGCTGTGCCAGTCTATCTCAGATTCAGCATTATTGTATGTGCTTAAGAGAATTGAGACAACTTTGAATTCTACTGCTTTTCAAGTGCAGGTGAGCATTCAGCATTTTCTCAGCTGGAAAAAAAAAAATAAATAAAAAAATAAAAATCAAGCAACCCACTGCAATCAGCCTGCACCTCTAACATGACCAAAGCTGATGGCACAGGGAATGCAGTCCTGAAGCACTACTGAGATCTCCTCTGCAAGGCGTTCGGTAGTCACGGAAACATTTACGATCGAGCCATCGCTTCCTAGCTTAAAGAATTAATTCTACTTCCAGTGACTAAAAAGCAAATAGACTCAAGTGCAACCACCTCTCAAGTAGCCCCATTAGTAACTATCACAATTTAGATGCTTTCATTAGTTTATAATGACATTCATTAGGAACTCTGTAGAGGCCCATCCCAAGCTGAGAAAGCACACAAAACCAGTGCAGCCAAGGTACCTCACAACCTGCAGCAGTAGACAAGGGAGTATATGCAGCATTATGACCAGATCCATCTGAAACTCCATTCCAAAAACCAAGAGACAATTTACAGCCTTGGCTGGGCCCCGGCCAACTCCAAAGCTAAATCTACGCTCAGCACCTACAGCAACAAAGCCTTCATCCACTGCACTTCTCAAACCAATGAAACACTTTGTAACACAAAGCTGCCCCTATAGGAGGCATGAAGTGCGAGCCAAATTCTCTTAGGAAACAATGTCACCTCAGCAGCTTCCTCAAAGATCAGAATCAGAAGTGAAGTTGGGAGTTCAAAACATGACGCTGGTAATGAGCACCTTCGCAATTAAATAAGTGAAGTACTACTCCAGCAGAAGAGTTTCATGGCACATGAGCAAAGCAGAGCTGTGCTGACTGTAAGAACCTAAGTGTAAGGCCATGCAAGCCTATTCTGAAAAAACAAAAAGGATGAAATGAAAGAAAACTGAAAGTTGCATTTTGCATTTTTTCTCCTGACAAACATCTGAGCTTGCTTCTGGTCTCTTAAGGTGGAAAAACATTTTAACAGCATGTGTGTTTAGATTTGGCAAAAAACAACAAAATAAAGGCTTCCTAAATGCAATTTTATAACTGCACAGTAACAGGGCAAGGCATTTTAAGGATTTTTCTGTATCAGAGCTTGGGCTCCTTAGAAGAACTAAACAATTCTGCTCAATTTGACCGAGATAAACAAGTCTTAAGAGAACTTCCCACATTTGAGTGTCGGTTCACTAACTTGAGGGGAATAGTATTCAAAAGAGGAGCTATAAATTGTTAACATCCAACCTATTCGGTACCTTGACTCAATATTAAGCACCATTCCATCTTAGAAGATGGTTTTAGTACAGTACTTCACCAAGGGCCTTTCAGATACCACAAAAGTAAACACCTGTATAGCTTGTGTGGGGAGCAGTGGAACGGAGGCTAAATCGTAGGGAAATACCATTGGAAGATCAGCAGTAGAATTCTAAGCAACAGTTTGGTTTTGGTTTTTAAATGAAAAGTTTCTTACACTTCAACATTTTTCTGCTGCAGACCAGATGTCTTCTTGCCTGGAGCAGCACCTCTCATCTTCCCCTCTGCATATTGTTCCCTTTGAAAAGAATAAATATGGCAATAAGACTACCTGAAAAAGCAGCTTGTTTTCCCTCCAAAGGTAAACAGTTACACAAATCATTTAGAGAACTGCTAGCAAGTAGATCAGAGTCAGTATTTGACAAAGAAGGAACAAGTTCAACTAAACAGCAAGACGTTCTTAAGCTTATTCATATAACAAAACCCTTCAAGGCATGAACTCCCATTTACACCTCCTCAATCCTTGTTACCCAGTGACCTGGAAACAGCAGCTAACCTCTGCTAAAAAAAATAACATACATACTGAAAAAAAGGTTGCTTTGGACCAAGCCTGGAGTTGTTAAGTGTTTCCTAGGAAGACTATCCTCACTGCTTAAAGATACATCTTAAGGATACTGCAGGAGGGTCATTTTTAGTCTCCTTATTTCCATGTGACAGAATATGCTTCCAGTTAGTCAGTGTGCCTGGCTCTCATCGCCCTACTCTGAAAACTAAGGAGCAGTTCAGTTCACTCTATAAGCTTCTGAGTACAAAGATCAGAATCCCTCTAAGCCAAAGCACCTCCAGAATAAAAAGAGGAACTCATACTTCTTGAAGGCGTCTGCTGGGAGTTGTTTGTTTTGAACTTACCAACCTCCTCTGATATGCAGCAGTTAGATTGAAGTTCTATGGAACAAATGATTCTGCTGAGAACAACTTCTAAGGAAAAACACTTACTGATTGGCTTTTTGAAGTTCTTTTTGTTTCTGCAAATTGGTATCCACGTATTTGAGCACTCTGCTTTCTGGAACCCATTCATCCCAGCTGGAAAAAAGAACAATAATTAATCATTCAAAACCACTATGTAATCACATTCTACACAACAGAATCAATTAAAAGCTTCACAGAATCTGAGACTGAAATCTGCTTTTGTGACAAGCCATGGACTGACACAACGGAGTGTGAATTGCCAAACACATTCCCCACTGTCTGAAGTGGTAACAGCTTTTCTAGGGAAGTGTAACCCTCAGTAAATTCAGAAGAGTTCCCCAAACTCATAGGATGGGCAATTTGGGAGGGTGGGAATTGTTTTTAATTTAAAAGAGTCATTTCAGGAAAAAGAAAAGCTACACTTACTAAGTTATGGGACATCTGTAGCCATAACTGTATTATTCTGTGAGTTTCCTTTATCTATTCCAACACTTTATAGGTTAACAAATTCAGCAATAAGATCTTACTGTAAGAAGAAGTGCTCTGATTTCTGTCTGTGAAGGAAACCAAGATGGCATGAATATTTGAAGAATCTGAAGTGAACGATTTAAGAGAACAGGTGTTGGGGAAATTGCCATTATGAGCAGTAATTCCACTTTGACAGAGTGGATAATCTGAGCAATCTGACAAATTATTTCAAATAAAAGCACATTAAAAGTGGCCACGTTATTCTGAAACACATAAGTGAAAGCTCACTATACAGATTTCCACATCATTTCCATTTGATGGCAGTAGCTGCTACTCTAGCAACATCAACGCAATCAAAGCAATACTATTGCAGGAGTACAAGGCTTTCAGGATTGAGACAAGCCAAGCTTAGCCACCAAGTGTTAGAGAAACAGACTGGCAGCTGTATGTACTTTAGTGTCACATTTTGGTCAGATAGGAAAGCCACTTCTCTTACTCCTGGCTGTACAGCTGTGACACTTTCAAAGAAACTTAACTGCAGCATGCATTCCAACACATGAGGAAGCTCTCACATCCTGTCGATATTTGCATCAAAAGTTGAAGTGAGCAATTAATAACAAAGGACTAAAATTATGTCAACCAGAACTAAATCACTGTTCCATCTGTCTAGATCTTGCAGCAATGCCACTTTTAATGTAGTTAACTGGAAGCCTGAAGGTAAGAAAACCTTCAAGCAACACAAGCATGAAAAGAAAAGCAGGAGTTACGACATCATTTACAGCACCCTTCACCACCAGAGATAAACAAGGAAATGAAGTACCACATCCATGCTGCCTCACTGACACAGAGCAGCCAGCTTAAGAATCAGTTACACTCCCTGTAAATGCTTTATAGTAAGCAGTGACAGTTACCTGCCCGCTGGCAGGGAAGGGGATAGATGCATTTACAGAGAACTGCAGGCATTAGGATGTGAAGTTCAGCTTTTAGTGAAGTCAGTGAGGTCAAGATATTAGTGACAGTATTTGCTCGAGAATCCGTAGCACTGAAATGAAGCAAAATGTGAAAGATTTCTGGAGCCTGAAGAGCTGAAGCTTATAATCACTAAGGAAAAAACCTATAATTCTTAAATTGAAAACCCTGCCACAGAACTTGACGGGCAAAAAGCAACTATTGAATGCAGTAACCTTGTGAAATCCTCTTCAGAGGGCTGACCATTATATCATGAAGCCTTCAGAAGTCTCTCACCTAGAATCCTATTAGTTTTGCAGAAGGGAAAGGTTTCTCTAATGCTACCTCTGCATGACAGGCCAGAACTGAACGACAGGCTAAGCCTGCTCCTGTGATGGACTGACATAGACAGCCCTCCCTGCTCTGAAGGCAGCCTTCACAAAGACACTATTTACCAGATCTTTGCTGCCAGCAACATTTAAGACTGAAATTCACTGGCTTTCTGAGAAGAATACTGGGCTCCATTGCAGCTCTCTCCTACCAAAACAGAAGTTTCCATATTGACATCTCTGCCAGGAGGGAACTATAGTAACTGTTTTCAAAGCTGAACAAACAAGCCTTCCTATGAGTCTACAGACACCGTAAGCTACTTTGCCTACACAACCAAAGCCCTGCAGGAAGGAAACTGTGAGTTAGGCAATCTTTTGTTACTACAAATCATGGGCCTATGCATAAGAAATATTTGGCTTAATTTTAGAAAATTCTCCAGTAACACAGATGGCAGAACTTGTTCATCAAGCTAATATTCCAACTGATAAAAAAAAAAAAAAGGACTGACTCCACTTCATGCAAATACTTACTTTTTATTCCAACCACTGTAATGAATAAAGTATTTCACTTGCTTGTCCTTTATGGCAACCTTTACACACTGGAACAGAGAAGAAGAGTTCTGTTAGTACCAATGAGAACAAAGATGACCAAACAAGTTTTGCTTCATAAGCTTTCAGACTCTAAACATGCAGAGATTTCCATGCATGCAACTGAAATACCTGGCAGCAACTCTGCAGCAGAAACTAAGTTGTCTAACACAAGTTGCTGCCTATTTACAGATCTGGAAGGTCTAAGCAAATCAACTGTGCTGAGCTATCCAAAGGGCCACCTTCAGCCATGAGAAGGATCCAAAACCCCTGAGGAGCACCAGATTAACCACACAGCCACTTAACTAGTCCAGGGTTAGCTGTAAGCCATTCAGAGAGCTTGCTCACATGCAGGCCCCTACCTCACAGGCAGGTAAGCTGGCTGAAGTAGAGGAGTCTTCAAAAGTAAAGTAAATAACACGGATCTCTGCAGTCACAGAGAGCACACTGTATTCAGTAGAAAGGACTGTAGGATAGGACTTTTCTAGATTGAGAATTTAAATATGGGGTAAGTAAAAGGTTATCTCCATCCAAAGACTGGCCTCTGAAGACAGTAACCTCATACACCAAGACTGAGGTGAGACCAATAAGACAAGGGAATGTACAGGACAAGGTTGCCCCAATTAATCCACACCACTCAGAAGCATCCCTCACAGGAACCTGTGTGCCTTAATTTTAAGAAGGGCCCTCCCAAGAGCCTGTCAGATGTAACATCAGCGCATCCAGAGGAAGACTTCAATGAGCTGCAGCTACACACACTGCTCATTAACAGTTTTCTCCTGCATCTGCAGTCTGACATGCAAGACAACTTTCCAATAGAAGGAAAGCACAGCCAGAGACAGACCTCCTCCTGCAAGAGCACAGCCCAGAAGACAGACTGCATAACCTCTCACAGTTCATCTTTGTGTCCAGCTACATCTCCAAACTTCCCAGCCGTGCCAAATTAAGTCCCCAGCTTAGGGCTGGATAAGGCACTTCTCCAGAAAGGTATGTTCTGGAGATGCTGGGGTACATGTCACCATTCCACCCCACGGCATCCTCACCTCAGTCTACTGCAGAGACATGAACATGCTCTTCAGCTCCATCTTTTGGTTCCATTTTAAGGCTTTCTCTATTGAAGTGGGAAATTGACTTACACAACTCAGAATGGGTTTTTGCACTATGCTGGGTCACCTATAAGCACTCCTGAGAATCCAGCCTCCTGCTGTACAGCATTTTCCTCAGCATCACTGTCAGGACTCCATCCCATGCCTTCCCAATTTAAAAAAAAAAAAAATCACCAATGCTTAATTGCCAACAAAGTGGAATAACATATTCCACTACTGATCTCCACACCACCATATTTGGAACAAACTCAGTCTCACCTGGACTCACAACAAGCAGTAAGGATATGCTGACCCTGCTGACACCCTACTGCACTGCTTATTCATTTGAACTTGCTAGTTCACTGCAGACCTGGATTTAAAGCCACAGTCAGACCGTAGGCTTAAAAAGCCTCTACTGGTTATGAGGAATCAAAGTGAGCATAAATATTCAAATAAATACCATCCCACACCAAAATACTTCCCTTCCTAAGAGAAGGAAGAGAATTAATGGATAAGCATAACAGTACTTCCAGGCGGCTTGCAGCTGTTAAAAGATAGCAGCTTTCAGCCAAAAGCATCTTAAGTAGACCTCATTTAATTCTGCACTGTATAGTTACTATACAGTAACTATAGTAAATGGATTGACAAATTCTAACTTCCCATACTGCTCTGATGCTGGTTTATGCACTCGTTCCAAGTTTGCTGTGCAGTGCTGTGGGAACACATGCATTAGAGATGTTCAACACAAAAGATATAACCTTAGTAACTCATCAGAACAGCTGCACAGTACTGCTGTGGGTCCTGAGTTGTTTTTGTTGGGGTGGTTTTTTTTTTTTTTTTTTTTTTTTTTTTTTTTTAAGCTTCTCCATAATAAAGAACCACAGGGCTTAAAACTGAAGTGTATATAATAGCATGTTTTCCTTCATCTTGCTTCAGTCATTACTCCTAGGGAGGTAAGGCACAGCAAGTAAACTCCTGCAGTTCTTTATTTTCCTGGGCAAGTCAGAACCACGTGCAGTAATGAGCAGCCACATACCTTTGCTTCATAAAGGAGAGGTCCATGAAAACAAAGCACTCGTTCACCTGAAAGACAGTCACAGAAAGCCATCTTAGAATAAAACCAGGGCCATTTCTCAAAAGCATGTTATCACAGAACAAATCCAACATCGACCTAGCAAGAAACTCCAAGAGATTTTGAGAACCACGCTGGTGATTGAAAACTTTCTGTCATATCAGAGGATCGAAGCAGATTACTGAAGCCACGAAGGAAAGATTCCCCATGGACTTCCCCAGAGAGCACTTGCACAAGGAAAGCTGCACACCAGCTGCATCCAAGCCACCCACAGTTCTGTTTCGTTGGTTTTTTTTCTCCCAGCAAAGTTGACACTCAAACCTATAATCCTGCCCATACTTCTAGCCTCTGCCAGCTCAAGTTACTGGCACCCAGACCTTCTTCAGAGCCATAACTTCAGACACAGATATGAAAACACACTGGCTTGGTGCAAACGTGCACTTCAGCAGGTAAAACCATTTTGCTGTAAGGGATTCCTAAGTCTTCATGACATTGCAATTTGACTCAGAGCAGGGAATCTGCTCTTGCTATCAGGTGCCACCCCTCTATCCCAAGCTGCCAGCACAAACAAAAGTGCTACCAGCACTCCCCTCCTGGTAGGAAGTGCAACACCTGGCATTTCCAGTTCAATGAAGTAAGAATTCCAACATTTCTCCAACCATTTGTGGGACAGAACAGTGGCAGGGTTGTGCGACAGCTAGAAAAAATGCTCACTTCATGGTTCTAAGCAGGAAGAGCTCATCCTTCAGCCTCCCTCCCACCTGCAAATGGTAAGTCCTATTGCGCAGTTCTATTCTGCAGGAATTTGAGTGTACTCAACAGAAGATGCTGGAGTGCAGATGTTTCCTTCTTGAGAGCTGTGATGCATCACACGTTCTGAAAGAGAAGCTGCAGAACAGTCCAGTGTGCAGCACGCAGACATACAGGGCAGAGCAGTGCCTCAGCACCTGTGCTGTGTGGGCTGGGAGGACCGGCAGCACGATGCCTCCTCAGCCCCACAGCTCTGGAGCTCCTCGTGAGCAGCTCAAAACCAACCGATTTGCAGGCTGTGGGTTTAAAAGTACCCTCTATTGCAAAATTGACTCTACTCTTCAAAACTCCATTTCTACATACTCAAGGGATAAGTCCAGCAACAGCACGCAGAGCCTTTAAGCGTGACCCCTCTTGAAAGCTGAACAATCCTGGCCGTATTTGCCTTTCCCCACCTCAGACACAACTCAACGTTTACACATCTTGTAACCAGACTGGCTGTAAAGAATCATTCTGCAAACTGCTGAAAAAACTGAATATCCCCACACCTCAACTTCTTTTGGTGAGGGCACTGAGCAGCTCTCACACGCATTCTGAAGCACCGCTCTGAGAAGGTCAGGGAGGTTGCCTGATTTTGTTTCAATCAGAGGAGGAGGATTTGGACACCATTTTAACAGCAAGAGCGGGATACACACAGACACACAACAGTTTCTCCAAAGAGCACAACTACTACCAAACATCACCCAGCAGCAGGAGGCTCAGATGGGCAAGTACACATCTGTGAGTTTACTATTTAACTTGTATGCTGACTAGGGAGAGCACTGCCATCAAAAGATGTACTGCCTAGGCTATGAGCCACACGCTCCTCACAGAACTGAAGTATTCACAGTAAAGTCCAAGAACACACAACTATGTCAGAAATGTATTTCAACTTGTAAAATGCTCCTGTACGTTGGAAAAAGAGCTAGAGATTTGCCAACAAGTGATTCTTTTGGTACTTGAAGTACTTTTATGCAAAAACAAAAAACACTAAACAAGAATCTTCGTAATCAGAGCTAAGACTGAAAAGTTCCATTAACCTCATGCTTTACGTTGCTCACTTGGGCACAACTGGAAAACACATCTCCATTGTAACTGTCATATAAAGCCTTTCCAGGCAAAACTCTGAGATTAAGGAACACAAGCCTTAGTCATGAAGAAAGGTTGCCACGAAAACAGAATGGCCCTAACAGGATCAGCAGACCGTTTCTCTCCTGCACTGCCACAGTAACACCCACACCTACTCATTATCCCACAAGCAGGACTTGTAAGAAAAGAGTTCTTTAGCTAATATAGCTGATAGAAAATACCTGGACCTGCTCTGCCAACACTTGAGGAAGCCAAGGTACACAGAGCATTTGTGCTGGGTACTAACAGCTCCCATGCCGGCACCATGCCAGCACACCCTGCTCAAACACAAAGCAGGCTCTGGACCAGCAAGTCTTCTGGCATCAAAGACTGTGAGGAACAGCTCGGGGAAGTCTCAGTTCAGCTGCCCCCTCCTACAATTGTTTTGCACGCAGAGTATTTATAGAAACAATAAGTTCTCAAGTTGTGTGTGAAGGACGTGACACATGTCTTGCCTTTGATGTTGAAGTGGAAGGCTAACAAGTCATCTTGAGAACAGATGTGGGAGCAGAGATATCTCATCACCATCATCAGGGAACAAACCTGCTCTAAGCAAGTCAAAGATTGAACTTGACAGCTGAGAAAGATTCAATATTCTCCATTTTCTCTTGTCTGTGAGAAGACGCAAGAACACCAAAGAACCATTAATTCGCACTTGACCAGATCTGATCTCATTTCTGAAGCCTACATGAAAAAAATGACAGTTCCTCCACTTTAAGGGATACCCCATATTGCCAGTAGGACAACTGGGTGTTCCAGGCTTTCCACTGTATTCACAGAAATCCTGTCTCCTTCTCACCCATTCCTTTACAGGAAATGCCTGTAACTGTTACAAAACAGTTTCCAACCCCACCCAACACTATTCAACAACAGGATTTCAAGTTACACATAATTTTATTTGCCACGCTGTGATTGCCATAATAAAACACTTCAGTTTCAGCACTTCAGGAAGCTTCATTCATAGGACACTTCTCCAATTAAATGCTAGTGCTGAGCTCACAAGCATTTATATTTAGGTAAGAAAGCTCATATTTTAACTTCTGTACTGAATTTATGCTGCTTGGACTCCTACAGCTATGAATATGTCAGCTCGGAATTCTACTCAACTTCCAGTTCACTACATTTTGCATTAACTCACTACAACGTGAAACACACATTAAATCCTGATTAACTCTGCAAGTTGGTAACACTGCTATGGACACTCAGAACAGCAGAACGCGCTCCGACATCAGCTGCCATCCAGTTGCTGCTGCCAGGCGCTCCTCTGCAAAGCCAGCTGCTCAAGACAGAAGCCACAGTGAGGACCAGGCAGAGAAAAGGGGAACAAACCTTCATTTGCCAGTATTAGCATCAATCATTTTAAAACCACGACATACACAAAATAAGCCTCCTAAGCGGCAGAATCCTACCATTTACCCTAACGTCTCCGCTGCTCTCATGCAGGTATGGATTCCACCAGCTGTATCAGTGCAGAGCCCCGAGCCTCCTTCTGTGCGAGGAACACCAGCCCAGCTCCACAGCACGGGCAGCAGAGCATCGAGCCAAGCAGATACAAACCCTAACAGACTTAGGAGATGTCAACGGCTTTAACACCTGCCGGAAAACGAGCATACGTAGGATATTGCGGGAGAAGGGAACGCCCAGGTCTTACGGGCAGGAAAGCCGAGGAATAGGAAGAGAGGAATCCATTTTTCCCCACACGCTGCCTCTGCTGCGGCGGAGAGCTGAGACCCAAACGGCGCCGTGCCGCCGCAGGGCCCCAAGGGAACATCAGACTTCAAGGGGACATCGGGCCCCCGTCCGTGAGCACGGCAGCTGTCCTTTTTCAGCAGGACTCCCTCAAAACCGTTTCCTTTGTTTCTCCTCGGCCCGCCCACCGTCGCAGAGCCGCTCTCAGCCCTCGGGCTCGGCGCAGCCGTGCGGCTCGCAGGCCCCGTGCCCGTCACGGCCTCCCGCCCGCCGCCCCCTCCGCTCCCACACGGCCGCCGCTCCCTCGGCGCTCACCCGCGACCCCCACCGCCGCGCCCGGCCCGCCGACCCCCGCCCGCACTCACCCTCCTGGAATTTGGGCTTGGGGTCCTGCTTGGGCGCCATTTATAAGTGCCTCGCCCTCCTCCCGCCCCCTCCCCGCGGGGGCCTCACCACCTCCGCCGCATTCTGCACGGCCGGCCCCAACCCCCGCCGCACCGCGCATGTGCATCGCACTGCGCCGCCCCCGCGGCATGCTGGGATCGGTAGTGCGGGGCGGGGCGGCCGCGTCGGGAGAGCTCGGCGCTGCGGCTGCGGTGCTGCGTCGATTCGGTTTCGTTCTTCGGCGGTGAGGATCTGAGAGCGACTGAGGAGCACGTGACAAAAATTTAAAATGAAAAGAAAAGTTGCGCGCCCAACGTGGGGCTCGAACCCACGACCCTGGGATTAAGAGTCCCATGCTCTACCGACTGAGCTAGCCGGGCTCCTGATTCTGGCCTTGGTTTCTATTCCACTCACAGCACTTTTACATCACGCATCTGGGGAACCCTGACTCTCACTGAGAAATTTCACATCAAAATAATAAATTTCTTAGAAAAAGAATGTCTCAAAACTATGTAAGTCAGTGTCAGAACTCAGTCAAGTCTAGGGTTTTTTTTTAATTATTATTATTACATTGTATTTTCAAATAGAAAATAGACTTCCCAAGACACCCTAATGAATAGTTGATCTTACCTCTTTTTTTACCAGGATACGTTCTTGGAAATCTCAGGGATCCTTAAGGATTTATTTCTGTGACCATTTCTGCTCCTTAATTTATAACACTGCAGTGGTAGGCTAGCCACCTCACTAAAATGCAAAGAATAAAAAATTGAAAGAGATCTTTAATGGAGATGCTTGTTCCAGGTGCTGATGAGCAATGCTGATTTGGAAATCAACAAAAACAGTTTAAAGTTTTCTTTCTTCTTTTCTTTTCCTCAGTTTCCCAGGTGAAATCTGACAAGACCTGTTTTCTGAACTGCGCTGTCAGTTCCTGCTGCCTTGCGGCTCCTCCGCGCCGCCAGGGGGCGCAATGCGGTTGCTTGGCGCGCAGCACGTTCCTCACAGCGCCTCGCGCCACAAGGGCGCGAAGCGGGACCCTCGAGTCTGGAGGGATTTACTGGGCCTTACCGGCTCTTACCGGGACTAACCGTCTCTTACCGAGCCTTACCGACCCGCAGCCCGCTCACAGCGGACCGGGGCAGTCCGCAGCCCTTCCGGGGCTCATTGGAGCGGGCGGTGGTATATAAAGTGCTCATTGCAGCTCGCTCCGTGGAGTCCTCGCACCTCAGCGCAGCCTCACGCGGCGCGGCGCGGCGCGGCGCTCACAGAGCTCACAGAGCCGGGCTGCTGTGGTGGCTGCGGCTGCCCGCGGCTCGGCCTGCCCGGATTTCCACGGGCTTTGTGCCGTTGGTGGGGCTGGCAGGCACCTCACGGTGGAGCAGCTGCGTGATGGATGCTCCGAATGCTCATCGGTGTTGTTCTGTAAAAATATTGCTTGTGGCTATTCTGCCGCATCTCTGTTTTCGTGTTTTAACATCACTTCAGGAAAAGAAAAAAAATCCTACCCAGGCCAACAGAAAGTGAAAACATCTGGGAAGCAGCAGGGTTTTCAGTGTAGTCTGGGAATACAGGGCATCCTCCAAACTGCCACGTTTTCTGAAGAGATAAGAAAGCATTTGGAGTTTCTCCGTGGACTTCCTGCATGCAGTTTAGAACGTGGATGTTGGGAGAGCTTTAGAAATGCATTGCAGGAGGACCCGCTGTATGGATAACACAGCATTTCTTTGTACTGCAGGCTCTGATATCAGCCCACGCCATTTCTGTGGCTTCCCACCAGCAGCCAGCACGGCGAAGCACGGCACTGGGGCAGCACCGCCCCGGGATGCAGAGGAGCTGAGAACAGCCCAGCCTGGGCAGAGGCAGGATCCTCTCCAGCACAGCAGTGTAAGTGCTGTGGGGCAATGCCCCTGCTCTGCGTATCCGTATCAAGAGGCAGAAGCGGCCTCGCTCTCTTCTTTCCCTTTGGCAGAACTGCTGTAAATACTGCATCAGTGGCACAGCAGTCACTGGGTGAGAGTACTGCCTTGCTGGAATTTGCCCAGGGCCATTCAAGAGCAGTGGTTTTTCAAATGATGGGATGCTTTAAAATTTAATTGCATTCTTCTTTGTCGCTTGCAGAAGATGCAAATTTTGGCAAGTCAGACATGAACTTAGTGGTACATCCACTGTACTGTGTGTGCCCAGATTGCCACATGAGAGCACAGCAGTGAGGCAGCATCCAGCAGGCCCAAAGTGTCAGACATTGACCTGGGTTTTGTCCTGTGTAAAATATTTTATATAAAATATTTCTGTGGTGTTTTACTGTTGAATTTGGCATAGAAATGCAGAGTTCTGAGCAGGAATTGCTTCATTTAAAAAAATGTCAGAGAGCTCCACATAACCAAAGCTGGAACACCCTATCATTATAAACCCATTAAACCTCACTCACAAGTAATCTTTCCAATCCTACTTATCTGAAACTAAACACTTGGTTTTGCTGTTCTTTAAACATTTTAGCCTAATGGCTTAAATAGATAGAGCTAGGTGCTGAGATCCTGACAGGCACAGGGAACAGGCAAGGGAAGTGATATAACATGCTCCGTTAGCAAGTCCTGTATTTAGTGAGGAAGGGACTATAATTTCCTGCAGCCTTTGTGCTCTGCCAAGGAGTTATTTAAATGAAACAAAATGATCCACGTGTTGTATTTCCCATTCTTTTTATCATGAAAAAAAACAAAAAAAACCCAAAAAACAATCGGAAAAGACAGAGATGTAAAAAGGGAAAGACTCTGGCCTCATTTTTCTACTGGGGAAAATGGCAGCTGAAATAAAGCATTAACGAAGTGTCTTTCATTGGCATTTGTGCAGATGTGCTGTGAAACTGAAGGGAGGCAGCGGTTTCACAGAGGAGCCAAAACCACGCACCGTCCCGGTACGAAGAGATGATTTAGAGCAAATCTGCGTTTTTTCCTCAGAGATCTGAAGCTCACCACCGAACGCTATTGCTTTCCACTCCTCGAAGAAGCGGGTTGCCCGTGTTGAACGAGGTGTCCCCGCACACGGCGGCCGCGCGGGGTCACTCCCGAGCTGTGCCGGCAGCCGCGGGGCAGCGGCGGGGCCGGGCCGGGGAGAGCGGCGGCGGCGGCGGGGCGGCCCCGCGGGCCGGGAGACGCTCAGTGCCCGGCCCGGCCCGGCCCTGCCCGCACCCATGTCGGCTCCGGGACGGCTCCTGCTCCTGGCCGCCGCGCTGGCCGCGGGCGTGCAGCGGAGCGGCGGCGCCGAGCAGCCAGGTGAGCGCGGGGATGCGTGCGGGGATGGCCGCGGGTGCGGAGCTGCGGCCGGAGAGCTGGCCCCGGGGCTGCCCGGGTTCCCCGGCTCACCGCAGGCTCTCTCGATGCTCTCGGATCGGAGCGCGGCAGCGGCTGGCTGTAGGAGCGTTGCGACCCTCTGAGGCCGGGGAGGTGCTTTACCACCAGAAATCTCCAGCACGGTTTCCAGGCACCGTTTCAGATTATTTATTTATTTATTTATTTACTTTGCTGCAATGATTGTAATTAAACAGTGGGAATGTGTGCATGGAAACTGGGACTGGCTCCCAGCTGTGCTGTGGTGGTCCTTGGTCAGAGCAGAGCACCGTGACTAATATTTGTGGGATCAGCTATGAGCAGTAGCCCGTGGGAGAAGGTGAGGATGCGCTGCCAGAGGGCAGAGGCGAGGTGAAGCAGCCCAGACAATGCACGTACTTTGCAGGTACTGGGAACTGGCAGTAGGCACAGCTACCAGATCCAGCACACATCTGGGTAGCTGACCCCAGTGAGCTGTCTTGGGAGTTCAGCAGCCAGCTCAAGCAGTAGGAGGAAAGATTGATTGTAAACCACAGGAACCCTCTTTTTGCAGAGCCTGCTCTGTGGTCCTCCAGCAGCGACATCGTTCATCCAGTCAAGGTTGACGAGAGCGGATCCTTTCTGTCCTACGACTTGTCCCACCGAGCCCTTCACAGAAGGTCTCTTTCCTCCAAGAACAAGTTTCTTGCTTTCTATGAACTGCATTACAAAGGACAACCGCTGAAATTCAACCTGAGCCTTAACGTCAACCTCCTCACCCCTGGGTTTGTCAGTGAGAGGCGGTACGGGGGAATCGCCGATGCCAAGATCCAGTCCCACACGTATAACTCCTGCCACATGATCGGGGAGGTCCGGAGCCGGACGCTGAAGGGAGGCCTGGCTGCACTCAGTACGTGTGATGGGCTGGTGAGTATCAGGGTTCTTAACCGACAGGGAAATAGCAGAAGCTGTGTGAAATCCTCTTTTCTTTGGAAGGTACTGGCAAAATTCCTTCCGATAGCAGTGGAGTCAAGATGTCATTGTGTAGGTTTGATGCTGCTTTGGATGACCTGACTGTAAATTTCCCATGGATTCCAGTAGTTTGGGAACTCTTGGGACTGTGTTTACTTGTGCTTGTGTCCGAATTCCCAAAGAGCAATTCCCATATGGCCTTCATCTTCTGGTACATAAATATAGGATTATGAGAAACTCATCTGAAAGCGTAGTTGATCGAAGCCTGGAGATGATGAAATATCTCACGATAATGAAATACTGTTTCATGATCATGTGGTTCATGGGTAGTGAAATCTCTTTTCACTAAAAGTGAGCATCAGCTGTCTTATTCCACGGCCAGTATTTTCAAAGGCAATAGGGACATTTAAGAAGGTAGGCTTTGCTGAAAGCCAAAGTCATTATCACTAGTAAGACTGTGGTGTAGGCACTTAGGAAGGCAAATTCATGTCTTTAGCATAAATTTGCATGTCTGCACTAGCTTGCATCTGGCTGGCACAGGTACTGGGTCCCCGCAAGGTTTAAAATCTCTCAGAGATTTGCAGAATCATTACGGTGTAACTTCATAACTCACATGATGCACAGACACTCCTCAAGTAGGGGTGTCTGCCTCAAGAGGGGGTTCTGCTTCATGTGGTGACCCTGCACAGAGCTGGCACGCACACGGGGTACAGGGCTGCTGCTGCTGCAAGTACAAATCAGCAGTAGTCCTCGTGCCCCACGTCTCTGCATTTGCAGGGCTGGTAATTCCTTGCCCTGGCTTCCTGTGTGCTTCTCTGTGAGTCCCAGCAGGTCCTCTGGCTGCTGCAGGTGGCTTCAGTTCAGCTGAGGGCTGTGTTTGTGTTTCAAGCTTCCTGTGTTTAAAGAAAAGCAGTATGCGTCTGTATGTTGAGCTAGCCTGCTAAAGCATAATGGTTTGTAAATTGGAGGTCTGCACAGGCCACGCGAATCACAAATCTGAGCACACAGCTGTGCTGCTGGATGTAGCAGGAGCTCACACCTTCCTTGTGATGGGCAGGAGCTGAGGCACATACCTGGGGCTGTTCCCCATGCTGGTTCTGAGCCAGGATTTCAAGTTCAAAAAGTAGATGGTGCAGATGGAGCGGACATGGGAGGGATGCTGAGTGTGTCCAAAAGCTCAGAAGAGTTGGCTCTGGCAGCATAGCATGGAGAAGGTCATGAAAAATGCTGTGCGCATCCTGGGAGGTGTCAGAGTTGCTCTTTTCCCACCAGATTTAACAGCATCTGAGGGTGTTCAGCACCTTGCACTTCATAGCCCGCTGAGTTGGGGGGTCATATCATTTTATTTGCACTTTCACTGTCAGTTCAGCAGCTGGGGTTCTGCCAGTGAGGTTTGAGGTCTGAAGGAAGCCTGCTGAAGGGCTTGAGAAGGGTGAGCAGCTTAGCCCAGAGCTGGGTACTGCAGTCATACTACTCTAATGCTGCCTTTGCATTAACTTCCTCCATGGCTTTGGGCAGTTTTTTCCATCTGGAAAGCTGGGTCTGTAATAACTCCTGTTTTCAGGGTGCTAAAGGAACTGGTTAACGGGATTAACATCTCTTTGTGACTGAACTATGGATGGGAGAAAAAATAATACTCATTAAGTAATTCATTTTCTGCATAACGTGTCATCTGGAAACACCTTTTTTATGATGGAGAATCACATAATTAAGGCCTGTAAAATGGGTTGGAAATGAACAATATCATATAAATGCTGTAGGTGTGTATCATTTGTTAAGGAGCAGAAAAAACTGTTAGCTCACAAAAGGCATCAGCACAATGCTGCCTGCAGCCAATAACCTGAGTGGTGAGAAAACTTCAGCCTTAAGTTGCTTTAGAGCTTCCCTGCTTGGTCTTAAAATAACCAGAGCTTTTTGTCAGATGCTAAACCAGAGGAAACTGCACTGACAATGTGCTTGTGTCTCACATAACGGTCAGAGAAAGTAAAGTGTGTCACTGAGCTCTGTTACAGTGAATTACTCACACACACCTGGTAATTGTGCTAGGGTTACAGGGTGTAAACAAGGAACTCGTTGCTGGTGTGGGATAATTTAGTTCTGGAGGCTACAGAAGCATATTGCATTTGTACACAGCAGCAATATCTTGCATTTCAAGGCCAGCATTGCTTTGTTAGAAGCACTCTCTGCCTCTGAGCTGTAAAGCACAGATGGGCTGTCCCAAAATTCCTGTTGAAATAAGTCGCATAGCGCCTCAAAGGGACACGTTCCTCCCTTGTTCCTCCCTGTGCAGCAGCTGGTCCAGCACTTGTTAGATATGTAGCATGGGATAATTATTCCTTCTTTAACAACCATACTGCCTTTGAGATCAGTTTCTGAGTAAGGCTTCACCTTTCTTAGAAGGCTGTTAGAAGACTTTAGACTCCTCCTGTCAAGGATTCTAAAATGAAGCATAGTGCTAAATCTGGGTTGTGCTCTCCTGTGCGTAACGTTGTCAGCTCAGTTTCACCTTCTCCTGCTGCCTGCTCCTCTTGTTACAGCCTGTTGTGCATCAGTGTCAGGGAGGCAGGAGCAAGGATGTCAGTGTCGTGAGCAGTGGTGGGCCATGACACATGAGGTGCAGTGAGATTAGCGGAGCATTTTAAACAGACCTTCCTGCGGACAGCAGAGCCCTCAGCATTCCCACAGAACCTCTGTGGGGCAGAACACACTTGTAGGGCAGTCTTAACGGGGCAGCGATCTCTGCTCCAGCTGCAGAACCCAGCCCAGGAGCTCCTGGTTGCTGGGGATGAAGCTGCCCAATCCAAGAGCTTCTCGTTCGGCAGATGCAGGTGCGTTTGTGTAACTGTTCCTGAGATGCAGTGTGGGGCTCTGCGATCCCAGGTGAGTCCATAACAACGTGTCACAGCTGGGCCAGGACCGGCTCAAAATACCCATAAGAACAGCCTCTTTAGAGAAGACATGTTTCTGCCTGGAACATCTTGCAAATCTCTCCCCTCCTGATATTCATACTGGGTGCGGACAGCTTCATGATTGCATCTCTGTCTCTCCCTGCTAGAAAGGTGTGTTTCGGCTCATGGACGAGGACTATTTCATTGAACCAGTAGCCACCAGCTTTCCTGAGGATGCAGCAGCACAGCCCCACAGGGTGTACAAACGCCATGCTCCTGAGAACCAGGGAGAGCAGGAGAGAAAGCAGCCAGCAGCATGGGCAGCCTGCGGTGTGCAAGGTATTTCTCCTCTCGTACCTCTCACGATGAACGGCTAGATCCTAGAATTCATAATTTGGGTTCTGTAATTTGAAGTACGTGGTGAGAAGATAAAGGAATCAGTGCCAATCCTTAGTCTTCTAAGGTGCTCAGCAGACATGCTTATCTTAAAATCTGGGAGTGTTCAGCTCCTGTGATGCGATCTCAGCACCCAGCTTTTAGCTTGAAGGACACTGAGGTGAATGCTCTGAGTTTTGGAAGTTGCTGTGCTGGTTCCCTCCCTTTGCCACTTCTCTGTCTGGAAGGGAAATGCTCAGAGCACTGAGACGCAGCTGAGCTGTGGTTTTGTGGTGGTTTCTGTGGGTGGTGGGCATGCTGGGCCCATTTGGTAGGTGTCTGCCAGCTGGCTTTGGGTTCCTTGCTGCAGGATGGCCAATTTCTGAAAGTGTAGGCAAACGGTGGTTTCCTCAAGCGTTTTTATTATGGGAAGGCTGACCACTGGTTCAAATTGTAAGTCGGGAAAATTTGCTTGCTTAGCAGCAGGCAAAAGTTCTCTGACATTCATGTGTGGAGCCCACAAGTCACAGGAATTACGGCAGTTATTTTTTTTCTCCTGCCAATTTTCCTGTATTTGCTTATGTTTCTCACATGCATGCTGAACCTCAGGCCTCTCATTCATCTTTTCCTCCCGAGCCTGCTGCAAGCATCCTGTGATGTGGAGACTGAATATTTGTTTTTGATTCCTTGCAAACATCAGTTTGTGACTTGCCAGAAGCTTGGACTTTTGGAGTAAAATTTGATTTCCATGAGCTAAACGCCACAATTCCCATTTATGCCAGTGAATCCAGGTTGTCACCATGGCCCTTCTGCCCAGCAGAATTATTTTATGGCAGATTAAATGCTTTCTGTATCCACAGCACCCTGCTGTACCAGTGTCGAGGAGCTAGCTGTCCAAGGCTGCCAAGGCTGCTCTCCCTGCTGCTTTTTGGAGAGGTAGAAGATCAGCAGTTTTTTGCGGCCCCCCCTCCCTCAGGGCGTTTGTGTGGGGTCTCTGTTGGACAGTGATCTCTTTGCTTTCCTCCTGAGCTCCAGGGAGAGGGCTGGCCTTTCCTGGAAAAGGCAGGCAGTGGTGGCTCAGATGGACAGCGCTGAGAGCTGAGAGCTGATCTGGGAGGTACAGCAGTCTGTGCTTCTTGCAGGGTATTTTTTGCTGGAGCAGATCAAAGGCTGCATTGCACAAGCAGAGGATCATGGGCTGCAGTTCTGGCTCTGGGAGGGAGAGAGCATGAGGCTCAGAGAAGGAAGTTCGAAGTCTTTTCCGTGATAAAATCCCAGGGCTAGTCATAAACTGGTTGACGCTGTTCTCAGTGAAGAACAATCAGTGCTTTGGGCAGCCTAGCTGCTGGAGCATGAACCCACATCCCCAAGGGCTGGTACAGCTACACTGAGGTTTGTGTTGCCCTTGTTATTTTGGAGCTAGTTTAACTCTGCCTAGCTGAGAATTGAATGTCTGCCTGCAGTAAAATCGTGTAATAGGCAGGTATTTGCCTTAGGAAGAAATCCTGGGGGCAAGAGAAACAGCAAAGGTACATTTCTACCCACCAGTCTGGAGCAGGTCTCGAGCATGAGATGAGTCACACACCTCAGAGCTGGGGCAGCATCCCCACAGCTCAGCAGTGCCTGCCACTGGGAGCGCCGGCCTCCCACACCAAGCCAGCAGCTCTAGGAGCTGTGAAGCACAGGTCTGTGTGCAGCTGTGACAGACAGACACAAGACAGGGAAATTGGAAAGATGGGGTGCTTTACTTTGCCAGTCTGAATATTTGAAGTTGCATCTTCCAGTCAGTGTCTTACTAACTCCCTAGAGCTTCCCCAAACCCTTTTATTCTATAATCATGTTATCTTCAGGCATTCTTCTTTCAATCAAAATGAATAAACTGATAAGAGTAATAATGCTTCCTTCTAGACTTTGAAGCCTGTTGCTCTGTAAATGAATTTCCCTAGGTTTGGTGTGGCCAGTGTGTAATATAGCTGAATCTCTATTTGAATCCAGAGCAGCAATGTGGACATGATGTATGTGCCCTGGAAAGGGCGCTGAAAGTCTACAGGATTTGTATTACCTCAAGTCTTTCACCATCTGCTGATGTATTGCTGGTTTTCTTTGCAAATGATCGCACACAGCCAGGCGGTGTTTGATCAGCCTGGTATTCAGTTCCTGTCAATGTCTTGTGCTGCATATTGTGAGCCTGTATGTACAGCTGGGCAAGTGTGAGAGGGATCTTGAGGGGAAATGCCATACAGACCCTGCCAGGTAGCCAGGGAGCTGTGTGCACCGTGCTCTGCATCCCGCATGGAAGCTCAGCAGCAAAGGACACAATGAAAACAAACTCCAAGGAAGCTGTTGTGATTAAACTGTCACAGTGGTATTAGCAATCCATCAAATTATTCAGATACTTAGGATTTTTCAGGCTGGGGCATAAAGTACAGCTAAAGAACACTATAGTCCGTAAAATGTAAAAGTTCACTGTTAATGAAGTAAGGCAGAGCCCATAGAAGCTGGTCATAAAAGCATTTCCCACTGTGTGTGATGTGGTTTGTAAAGCCTTTGCCCAACTTGGGGCTGACCCTGACCTTGATCTTGGAGCAGCGTCACAGGAAAAGTCTCGACATGAGAATTCCCAGTTTCTGGTGTGCATTGGCAGCGTCCAACCTCTCCTCTGGCGTCGTGTGTCTTTTCAGCCCAGTGAATGTCCTCCTTGTTTCTCTGGGGATGAGCAGCACAGAAACCCAGAATTCAGTCTTCATGTGGCCAAGGAAATCTCTGTGCAGCCCTGCGGGTGTTTCAGTCTCATCCAGGACAGCGATGATCTTTGGGATTTGGCTCAGGACGTCCAGTTTCCAGGGCATGGAGTTTATGGTGTCGGGGAACTGTCTTTCCCAGCAAAATAAAAATGTTTGATTGTACTCAGCAGAGCTGAGCCACTGCTGTAGTTTCCGTACAGTTCATGGTCAGGCCTCTCTCCATGTTTGCCTATAAATTAACGTGTTGGTACAGAACGCAAGTGCTCGGCTCCGGGAGGCTGCATGCTCCTCACAAAATATTTCAGACCCTGTTTCCCTTTGAGAATTTACTTCAAAGGATTTTTTTTCTTTCTCGCTAATGCTGCTGTACAGTGTTGTGAAGTCACAGTTTTCATCTCTCACTGAATTTTTGAGCAGAAAGCACAGCAAATTTGTGAGTAAGTTATGAGTCTGAGTGAGAGTGCTCTTGATCAACACCAACAGATTGTTTAATTAAAAAAAAAAAGGCATCTTGATGGTATTTTACCAGTGCTGCAGACTTTTTACACAAAAATGAGTCTTTTTTTCTCCCTTTGATTTCTTAGAATCTCAGGAAAGCCTAGAGAAATCTGAGAAGCGGAGGGAAAGATGGGAACAGAAACAATACAGGAAGAGAAGAATAAAGCAGCGTTCCATCAGCAAGGAGAAGTGGGTGGAAACGCTGGTGGTGGCAGACACCAAGATGATAGAATACCATGGCAGTGAGAACATCGAGAAGTACGTGCTGACTGTGATGAACATGGTGAGTCCAAATTTTCTCAGCTGCAGAGCTGCCAGGTCCCTGGAGATACAGCTGATGAGACATAAGGGCCATTGGGCTTGCCACAGCTCATTCCTGGTGAGACCTCAGCAAATCTCTCACCAAACAGGCTGTTCCCACCCTCACATTTGCTCTGCTGCATTGTTCAGTCCTTCATCTGCTCCAGGAGGGTGGTTTGCTGTGAGCGAGCCCTAGGCCAAAGTCTTGGTGCAGATGGGAGCAGCTCTCAGCCTGCGTCGGTTTCACTTTCTGCTTGGGGCTCAAGGCTGTTCCCTTTCCTTTCTCACCGAGGGTGGTTAACGTGGCCTGCCAGGCAGATACTGCAAGAGCAGGACTGCTCCTCCCATACCTACTGCTTCAGGACAGAGAGGGGGCAGGTGCTGCCCGTGGCCACAGCATCACCACCACTGCTCTCTCTGGTCAGGCAAGCAGGCTGCTTGGGTGGGGAGGTGCAGCTGAAGTTGAAACCACTCTGAAGCCTGTGCTGGGGCCACCCACAGCCCCCTGCCTGATAAGGAGGCCACCTCACAGGAAAAGACCTGTATGGATGTGAGAGTTCTGGCTCAGGCTTCCTTGATCTCAGTGCTGGCAGTGCCAATAAGAGACACCCACAAAGGGAGCGCTGCAGGGCAGCTGCCATCGTGTTTTTCATCTCAGTTCCAAATGCTGCAGAGCTGGTGCCAGCCTGCCAGCGATGGCTGAGTGCACTAGTCTGGTTGGCAGAAATGTGAATGGCTTTCCTGGGAAGGTGCCACTGAGGGCAGCCGAGGGAAGGAGTAGAGCATAGATCTAGATTGTAGCTGAGCTGTTTTCCTGGCACTAAATCGTAGGAGTATTTAGAGGTAAAACTTACAGGCAGGTTTTGAAAGCTAACTACTACTTGCATTGAAATTCCTCGGGTTTTCATTTTGCTCCTTAAACTCAGACTTTTCTGGAGGCATTGACTCCTAATGAGGTGGTATGGTGTGTTAATGAACTGACCTTGGACATCTGGAGTACCACTCTTAATGTTGCCTGGAGTCACAGAATCAGACTGGTTTAAGGTGAGAAGGGACCCCTGGAGGTGACCTGGCCCAGCCCCTGCTCATGCCAGGCCACCTTGAGCAGGACCACATCCAGGGTCATGTGTGAAGTCTCCTGGTGGCCTTGAAAATCCAGGGAGGTTTTGCTGAAGCCATAAGACAAGCAGATAAGTCAATGTGAGTTGGTATAATCTATTTGCTCTCCAGCTGTTGTGGTAGCATCTGTTTGCATTTCAGAAGAGGTGTAGTTGATGGCTGTAAGAGAGGGTGGGATTGGGTAGAGGACCTCAGGGTAGCATCCTGGATTTCCCTGTGTTGCTGAAGACACTGAGAGAGCGCTGGCTTTGAGCGTTTAACACGTCTGTTAGGGAGTGAAAGTGGAGGTGGTCCCCCAGGCATTTCTGGTTGAGTTTCAGTGTGCTACATAGATTATATCAGTTTCCATTGTATTATGAATGCTTTAATCTGGGTCTACATCTGGTCTTGTCTTTTAGTTTTGGGAGTTCCCCAACATGTTGGGATGTTGTCGACAACCTTCAGTAGCTTCCCCTTAAGCTCATGTTGCCTTGCAAATGTACTTACCAGGAGAACTGTCACAGGGCAAGATGTTTGTTTTGGGCTTTATTTAGTTGACTTTTGTGCTTTGCAGGTGGCGGGGCTGTTCCACCACGCCAGCATTGGGAACCCCATCAACATTGCTATAGTGCGACTCATCCTGCTGGAGAATGAAGAGGTGAAAAGAAAACAAAATGACTCACACTTCCATTCTGGTAGCAAATTGGGATACACAGAGAGCTGGCCTTGAAAGCCTGTAAACTCTCTCATACACATTTTCCATGGATGGATTGTGTAAGATTAATACAGATTCCCATGCTTTACTTCCTAGTCTTCTGCATGGGCTGCAGGTCTGGTAAAGTTGGGAGGGTTATATGTCAGAGGAGCTGCAGGTCATGATTCTTATAATGATTTGTAATTTAGCCACTGTGGTAGTTGGTAGGACCTTTCCTTTCGTCCTGTGACTGATGGGATGGTACCCGGTACCACTGGCACTCAGCCTGTGGCAGCATCCCTTCAGACGTGGGGCAAGCGAGGCTCCAAGTCGGAGCTGCAAGGAATGGCCTGGCAGAGGCTGAGCAGCTGAAGCTCGCGGCGTCCCAGGAGCATTGCCTGCTGGTAGCACCAGCGGAAGCTGGGAGTTGGTGGTTGTTTGTGTTTCCCAGCTGCAGCAGTCGCTGCTCAGTCTGGCTGTGCAGCTGCATCCTTCTCTAAAGCACATCAGCCTGGATGGAGTATTTTCCTGCAGTGTTTCTTAACCCCTGATATCAGATGACTTCATGGTTCAGTTGAATCATTGATGGAAACAAACGACTATATTCTCATCCAGCCTGCAGCTTCCAAAACGCAGAGCAATTCCATCTAGATGGCAGTTACTCCTGATCTTACTCTGATGGGACAGAGATCAGATCCTCTGCACTGCATCCTAAAAACCAAACAGATCCAGTAACGGTATGACAACTGACTTTTAATTGTGTTGGCAGGAGGATCTGAAAATCTCCCACCATGCAGACAACACCTTGAAAAGCTTTTGCAAATGGCAGAAGAGCATTAATGTGAAAGGAGATTCCCATCCCTTGCATCATGATGTTGCAGTCCTGCTCACAAGGTATTGTGTCTTGGTTTTATGCTGTAGGTTTTACTCCACCACCTAGAAACTCCTCCTGTGGCAGCAGGCAGGTGGGACACAGGCAGCTAGCTGCATACTTTAGTGGAAGCTGTTTAAATCTCACTCTCTGTACCTCAGCCCTGTTTGGAAGCCTGCATATTCAATATATAACTTGAAATCTGAAAGTGGTCTGGCTCTAGTGGCTGGAACTGATGTCAGACCTCAGTTTTAAACCTGGAAACTGCTCTCAGTTTACCAGTAGTTGGAGTTTCCAAACCAGATTTTCACTGTGGCCCTATTGGGAAGCCCTAGAATGGGTGTGCCTTGCAGCAGATGTACACAGGATCAGCTCTCCATTTTCTCTTGTAGATGAATTCCAGGATTTGTAAAGGAGGCTCAGAGCAGGCCCTCACCTCCCGTGTAGCTGGGTGGAATTCTTGTCTCTGGCCAAATTTATATACCTTGCAGTCAGAATGTGGTTTGATGGTTTCATGCTGCAGCAGCTTGAATGTTGGCAGTGTCGTGGTTGTTTGTGCAGTGATTCACAACCCACAACAGTTTTATCTTCCTTAGAAAATTTGCTTTGTAGTAGAAATAAGGCACTTAAGGGCACGTACTTTAATGGAGTTGTTCTTCCTGGGTGGCTGGAGCTCCCCTGCCCTAGACCACAACACCACTGGGATGTACTTCCCCAAGAAATGTAGTAATTGCTTAATTATTCCCAGCATCAACTTTATTTATACAATAGAATAAACGTAGCCAGTCTGGCTTGCAGTTTCCATTAATCAGGCTTTCTAATAAGCTGGGGATATTGAAAGAGTAAAGGGGAAAGGAAGAGTCATAAATCTTTCTGTGTGGAAAGACATTTGGATGTCTCCATTCTTGCTTCTGTTTGGCCAGTGTTTGCTGGCCTTAGAGGCTTCCTGTTAGACTGGGACCACGGGGCAGGAGGGGCTTGCTTTGAGGCAGCTGTCCTCACTCAGTTTCACATCACCCTTAGGATCTTACTGTCTTCAACCCTCTTTTTACTGTGTGTGTGTTGTTTTCAATCGCCCAAGGAAGGACATCTGCGCAGCAATGAACAGACCCTGTGAGACCCTGGGTCTGTCCCACGTGGCGGGGATGTGCCAGCCCCACAGGAGCTGCAACATCAATGAGGACACAGGGCTGCCCCTGGCCTTCACTGTGGCCCACGAGCTTGGACACAGGTACCCTGCCTTCCTTCTCCTTTCTGACCCCGTCCTCTGTATGGCTTAGTCAGGACCTGACAAGGGACAGATAAGAGGTGGAAGGACGTTGCTGAGAGTTCCCTGAATCTCAGGGAATGTTCCCTGAGAAGCTGTTTCAGAGTTCGGCTTTTGGTTGCGCTGGATTCAAGGAACCCTTCACAAATGACACGTTTGTGTACCCGTGTTGCTGCTACTAAAAGCTGTTGAGGAGAGGATTGTTCACTGAGAGGTTTTAAAATAGAGTCTATGTATAGCATCAGAGACAGGATTTTTCTGATCTTGATTTCAACTGAACTTGAGAAAATCATTTGTACATCATAGTCTGTATCTTTCTGCAGTAAAAGCCTGTAACCAGCCAGTTTAATTAAACTGATTTTGTTCAATATTCTCATTACTTTGTTATTGGCTGAGTTGCCAGTAAGAGAGCTGAAGTAAAACTCCAGCATAAAGTTTGTACATTGGAAAAAATTTCATGTAATGATTACACATTTTGAATTCACAGATCTTTTCAGTTAAATGTTAACCTCCATGCTCTCTGCATGAAGCACAGTCCATTGGCTTTGTCACTTCAAAGTAGTGACAAAAAGTCATTTATTTACTCCAGGGCAATGAGCCTTAAGCTCGTGGGGCTGTTCCCCTGCTGGCTTATGTTCCCTGCTCATGGTGTTGCAGCACACAGGGACTGGACAGAGCCCTGAGCACAGCCGTGTTTCTCAGCTTACTGAGTGGCCTCTTGTTTGCCACTGCTGGGCATGGGAGCTCATCAAGGGCATGGTGTTCTCTTACCTGTGGAGCAACAGAATCCCACCTGAGCCCTTGCAAGATGCGTGCTGAGAGGATGTCTGGCTCTCCTTGTCCGTAATATATGGGACAAAGCTTGTGACAGCATCTGTGGTCCTACTGGAATTTCCCAGATAGCTAAGTGCTCCCTGTTAATTAATGTGTCTCCATAAAGTTGCAAATGCTTGTAGTGTCTGGTATAGTGTGTCAGAAAGCAGAGAAGCTGCGCGGTTGTAGCAGGCGTGTGGCTCACCTCTCCTTTGTGGGACTGTGCTCTTACACAGTTTTGGGATTCAGCATGATGGAAGCAGCAATGACTGTGAGCCAGTTGGGAAAAGACCTTTCATCATGTCTCCACAGCTCCTGTATGACACGTCCCCGCTCACCTGGTCCCGCTGCAGCCGGGAGTACATCACACGGTTCCTCGAGTAAGTCCTTGCTGCTTCTTCTCATTCGTTTGCACCGGTGCTCGGGGCTGAGCTGGCTGCATGAGTTGTGGCTGGGTTGAGCTTTGGGGTCTGCAAGATACTTTCTGGCCTCAGAAGTCACGCTTGACTCGATGGTATTTCTGATTTGCTCAGTTGGCTAGGTCCTTGCTGTATTTGAATGCAAAAGCACCTTTGTGCAGGGACACAGTGGTTGTTGTTTGAATAAATAAAGCCAGAGCATTTTTCTTCATTGGCTTAGCTGGTGGGATTTCCAAAGCATGGTTGCCCCAGCAGCAGAATGCTGGAGCTGGCTGTGCTCCTTTCTGCCCCATTGTCAGCCATGTGTTGCTTGCACCAGCCTAACAGATAAGTGTGCAGTTGGAAGCACATTACTGCGTCCAGGCTGCTGAGCAGAAGGAGCAATTTTCCATAGCACATGGGATTTGTACCTCTCACTGCACCCCGATCTTGCTTTCCACTCCTCCTAGCAGCAAGGTTCTGCCTGGGGCAAACGTGATGTTTGCCTAGAGATGGGAGGCACCATGTGAGGAGATGAGATCAAGCCAGATTCTTTCATGCATTTGTTTATTTTTAGTGCCCTGTGGCTGTTGTTATTAAATTCTTAGGAACGTGGCCCAAGACTTACATTTGTCAGCCAGTCTCCGGCACCAGAGGGATGTTTTCCTTTCTTGCCACGAGAAGATTAGGAAACAGTGAGAGCATCTTTAAGAAACAGCAATAGAAAAGCTCTGGCTACAGCCAGTGTGTTTGTGAGGGGCTGGGAGCTTCGTATTAGGAATACTGGGTGGTGCTGAGCTCCCATTTCTAAATTCCAGCCAGTGGCCTAAAACATGGGCTTGGCTCCAGCTAGAGTGAATTACTGTTGATTTGTGGCTTTCAGCGGAATGAGTCTTTCTTGCTCCACGGAGCTCTTGGCCTTTTGTTTTTAACCTTTGTTTTGAGATGTAGCATTTCCTGCTGGCGGTAACCTTGGGCTGCCATTAGCCCAGGGAAGAAGCAGACCATCTGGCTGCCTGTCCAGTGGTGTTTTCATCTCTTTGCTCCACTCCCAGAAGGGGCAGCTCTTTCTTGAGGAGTGGAGCAGAGTTCAGCAGGCACCTCTCAGCATCTGTGACATCCCAGAGGCGAAGGAGAGGCCTGCTGCGAGCACAGACATGAGTGCATTTTAATACAGTGTTGGCAGGAGAATGGGAAGGAATGAGCCAAAAAATGAGACCCTCCTGACCTGGGATTGTTAGATGTGCTTGGAACAGACTCATGTCAAAAAAAAACCAACACAACACTCTCAGATTATGGTTATTGTTTTACAAAACAGAGTGAACACTGGTGAGCGTTTAAGAATCAGAAAATGATTTGTGTCTCTGATGGCAGCACAGCTCCAGTGCTGTGGTCATGCACAGGGCTCTGTGATCTTCGAGGCAGCGGCTTTGGGTGGGAAGAAGCTGAAGGGCCTCTCTTCTCTGCATCCCTCACCTTGATGTGAGCTCTTTTAAGCCTGGCTGGTGGAAGAATTATGTATCTCGTAATGCTCTGCAGGGACCATGAATAGGCAGTGGTGTGGATAAGCCTGCCTTCATCCCACAGGTGCTGATTGTCATGTTTCCCTTCAGTCTTTCCTTCTCTAGACAAGACAATTCATTTCTCAGCCTGTTTTTGCAGAGCTGAAGGTCTTCCTCCATCATCTTCTCATGGGCTCTTTCTTCTTTCTTCCCATGGGCTGACCCCCACCACTTGGAGCCTGGCTGGTCTGCTCCTGCAGCACCCACTACTGCCCCTGCTCAGCCACTAGCACCAGCTTTTCTACAGCACTGCTCTTCTCCAGTCATTCCAACTCCCCTGTTTGTGCAGCTGATTCCTCCCAAGTTTAAATCCTTGCCTTTGTTTTTATTGAATTCAGTCCTGTTTTTTTGGATCCTTCTTCCAGTTCTGCAAGAGCTTTTGGAATTTTAATCCTGCTTGCGAGCGTATTTGCAGATCCTCCCAGCCCATTGGTGTATGGGGATCTAATCAACATCTATCTATTCCGTCACACAGCTCTTTAATGAACAGGCTGAAATAGGCAAATGCAAAGCAGACCCCTGTGAATTTTTACTGCTGTGTGGGTCACTGTACATCCCTTCAAAGCCAGGTTAAACTCATGCCAATTCTTGCTGGCTCAGTTAAGTTTATTTTGCAAAATCTGGAAGCCAGTTGAAGATATCAGTAGGACAGCTGTAAAGTGGTTGATGAAGAAACAGATTTTGAACGTAACTCTAGAGATCTAAACTATCCCATATGGGGACTGCAGAGATCTCCTGTAAACTGAGGCAAGACAAAAAGTGCCTTCAGCAGAACAGAGGGCCCTGGGCATTTCTGGGGTGGTGTCAGGCCCCATATGCTGTTGCCAGAATAGATGATTGTGGATTAATCCAAAGGAGCAGCACTTCCATTCATGCAGCTAGAGCAGGAGTCCAGTGCTTAAGCTTTGACTTTCCCAGCAAAGATGTGATCATTTCTAATTTTAGACAACATATGCTTCTTAAGTGAATTCTGTCAGTGTGCAAAGAAAAACGACTGGAGTTGCAGTGCAGCGACTTTGCTGTAGGCCTGAAACAGGCTTATAGCTTGAGGCTGGACATGGTACTGCATCCAGCTGCATAATTCACACCTAATTCAGCCCAGCTCAGGCCTGAATCACCCACAGCAGTCCTCCTCTCCAGGGGGCCAGAGGGAAGGCAGGATGCTCTCACTGCTGGACTTGGAAAGTGAGACTTTCCAGCTCATGGGCTGCTGAAAGCAATGTGTTTACTGATTTTTTTCAATGGGGAAATTGTTTATAAAAAGTATATATGTGGTATATTAAGGAGCTGTGTTCCCACTGGCTGTTTCTAGCCAAGCACGGGGCTGGCAGGTGCCTGGAGAGGACCTCTCCAATGCAGGATGTGAGAGGGGTGCTTGCTGTGACTCCCAGCCCCATTCACTGCTGCTCCTGAGCTGGGCTGTTTTGCCAGCTTGGGTTAGGAAGGAATCCTGCTCCACATTAATTTAGACCTGTTCCCAATCACAACAAGCTGCAGTAATCTAATCTGCTCAGAAACTCACGCCGGAGACTTTGCTTTGCTGGAAACGCGTTAGTTTAAATCAACACTGTAAGCTAAACTAGTGACAATTTCTTGTGTGTTTGGGAAGTATCATAGCAAAACCACTCACAGCAGAGCAAGCCAGCCAGGATCATCCATCTTGGCTTCCCAGCAGCCTGGCAGTGGGCCACGGGTTGTCTTGGCTGAGCTTCATGCTCAGTTTTAATATCTCTTTCTAAAAACATGCTGTCCAGCACAGTCTGAGCACTGTTTGTAGCAGCAGATATGAGAGCGAGTGAGTTTTGCTGCTGACAATCTACTCTGTTTTTATTAGCAGGGCATTGACACCAGAGCTGAAGTGTCCACAGGGACGTTTTGGGGTTGGCCTGGTGTATGAACGCGAGGACAACATCTGCTTCTCAGCAGTGCAGTGTTTGTTCAGTGAAACCCTTCACCTTGAGTAGTGAAACTGAGGACTGGACCCTGGGCTGGAGACTTTGCTGATGACTTGATTGCAAAGCTAAAACCCAGGAGATTGGTCCCAGGCAAAGCAACACTTTGGCTGTTCGTCATGGAATTCCAGGATGTGTTGGAGTGTCAGAAGATAGGTGGGCTGCAGTTGCAGACATCAGATCGCCCAACTCAGAAATTGGATAAGTGCATGCAGAGATCCACATGCTGGAGCAGGTGCAGGGTTTGTTGGAGAGCCACGGTGGTGCCAGCTATAGAATGAAAGTCAGGATTTCGGGATGAAACACTGATGAGATGCTTGGTTCCTCTGGTGGCAGCTGCAGCAGGGTGCATGGGACCTGCCTGCACCAGCCGGGCAGTGACACTGCCTTGTCACCTCTCTTTCAGCCGGGGCTGGGGGCTGTGCCTGGATGACCCCCCTGCTCAGGAGGTGCTGGACTTCCCCCTGGTGCCCCCAGGCGTCCTCTATGATGTGAGCCACCAGTGCCGCCTGCAGTATGGTGCCTACTCCACCTTCTGTGATGACATGGATGTAAGCCAGAGTCCCCCCTCCCAACGTAGCATGGACTCATACAGCTCTGAGGGTTCTTTGGGGGAGTGGGGGCTTTGCATGGGACGATCCTCTCCCTGTGAGTGAAATCTCTACCAGTGGGTTGGCTCTGCAGTAACCCCATCCTGTGTGGTAAATGTTTCTTCTGCAGAGTGTCTGCAACACACTGTGGTGCACAGTGGGGACCACGTGCCATTCCAAGCTGGATGCTGCTGTTGATGGGACAACATGTGGGGAGAACAAGGTAAGAGGGAGCAGTCTCATTTGCAGGTGTAGAGATTCTTTATCCTGTATGTAAGAGATGATTTTTGCTGGCAAAGTGCTAAACCTGGCATTTTGCAAACTCCAGCACGTGGACATGGATCACCTTGATGGCCTCACTCCAGCCAAATGTTGGTGGTGAGAGATTGAATTCAGGGAAATCAAGATGTCCCTAAAAAGATGAAACCTGCAGTTTGAATGGAAGCGGAAGATGGCAGGGTCGTGTCCAGGGGTCTGTTCCCTCACACAAGTCCTCAGACAGCCTTATATACCTGAATTTCTCATTGCACAGAGCTGAACTTGGCTCCATCAGAGCTCAGCTGACCTCCAGTCACCCTGGAGTGAGTGTAGCATGGGTTTGCACAGGGCAATACGAGCGCTGGTTTTCAGCGCTCCCCGAAGGTAGAGCTCTCTAAGTAAATGTTTATTAGTGCATCTTTATCTTGGTTTCTCTTCTTCTGGCCTGTCCCTTTGCAGTGGTGCTTCAATGGTGAGTGCGTGCCCGTGGGTTACCGTCCTGATGCTATCAATGGCAGCTGGGGGCCCTGGAGCTCATGGGCTGCCTGCTCGCGGAGCTGCGGTGCGGGTGTGCAGAGCGCCGAGAGGCAGTGCAGCAACCCCACGTAAGTGCATGTGTGCTCTCTGGGTTTGTTCAGCCAGTGTGTGTAGGAAAGGAGCCCAAGGCTTCCTGATGGCTCCCTAAAGCAGGGGCCATCGCCTGGCATGTCTGGTCCTACCCATGTCTGCACTGGACAGCAGAGGACTGCTGCCATTATGCCGTTATCTTTCTGAACAAGATGCCTTTGAAGCACCACAGACGATTCATTTCATGGGGTTATCCAGCTATCTGGGTGATGGCAGGCTCTGGAGGGGCAGAGCTGGCTCCGTCTGCTTCCATGCACAACTGCTGCTGCGCCAGGCAGACAGAGAGCACTGGAATGTGATTTTAACAAAGAGTAAAGACTCCACGCTTGTAGCTGTTACACATATCTGGTGTCTTTTAATGACCAAAAAGAAAAATAGACTTTTTGTGGTTCTGACTCACTCTCATTTTGAAAACACTCACTGCTGCTTATCAACTGTTTTCTCCCTGAGAGTGATTTCTAAGCAAGCTGAATGAGCTGCCGTAGTGGGGGACGCTCACTGCTCCCCAACCGAGGAGCAGCATTATCCATGCCGTGACCGCTGCGCTGACCCATCTGTCCTCCAGATGCCTCCCTCCTTGCCCAATTGCTATTGTATTGGATTCACACAAAGGCCCCCAACTCGTCCAAGTGTCACAGTGCCTCGTAACAGGGAGAGAAAGGGGCTTTGTGAGCAATTTTCCAGTGGCAGTCATTTTTCAATGGCTTAAGAAGATTTGAAAACTAAGAGGGAATCTCTCTAATGAGCCCAGATGTTCTTTCTGCCTAACTTCTTTGGGTGCATTGTTTTTAACACATACTATTGAACTGTTTAAAGAATAGCTGTGTAATCTCAGTGCTAGGTCAAGAGCTAGGTTTGTGTTTGACATGAGTTTTGTGACAGAAGTGCAATTGTAGTTTATGGAGTGTTCCAAACACAGCTGCAGGCATCTTGGAGAGCAAACATTGTAAAAGCAGCAGAATTTCCCTGGGCAGTTGTTTGCTTTGGCCACGGTAGGTAAATCTTCAGCTTTGCCTTTTGGATGAAGTGAACAAATGTGTGCTCTGGTCCTTCCTCCCTCAGGCGTTTCCTAAGAAAAAGGTGTGTAAACACAACTGTAAAATAATAATTAATTATGCTCCTTGTGCCACTCTAAACTAATCAGGGAAAAAGTAGTTTTCATAAGGTCGTGGGGATGTGGGATGCAGAAACTGCAAGTGACCAAAACAACCTGGCAGCAACCTGGTGAAACAGCAAGTGTTAAGAATCACTGGCAGTATCTTGAGAGTCTGTTGGCATCCAAGAAAAGTCTGTTGTTGCTTTTTAAGTCCCTCTCACTTTATAAACGTTGGAAAGAATGATATATTTTTAAAACTACTTTCCAAAGTAAGTAAGAATTTATCACCTTGTGTATACAGTGTTTCTGGCTGTTTCTGTCATTTAGGAATCACCAGCATGAAAAATCTAAAGCGTGAAGAAAAGTGTTTCCTCTTAAGAGATGCCTTATGAGATTTCTTCATTCTGGGCAAGAATTCATCTTAGACCCATCCACAAGTCCCCCAGTTCTTGCTGGGTTGCATTACGCTATAGAAACATCCAGGTCATCCAGCACAGGAAGCAAGACTGAGTGGGCCAGGGGGGGTTGTCAGAAGTCCTGGAACTGTGGCCACTTGCCATTTGATCAGGAGCTCTGTCTTGTTGGCCATTCAGCCCTGGCATCCCTGCTTGGATCACCAACCCAGTCACAATCAGTCTGAGTTGCAGTTCTTCCAGATGAGACTGAGATTAGCTGGGAGGTGGCGAAGAAAGGGAGAGGACATCTGGAAGGTAGTTGGGAGATGTGTTTGAAAAGCACCATCAGAGCATCCCCCCAACAGAAGCCTTTCAGGTGCTACCTTAAAACAGCTGCATTTCACTCAAAAGAAAAACCAAGTCTGCTAGTGGAAGGCTGGTTCTTGTGCGTAAGAGGTACTTCGCAGGGATGCTTTTGGAGAGAATAAAAGCAGCTGGGCTAGCTAAGCAATGCCTTCCAAGTCATGTAATTTTAGAGTTGAAAGTGATGTTTTAAGCCCCTGGGGAAGGGTCCAGCCCGTTTCATCTCCCAAAGCAGTTGCTTTCACACTGTGGGCAAGCAGAGTAGGAGCAATGCTTGTTCCATTGCCCAGAGCGTAGGAGTGTCCAGCAGCAAAATGGCTTTGGACACAAACGCTACTTGTCACACCAGTTTTTATAGGTTCATAATCCAGGCCTATAGAGTTGGCCATAGTTGCAGCATTAAGGAAGCACTGTCAGGAGGGACAAGATGCTAGAGGAGCTGTGGACCTCCAGCACCTTCACGAGAGATCTGCAAAAATGACTGCTTCACATCTCTCTTTTCACTTGGGTTGATCCTTTCTGAAACAAATGGGTGCCCTGGTAGCAACAAATCCAAACCCTCTTCTTGCAGTGCCTTAGCCTGACCACTGCAATGCTGTGCTAATGGCTGAGAGCAAGAAAGCAAATCTGGTCAGAAGCAAACTCAGACTGTGTTAGGCACCTCTCCTTGTCCAGGAGAAGAGAAATGAAAAAAACAAAACAGCAGCTGGACCAAAGCCATCTGTGCTTGGAATTCTGTCATCCTCCACCACCTGGGGAGCTGCTGTCACCATATCTTTGTTGTGCATTGCAGCCATATCTTTGCTGCAATGTCCAAGGCCTTTGTGCAGAGCTTGTGTCCTCTGTCCAGAAGGAAACTGAGGAGCAAGGACGTGGATGATGCTCTCTGTGCATTGCAGAAGCTTGCTCTGTAGGTTAGGGTTTATTACTATTAGAAGGGAGTTTCCCCACCTAGGCTCTATGTGTTTATTTTCTTTTTTCCCTCCTGCAAACAGGCCAAAGTATGGGGGCAGGTACTGCCTGGGAGAACGGAAACGATTCCGGATCTGCAACATCAAGCCCTGTCCTCCCAACAAGCCGTCCTTCCGCCAGGTCCAGTGCAGCCAGTTCAACCCCATGCTTTACAAGGGGAAGCTTTACAAGTGGACACCAGTGCCTAACAACAGTGAGTGTGCACAGCCTGCAGCCAGGCCTCTCCTGCAGCCCTCACAGAGAGCCTGAGACAGATTATTGCAATGGCTTGATCTTGCTGGAGCTGCCTGTAAAAGTTTTGCCTTCCCTTTCTGCTGCACTTGCAGCGTATTTATGTGTATTTTAAATTATGGCTGGGTTTGCAGGATTAATTTTTGTTGTCAGAGGTGGTTACAAGGAGAGAAGGTGATCCCTGCCTGTGTGAGCCCAGGGCAACACTGCTGCAGAAAAGCAGGCGAATGTAGGCGTGCACACCCCAGCTCCTGGGGTTCAGTTTCTGTCTCTTTGGCTTCCCAGTTAACCCCTGTGAGCTGCACTGCCGGCCAGAGGACGAATACTTTGCAGAAAAGCTGAGGGATGCCGTCATCGATGGGACCCCGTGCTATGAAATGAACTCCAGCCGGGACATGTGCATCAACGGCATCTGCAAGGTAAGTCTGCTGATGAGGGCGGGCTGGGAGCGGCCCTGTGTGCCAGGAGCTGCAGGCTGGGGCAGGGGCAGTTGTCAAGGCTCTGCCCGATGTCCTAAACGTATCACCTGATCCATTTTAGTACTATTTTTGTGTATGGAAATGAGGGAGAGCTCTCAATATTCACAAGATAGATGATGCGGGAGTGTTTAAGCCTCTTGCATGTTTTCAAGGAAGTAGAGAACCAAACTAAGGAAATGCAGGAAGAGCAGTTTCACTTGCAAATGAGGCAAGATAAGAAGATAGGAAGGGAAGGTGGAGAGGGCACTTATCCCAGCCCTGCTGTTCTGGCAGATGCTGCTCTGACCCACAGCCTGCTGCAATGGAGATGTCTCCCCCGGCTGTGGTACCCTCTCCCACTGTTGGGGTTTGTCCTTCCTCCTGGGCTGTTGTTATTTCTTGGAAGCTCTGTATAAATGAGCTGTGGGCCAGGGAGAGCACCTTCCCTGCAAGGAACCAGAAGGACCAGGGAGCAGAATGCTCATCTCCCTGCCTCTTCCATGGAGCTCTGAGGGCTGCTGAGGGTCTTTGTGCTCTGAACAGCACAAAGAGAAGCAAGCAAATATAATCAGTAATCAAGTTTCCTTGCATCCTCTTGCAGAAGAGCCATTTGTGGAAGCTTCTTCCTCTTCCTGGCTGTGCTGCTGGCAGTACCAGGTATAGGCCAATGGCAATTGCTCTGCATAGCAGGAGGCTCTGAGAAGGTCCTGTTTCCTCCTTTAATAGGCTATAAGTTACTTCAGAGGTTGCAGCACACATGCACAGGCACAGGCTCAGAGAGCTCAGGTCATGGTTTTTATTTGGCACATAGAAAAGAGATCCAGCAGTTCTCCACAGATGACAGCATATTCCCTAAAAGATGATTGCACACATGAAATGCTTGCTGACTGCAAGCCTGTTGCTGGCTCCGTCACCAGAGTTAAGCCTGGCTTTCAACAAAACATTGCAGTAGCAAAAATAGTGCTCCTTTTCTAGCATGTATATGCAAGTGACTCCCTGGATAAGTCCTTGTGGAACTAAGACTAAAGGTTCCTCTTTGGCACAGGACCCAGTGGGACCTCTGGGGAGTTGGCTGCAGCTTTTATTGTACAGTGTCAGATGGAATCGCAGTTTGGTCAAGTGATTTGGCAGCTGCCTGGGTCTGAAGTGTGGAGAGCTCCAGCAGAATTTAGGAAAGGTTTTGGGGAGGTCCTTGCTCCATACTGGCAGGGCCAAGGACCAAGAGGCTTGCCTGGCTAGGCACAGGCTGCAGAACAAGGCAGGGAAAGCTGACAGCAAGATGTGGATCTGACTTTTCATAGTGGTCTGAACAGGATGGCCAGGCTGCAGGCAAGAAACCCGTTTTAACAGCTGACTGGGATGCATCACCATCCATCCTGCAAAAAGACTCCAGCTCACGCCAATCTCCTATCTGTGGTTCTTATTTCTTGCCATTCAGGAGCATCATCTGTCCACTGAGGCTGGCCCTCATTACTGTGGTTGTTTTCCACTTTTGACTGCTCGTGTCATACTGAAATCCTGGGTGGGTGTAAATGGGTGCAGGCATGAGGCCTGGGCTGATGGGGCTGTGTTACAGAACGTGGGCTGCGACTATGAGATCGACTCCAACGCAGTGGAAGATCGGTGCGGTGTCTGCCACGGGGATGGCTCCACCTGCCACACTGTTAAGAAGACATTTGAGGACAGCGAGGGCCTGGGTAAGGACACGTGGCATTCTCCTTAAGGCAAGACACACCTAAGTGAGAAGGATGAGCAGCGTGCTCCTGGCTGTCAGTAGCTGCAGCTTCCCCAGGCACCAAACATTTTGTTGCGAAGTGGTGGGGTGAGCAGAGCAGCTTCCAGCTGCTGGGGAGGAGAAAAATGAGTTGTTTTAAATGGCTTCCTTAAAACAAGCCACCCTGGTCTGCAGAACTCATTTTTCCTTGATCAGCAGAGCAGGGTGAAGGTGTTTTGCAGACAAGACCCCATGGATCCTATGGCTGCAGGGACTTTGTGGGAGGCAGCACTCAGAGAAGGGGGATGACTCTGCAAGAGCCATTGCTGCTCCAGGCTGGAAAGTGCTGTGTGGGAAACCAGGAGACACCGAGCTTCATTTCTGTGTTCAGCTAGAGTGGCACTAATTGATTGGCTCACTCATGCTGCTCATTTGCAGTCTTTTATTAGTCCAGACTTGTTGATTTTTATAAGGTCTAAGAAGTAACAAAGGAGATGAAGAGTTGTCTTTCCATTTCTTGCCTCTTGCAAGAAAAATATTCCTTTACTGTTCTTTGTGTCTAATGACCTCAAAACAAATGTCTGTGGCACTGTCTCCACACCATAGGGAGCTGATCTTGTCCTTGGCTCCCTGGAGCAAATGCTCGATTGCATTCACAGGTTATGTTGATATTGGGATTATCCCTGTTGGAGCCCGAGAGATCCGGATTGAAGAAGTCGCAGAAGCTGGAAATTTTCTGGCGCTGAGGAGTGAAGACCCAGAGAAGTATTTCCTGAACGGTGGCTGGACCATCCAGTGGAACGGGGATTACAGGGTGGCAGGGACCACTTTCACCTATGAGAGGACGGGAAACTGGGAGAACCTCACCTCTCCAGGGCCCACTGTGGAACCTGTGTGGATCCAGGTATGCTGTGTGTTCTGGGCAATTGGGGTTTGCAGCTGGGAAGGATGAGGGGGAAGAGCCAGGAGCTTCCCTTGTGCTGCTGAGGTGACTTCATGGCCATCCATGAAGGATGATGAGGCTGGGTGTCTCCTCCCTGTGCATGTTTCTTCATCTTAGGCAGCCAAATGTGCGCTGCTGGCCCAGGAAGCGTGTTTCTGAACTTGGGGTGGGTCTGCTGCTTCCAGCTGAGCCTCATCCAGCTTGCAACATTCCTCAAAATATTTACTGAGGAGAGAGAGTGTAAAAAGAAATAGCTGGTTTCCGGAGCCTTTTCCATATCTTATCAAGAACAAGAGAAGAGCCCATGGTGTTTCCGGCAGGGCTGGAGCAGCCCATGAGTCCGAGTGGAGGTGGTGGAGGCATCAGGGAGCTGGGAGCTGCCACGTTCCTGCCACCATTGGGCTCCCGTGCACCAGCTGGGGTCTGGGCAAGGGTTTGTACTCCTCAGGGGATGCACAGGCAGGTCCAAAGCCTGAGTGATGACTTCGAGGTTTTTGCAAGTCAGGCTTTGCTTCCTCACAAAAGCACTGGAGGGAAAAAATTCAAGAGGAATCTTTGAAATCTTCTGAAATAACAAGAAATCCCAAACTTCACTCTTTTTGCCATGTGAGAATTTCTGTTCCCAGTTCACACTTGGGGTGTTTTGGGAACACTTCTTACAAAAGCCAGGTGCTGCCCCATAACTTGCCTAAGCAGCAGCAGCTCTGGTACTTAGCTTATCATTGTCTTGCAAACCCATCCTATTCTATTAATTTTTGCCTTATTTCCACCAAAGAGCTGCCAAGAGGAGGGTTATACAATCTACAGTGTAAAGTGTTTTCCTTTAAATCGCACTGAACAGGCCATTGGAATGAATAAAGCTTCAACCCTGGGGGTTTGCTTCATGATTGTGGTTTAACCTCGTTTTTTCCCTTTTAGCCACCTTCTGATAAACGAAGGAAGAGAGATCTCCCGAGTGCACTGCTTTAATTAGTGCAGCAGCAGGAGGAAATCAGGGGTTCTCACTGTGCTGCAACCCAGGCTTGCAGAGCTGGGCAGGGAAGAGGATGCTGGGAACATGGGGCTCAGCATTTTGCAGAGCCAGGTTCATGGCTTGTTTCACCCAGGTGTGCATTCTCCTGAATGGCTTCCCTGGGGCAGAGGCAGGATGGCCCTGGATTTGTGACCCCACAGTTCCTGGCTCACTGTGCAGCCATGCGTGGCCAAAAGTCTTTGCCTTTTGCATTTGTGTTTCTGCCTCCAAGCATTGCTTTACTCTGCTAATATCAACGCTGGCATATTCAACACCAGCAAATTGCTGGGACTCTTTCTGGGATTCATAACCTAATTAAAACCTTTTGACAGAAATGTTTCAATATTCATGAAGAGGTTTTGGAAAGATGCCCTTGCTCCTGCCAAAGCTCCAAGAACAACAAAGCTCTGGCAATAATGGGAGCACTTAGGCTAAAAAAAACACGTTTAAACTCACAGCCTTTCGTGAGTGCTGACTGCTGCTGGAGGCACTTAGGGCAGGGCTTGCATTAACCATAGGAGCAGCCTCGTTCATTTGGAGAGCAGTGAGAGCCATGTTTCAAGTGGGGAGAAATTGATGACATTCTTTCCAACGCCTGTTACCAGCTAGCCACCGAGTGTTTGCTGCCTGTTGATTCTTCACTGTTGCCTCCAGCCCTTCTCACAGCACAGCAGTTGCAGTGTTGCACCACGGGGAGGGTGCGACCCCCAGCCACTCTGCATGATGTGCATGGTGCATACCAGTCTGCATCCCTGGCATGGTCAAATCACTGACATTGACAGCAGGCTGCAGATGTGAACAGGGGCTGGGTACCCATGATTTCAAGCCGTGCTGAGGGCTGCTGCAGTGTGCTGTCATTGAAGGCAGCAGGCAGTGCTGCAGTCCTTGCAGAGAGATGTTGGTGCACTGTGTGCCACGCTGGGCTCGGCGGTGGCATGCAAAACTTCCCCATCCTGCTCTGCCTAGGACAGGTGACAGCAGGGCCCTTCACAGGGAAGGTGCAAGCCATGCTGAGCCTTGAGGAGGTCTTTGGATGCAGCTGCATTTGGCAGTGAGACCAGTGAGGATTAACAGGAGGATCCTTCCAGACTCTTTGGCAGAGACATAAAACTGAAGCTGTGGCAATTCTCAGCGCTCTTGCTGTTACTTTTTATTATTACCTAATGTTTCCACAAGCCCAGTACTCTCAGCGGGGTCAGCTGGGGCATTTCCTCTTCTCTTACACACTTTGACTACATGCTAAATTCTGTTTCGGGAATGGTTGCGTGCTGCTGTTGGAGTGCAGCAGCAGCTCAACCGTTGCTGTCCGTGGCCAACAGTGAGGGGACAAACACTGCACTGGTACAGAGCTGGACAGAGTGACACCTGCGTGGCTGAGCCGGGGGGTTCCTGCCTCCTTGAAAACCCCTGCAAGGCAGCAGTCAGACGCTGCACCAACCGTGTCTCTCACCTCCTCTTGTCTCCTCACAGCTGTTGTTCCAGGAAACCAACCCTGGTGTGCGCTACCAGTACACCATCCAGCGGCCAGCTGACAGCGAGAACGAGATCGAGCGCGCTGAGTTCCTGTGGCGCTTCGGCTCCTGGACCGCGTGCACAGCCACGTGTGGCACCGGTGAGTCTGGCAAAGCATCCCCGTATTGCAGGGCCTGGCCCGTCAGTCCTTGCTGCTTCTTCTGTCATCCTTGATCTCCTTCTCATTGCAGACAGTGCAAATGCTGGCAGGATTTTGTAGTACAGGGAGCCAAAGGGACCACCGTCCTAGTGCCGCACTGTGCATCACGGCAGGTGTTTGAGAAGCAGTGGTGGCAAGAGCTGCACATGCTCTGGGCCATGTTCCCCATCACATCAGTGCACATTGCTCACATTTGCCTTAGAAATTCCTGGGTCTTTGGTTTCAGTAGGTCTTGGAGAGAAAGAAAAAAAGGCAGCATCTGCTGAGGTTGTAACTCCTCAGTGCCCCCGCTGCACTCAGCCACAGGGAGCCCACTCTTTATCAGCACTTTCCTCAGCTCGGTGTCCTGTTACTGTGCCGGGTGTTCCTGGGCTGTCGGGTTGGTTGAGACAAAAGAGCTTTGAGAAATCAGAGTGTCAGATGGCCGGTCTGCAGCCTGGCCGGGCCTCTGGAGGGGAGATTATTTGAGGAGCTTTACAGAGAGCTCTGCAGAGAGCACTTCAGAGGGTGTTGGTGGGCGCAGAACATCACAGTCGTGGCTGCGGCCACCAGCCCCAGGGTGCACGGGACGCCACATCCTGATGTCTCCTCCTCCCCACCACATCCCAAGCATCCCAGGCCCCATGAGACGGGAGGCTTTCGAGGGATGTGTGTGTGAGCATGTGTGGTCGTTTGCTCTCACGGCATTCCGCAGAACTGACAGCAGTGAGTGTTTTCACTTTACATTGTAAATAGACATCAGAAGGATCCAGTCTCTCTCTCTCTGACTCTCAAGCCTTTTGGCTTTCTCCCGAGCTGAACATTCTCTGCAGCAGTGCAGGGCTGAGCATAGCACCCATGGGGAGGGGTGGGTCCTGCACGTGGCACAGAGCAAGGCTGGGAGCAGCAAGCACTTCCTTGAGAGCAGCTGCGCAGCAGGTCTGGGTAAGAGTTAAGAGGAAAAAAGAAGGATCCCTTTGTGTGAAAAGTGAAGAGACTTCACAAACACTCATCCATTTTAGGCAGTACTGAGAGCCAGGAGATATTTCCTGCCTTCTCCTGGAAGATAGGGGTTTTTTTCCTGCCTTGAAGCAGGAGACATGTGGAGCTGCATGAATTTGTTGAATATGTATTTTTGCTACAAGAACCCTTTGCTGTGGATTTGCATGGGTGCCCATGACATGCTGCTCTGCAGCCTGTGCTGTCAAAAGAAGATAGCAAAGTCACTTTCTTTTATTTAAAACCAGCACTTCATTGCATGGCTTGGTTCATAGCTTCCAAAACAGAATGGAAATACAGGAGTAAATGAGGCAGGAGTTGGCTGATGAGGACACTCACTCCATTGGAATCATTCCCAGAGCTGAGATATTTGAGATGTGGGAGAGCCCTGCAAACCCTGTACACATTCAGAAGTCTCTGAGCACTGGAGCTACAGCACTGGGAGCTCCCCCAGCACAACTCAGCAGCCCCGTCACCACTCAGCTGGTCACTGTTATTTACAGCTCTCTCAAGTCACGGGTCAAGTATGTATTGCAAAAAGCAGGACAAAGGCTGATAGCAAAGCAGCGTGGTGGAAGTGAGGTCATCCTGCACAATGGCACCTGTGAGTGCTGCAGAGCAGGAACAGGAGGTGTCAGGGTGCAGAGGCTAGGAGTAGGACTGGGAAAGACCCATGGAAATTCTTGGCTTTTCTTGGGGTATTTCCTGACATCTTTTTGTGCCCTGAAAGAGCAGGTAGAATCTGACGCTTTTATTTTTATTTTTATTTTTTTTAAGTAAGCACAAAATTTGCCAAACCTTTCTGCAGTCTGTTTGAAGCTTTCTGCTTGAGCAGCCCTGGCCTCGATCCCAGGACAGGATCAGTGGTTTGCCTCGTGCCGGACAGGCAGATCACACCTCCTCAAGCCCTGGGAGGTGCTTTGGCTGCTGTCCTCTGCTTCTGATGCCCAGGGTCCTCTGTGCTGGCTGTACAGTGGTGGTAACCTCCATGCAGCCTAGACTGTCCCAGCTTGTGCAGCTCCACATTCAGAATCATTTTCCAGCACAGTTAAGTTTCCTAGCTCTAATCATGCATGTATCATGTATCTGGTGTCTAGCTCTCCTTTTTCCAGCTGGGCACAGTGGGAGTGCTGCTGTGGTTGGCAGCATGTGGGGGCCATGAAAAGTGGGCTCTCAAGTTTCAGGTTCAGTTTAAGTGGAGGTTTAATATTCTTCTGGTTTTGGTGTCTGAAGGCAATGGCAGGGCCTCCTGCTGCTTGCTGTTAGAGATGTTCAGTGCTCTGAATTCAGTTCTGTGGAGAGCCAAGCCTTGTCTGTGTCCCCAGGGGTGCAGAGGCAGATTGTGCACTGCGTGGAAAAGCTGGCTGGCATCGTGGAGGAGCACTACTGTGACACACTGACACGGCCTGATGACCAGCAAAGGACGTGCAATGAGGAGCCCTGCCCAGCAAGGTCTGTTGTCTCTTCTATTGCTCTTTCTCAACATACCCTTGTTGCCCAAGCAATCCTAGCAGGGGCAGGGGGCAGATCCTGCCTGGTGGGCGCCGACTGCAGCATTTTCCCCTTTGTTTTCCCCCAGGTGGTGGGTTGGTGAGTGGCAAAAGTGCTCAGCTACATGTGGGACATCAGGGTTGATGAAGAGGACGGTGCTCTGCATCCAGAGTGTGGGATTGGACGAGCAGAGAGCTTTGCAGCAAGCGGATTGCCAGCACCTCTCCAAACCAGAAGCCACTGCTCCCTGCCATCGGGATGTCCCCTGTCCCTCTCAGTGGGCTATGGGGAACTGGTCAGAGGTGAGACACATCACAGGGGTGATTGCAGTTTCCTGCAAAGCCGGCAGGAGCACACATGATGTACCACCAGGATGTCCTGCAGCAGGCAGGGGCACGCCTGGCTACAGGGCAAAGTGGTTCTGGAGTGTGCATGCAATATCAGATCTCTCACAAAGGAATTTTGTGATACAGGAAGATCTCAGTAAGGAAGAAGCACCAGGATGTCTGACTGTTTCATTCTCGTATGAGTTATGCTGCTTTCTCCATCAAGAGCAAGGCCATGCTCCACACTTGATGCAAGAAAGGCAGAAACAGGAGATACTGAAGCCTTCAGTGTGCAAATCTTTCCCCTTTGTTTTGGCAGAAGCCTTAAAAACATTTCGTGCTTGCAGAGGCAAGGTGCTGCAGGCCAGCCAGAGGCCCAGCTGTGCCATGCATGTGTCTGTAGGTGGATGGACATCTGCTCTGCATCCACACATGTTAGCTATGTGGCTGCCTTGCCTTTGCTGCCAGGCTGCCCTGGGGAGTTTTACAGCAATATACTTAAAAAAAGAGAGGAGTATAAAAGCTGTGTTCAGTGGGCACTCTGTGTAGCCTTATTTTTATTTTTATGGTTGAGGTTTTTTAACCAAAGAGGCGTAACTCCTAATTTGAGCGTTGGTTTCAGAAAGTGTTTGGTGTAAAGAAAAGTATCAGGAGGCAAATCAGAGCCTGGGAACGGAGCCTGTTGCTAAGAAACAAACAGAATAAAAATGTGAACAGAAAATTTGAAGGCTAAATGAGAGCTATTTAGAAATATTTTTCTAGAGGCCCACAAAAGCCACAATAGTACGGTTGAGAAAGAAAGCTGCAATAGTTTAAAGGAAAAATCTTGAATTCCAAGTTGCCCTGAGGTCTGTGCTATGTATTGAGCCAGCACAGGCTGTCACAATGCTCCTCTTTGGCTTTGCCATCTATGCATCTGTGAAACCATGAAAACGAGCTTGAGATTTTAATATGTCTGTAACTTTTCTGTTCTTCTTTCACTTAAAGTGAGAGTTCTCTTTCTTCTACATTGCCACCACCACCAATAAGCAGGGAAATGTGAGAGGCTGGGAAGCTTTCCAGAAACCTGGTTCACCTACCCATAAAAAGGGATAATAAGAGGGGATTCAGTGCTTTTGTATATCTGCAGACCCTGGTGCATGCTTGCAGAAGCACATCCCAGTCAGCAGCTTGGCACAGTGGTGCCTCCTGCAGTGCTGTGCTAGGGGCCAAACGTTCCTACCAATGCTTGTTCCCCCTGTGCAGCTACTAACAGCAGTGGTTTCTTATCTGTGCCTCAGGGGCTTGCTTGATAACTGAGGCTTGGCAAATAACCCTCTTCCTTTCTGCTTTGAGAGCTGTGATTTCTGGAGCTTATCTCCTGGATGGAGCTGGAGCCATTTGCTAAGAACTTTTAGCTCTGGGGTGACCTGTGCTTCCCCTGATCTGGCAGTGCTGTCCTGGAGGGGTGAGGTAGCTTGCTTGCACCCTTCTGCAGAGGCAGACAAGTGGAAATGCTGCATTTCAGTGACACTGTGTGGAGGGTGGAAGTGCCCCGTGATGGCCATGCAGTTTTATGAACCCTGCCTTGTGCCAGGCACATTCCTTAGGATCACTTCCACTCCTCAGCATTTCCCAGGAGATTCATAAATAGGGGATCGTGTCCAGTACAGGGGCAGCACCTCTCAGGGCAGCCAAGGGACGTGGCCCACAGGGTGACACACATCTGACCGAGGGGGACACATCCCATGTGGGGCACCTGCTGGGAGCCCACCAGCACCAGAGCAGGGAGTGTTAGGGGTCCCATCTGGGCGCTGGGCCCTTGCAAGGGCTGAGCAAACACAAGAAAGGCTCAAAATAGACAAGTATAAATTATTTGAGAACCACATCTCCAGGCCAGCCCAGCCCTGAGGCTCTGCGGGTACCCTGAGGGCTCTCTCTGCCCACCTTGCACTCACCTTCGAGTGCTGGTGGCTGTGCATTCACCTCCACCTCTCAGCCCATCTGTTTTCATCCTGAGAACAGCAACTTTTGCAGAAATCCCCTCTGTTGGATTTGTTTGACTTGGAGATTATTTGTTCTTGCTGCATTGTGTGAGGCATGCTGATGTATGTGACTAATGCTCTGTGCATCTGCTGTAGCAAACTGCAGCAGCCTGTGGCTTGAGCAGCCCACAGTGATGTTAGTAGCGCTACAGTTTACTTCTCTTGCAGAAAATATTGCTGTCTCTCTTTGCAGATTGTGGGTTCTTTTATACTGAGCAATCTCAAAGGGACTATTATGGTGGAGGAGGGGGTGTCCTCTACAAAGCTGCTTATTGACCCTTGCTTTTTTCTTTCACTTACTGGGACAACACCCATGTTATTATTCCCTTCTTTAAGAAATGCTTTTCCAGAAGAGATGTAATTCGTGGCGATAGGTCGCAAAGAAAGGACCTATTAGATCATCCAGCCCAAAGCCCTTCACAGTGTCTATCTCCAGGGAAAATCATTTCTATCTGGAGTGCAGGTCAAGGATCACCCTGTGCAAAATGCCCTGCTGTGTGTGCCTTCCTAAGACGGTCTGTAGTGGAGAGACAGCCCCAGTGCTTGACTCAGCCAGCAGCCGTGCTGATGCCCCCACACCACCATGGGATGTGCAGAATGCAGGGCCGCAGCAGGAGTCAGCGTGCCCAGCTGTTTGGTCACAGAGGCAGAGCCCTTTGCCCTCTGCCCAAACTGCACTGTTTTCTCACCATCCTACAACTCCTGTGCTCCTGTCTCTGAAATTTCTGTTCCTCTTCCTTTCCTAGTGCTCAGCAACATGTGGGAATGGAACACAAAGACGCCCTGTTTACTGCAGCAATAATACTCAAGCAACTTGTGACCCTGCACAGAGACCCAGCTCGGAAACTATTTGCTCCTTGCCACGGTGCCAGAAGAAATTAGACAACGCCAACACTGACTGGTCTGGCAGCGGCTCTTCCAGCAGAGAGATTTTTAATGAAATAAATTACATTCCAAATAACCATATTCCCCAATTTAACCCTGTAATTCCAAATATCCCCGAGTCCAATGATGTCAATATCATAACTGAGGATGACTTCTCAACCAGAAAGGGAAATTTCTTTGTTGATGATTTTTACTACGATTACAATTTTATCAACTTTCATGAGGATCTGTCATACTACCCCTTCACTGAGAAGGAGACCAAAAGCGAGGGCCCTAAGCCAGAGTGGAACAGCAACAATGTGGAGGAGTCTCCTGAGATGCCCGTGGATGTCCTGCACACCAGGAAGCTGGGAGGAGGAGAACATGAGGAAGATCCGGTGAAGGAAATTGAAGCAAATGCTTCTGCTCCTGTGCATGGCAAAGAGGAGACTGAGTCAGGGGGTTTGGTCTTTAACAACCTATTTGATGTATTCTCTGAGGGTGAAGAAATGGGGACAGCCACTCCCAGTACTGCTGTTCCTGCTCTCACAAGGAATGAGGGGGAAGAACTGCCTGTGCCCTATTCCGAGGGTCCACTGCCCACCCAGCCCGCAGTGAGTCGTGGCTCCACCAGCAGCCTGCTGCTCCCCAGACTATCCCTGGGTGCTACACTGGTGGGCACCAGTCCTGCGTGGGATGCTCCAGCTCACAGCCTTGATTCCTGGGCCCTGACCAGTCCCTCTACACCGCTGCCCGTTGACAGGGACAGCCCCGGTGCAGGCAGTACACCTAACGGTCTGCAGCCTGTGGGAGAGCCTGCAAACAGAGTCCAGGACCGTGCAAGCACAGTGGCTCCTGATAGTGCAGGCCGTGAAAACTCAAGGGAAATGGGATTTGTCATCACTGGTGATAATAATAGTGCTGCCTCAAAGACCAAGGAGCAGGAAGAGTGGGCAGAAATACCAGCACTGGAGGGGACTGCACACACGCATGCAGCACCGGTGACTGAAGAGCAGCTGCGTGTGACAGATAGGGTGGCTCCAAAGTCCCCCACTGCACAGAGCCCACAGCAGGAGATGGGAAGGCATGCAGAAGGTCCCGGTGAGAGCCCCCATCCTGCAGATGCCACTGTGGGCCCTGGAGGAGAGGCAGGGCAGCAGCCAGGAAACCACATCCATCTGTCTCTGATGTTGGTTCCCTTGGTGGCCACCACAACATCGCTGCCACCAGTGCCTGTGTCCCCCACCATGCAGGGACCGCTGACACAGCTCACTGCCGGTGACCTCACCCCACAAGGTGCCCTGGTGCCAGCCATGCCAGCATCCCCAGCTCACAGCCCTCCCACAGGAGCATCACCCTCCAAGCCCTCAGCAGTGCCAGGGGCCAAATGGGGACCGAGGGCAACACAGGGGCCTTACCACACAGTGCCAGTGCCATCCCCCGGCACCCAGCAGCACTCCAGCATAGCCCCAGTCGGCCACACTGCTCCTGAGGAGCACTCACCACCAGCAGCCCCAGGGACACTTGCTTACGGTGCTGGGGAGCACGAGGTGCCCCAGCCCACCCCCACACCCCTGCCAGTCTGGGAGCAAGAGGAGGCTTTGCTGCTGCCTCCTACCACCATAGCAGGCACTGCAGTGCCCAGCTGGGAGGTCGGCAACTGGAGCGAGGTATGTGCCGGGTCCCACTAAAAGCATAGTGGGGCTGTTTTTAAGAATAGGAGACCCATGCCTTTCCCAGGAGCACTCTATGGCATTGCCAGGAGCCTGGCACAGGAGCAAGCTGCCACCATAGCACAGTTATCTTAAAATATTCCACAAAACGGCAAAGGCTTAAATGTCAAAGTTAAAGCGCAGTAAGGTTGCAAATTACCAAAGGGAAGGGGCTGCACTGAATGTAGTGAATGGGGAATTATAAGTAATTATCAGCTATCGTTTTACTGGATAGCTGTCCCATGGCTGCTCTTTGCATAGCACTTGCAGTGACAGACAGATGGCTTCTGCAATTCATGGTAATAGGCTTTTATCAGAAAGCACACACAAAAAAAGAGGCCTTCAGTGGCACAAATCACTGGAGACAGAGCTCTGGGGAACTCTTTTAAGGAGGCTGCACAAAGGACCCAGTAACTTTGAGGACAATACTTGCTGTCAGGAGGATACAGTCACACATACCGGCTTTGTGAGAGGGCACCTTCCGTCCCTGAGCAGTCTGGAAAGTGAGGGGTGAATCTGAAAGAGGAGATGAAGGCAGTACCTTTCAGGTGGGGTGAACAGAAGACAGAACTCTACTGGAGTTTGTAGTAGTAAAAAAGCAGGACTAGCAGTGCTTGTGAAAGAGAGGCATGGAGGGCATAAAACATGTTTTGAGAGAGCGCTCAAACTACTGAACAATTAGTGCTGCTTAACAGCATTCTTGCAGTGAAAAAGCTAAAGCCACCGCCATCAGCCAGGGATTCCCCATGCGAGGAGAGAAAGAACAATCTCAAATCAGAAACAACTGCAAAAAAGTGTAGGAGTGGGTTTTCCTCCTCTCAGACAGAGGTCTGCCTGCCTCCCGCTGTGGAGTTTTAGCGCAGGTGGTGCTGGCCGCAGACTGTGAAGCTCCTTCCATCCCATGGCCATGCCTTATCGTGGCACGGTCTGGTTCCACCAGCACAGCAGCTGTGAGCTGAGCAGCACACTGCTGTCAGCCCCAGGTGTGTTATTGGCTGCCCGTGTCTTGCAGTGCTCGGCCACCTGCGGTGTGGGTGCAATCTGGCGCAGCGTGCGCTGCAGCACCGGCACTGAGCAGCACTGCGCCGCCGCCAGCAAACCCGTCCCTGCTCGGAGGTGTTCCCTGAGACCGTGCTCGTCCTGGCGTGTGGGGAACTGGAGCAAGGTAAGCAGGCGTGCACCCAGTCCCTGTCTCTCCTTCCACAGTGCCTCCCTTGGTAATGCGTGGAGAAGGAAAGTGGCTGTACCTGCCTAGTGGATAGAGAGTTGCATGCTGCCAGTGTGTGCTTTTGCTGCTTTCCTCTCAATTTGCATTTGTTCTGCTTTAGAGGTGGCTAAAAAGCTGGGGCCACAAAAACTCATTGAAGAAAGGTTTGAAGGTATCTCGAAAATGCAGTTGAGAACCTGCAGTAGCAGGATGTGTTTCCAGTTAGGTTGGAGGAATCCTCTAAATTAAACAGTGAGGCATGACCCTTGTTGTTCTGGGCAGCCTCAATCTCTGAGATGTGTGGATGGGAGCTCATTACTTGTCTAATGCCAAGACTTTGTTGCTGTTACAACTGGAAGCCAGTTGGTTTCATGAGGAAGGTAGTGACGGATTCAGAGCTGCACGCACTGTTCTCTAGCTTTGGCTAGAGAAAGAGGTGAAAAGAAGTTGAGTGTTAACTCAAGCCAGCCCAAGGCGGAGTATGTCTTCGGTCCCTTTTCCAGGAGGACTGCCCCAGCCCCCCTTGTGATGTGCCTTTTGTTCACCCAGTGTTCCAAGAACTGTGGTAGGGGCACGAAGGTTCGGGACGTGCACTGCGTTGACACCAGAGAGCAGCGGCTGCTGCGGCCCTTCCACTGCCAGGCTGTTCTCTACAAACCACCGGCGCAGCTGCCCTGCCAGAACGCACCGTGCCTGGACTGGTACACGTCCTCGTGGAGAGAGGTAGGGCTGCTGGCTGGGCTGGGCAGGCAGGGAGGCAGCGGGTCAGGGTGACTATTAAAGATCTGCAGTGCAGGAATAGCTGCTTGCAGCAGAGCTCCTGTTTCCTCCATGCTCTGGAAAACTTCACAATTTAGAGCACCCGTTGTCAAGAAGGAAACCACCTGCTGATATCGGCTGTAGTTGCAAAGTTGTTGCTTAACACTGGAAGCAGGATTTGTGTTTGCTTATGTATTGGTAGGGGCATTTTGCAGTTCTTTTCCTGAAGAAACCAATACAATGAGTTACACCCTTTGATGTCCCTGCAGTGCTCGGAGCCATGTGGTGGAGGGGAGCAGGAGCGCCTGGTGACGTGCCCGGAGCTGGGCCACTGTGATGAGACACTGCGGCCCAACAACACCCGGCCCTGCAACAGCCACCCCTGCACCAAATGGGTGGTGGGATCCTGGGGACAGGTGAGCACATGGGATGGGGACAGAGTTCTCTTGTGGGTTCTGTGATCAGCATCTTCCTGGCTGTGCTGTTGCAGCTCCTCAGCAGGGCCCTGGGCTGAGCAGGTCTTTGTGCCCGTTGCATGGCATGGTTTCCTTAGAAAAGCAATATATGAAAACATTGCTAGCGCTGAATAATAGAATGGTTGGATTGGAAGGGCTCTTAAAGCACTGCCAACCCCACTCCCTGCCGTGGGCTGATTGCCACCCACCAGCTCAGGCTGCCCAGGGCCCCATCCAGCCTGGCCCTGGGCACCTCCAGGGCTGCGGCATCACAGTTTCTCTGAGAAGCAGTGCCAGGGCCTCGGGCAGAACCCCAACTCTCCGAACTAAACCAGGGAATGCTGCAATAACAACCTAAGAAATCTTCCCACACTGGGGACTACTGCAATAAAAACACAGAAACTCCCTGGGGCTGACAGCTTCCTGCTCCTGCAGTGCTCAGTGCCCTGTGGAGGAGGCATCCAGCGGCGCCAGGTGAAGTGCATCGACACACAGACTGGGCAGGCGCAGGAGGACAGCAGCCTCTGTGACCACGAGCCGTGGCCCGAGAGCACGCAGAAGTGCAACCTGCAGAACTGCGAAGGCACCGAGGCAGGTGAGTGAGCGATGCCCCGCGGGGCTTTCTGCCCTTCCTGGTTACCAGATGTTTTCTCTTTAATGTGCTGGTGCTCCCCAAGAGCTTGTTGAGCTGTCTGGTGCAAGTGCTTTGCTCTGGCAGCCTGGCTGTGAGTGTTGTATAAACCTGCACCAGCAGGTCAATGTGATGCAGCACTCGAGTCCTCCTGTCATTGATCCCTGCCTGTTTCAAGGTGAAACATCCCACCAGCTTCAATAGAATAAGAATCAAATCCTCTCTTTATTGAGTTTCTCTGGCTCCAGTGGTGTATGCTAGTTGATGTTAATTACCTGACACTTACCAGTCAGACACACAGCCAGTGCCAGTCTGCCTTCCAGGCAGTCTTCAACAGATACTCCCACTGGAGTCAAGAAGTGTAACTGCCTTCGTACCGCATCTCAGTGTGCATCTGGGTTGGGCTGCCTTGCCTCGATGCTCAGGGTTGAGGCTGGGGTTGATGTTTTACATTACGTAGGACTGGTAGAAGTTGAAATGGAGAAAGACAAGAGAATTACAGGAAATACCTGTGCACCACAAGAGTTAAGAGCTCTTAAAAGAAAAAGCAGTGCAATGGGGGGATTAGATGTCACTGATATTAACACGTTAATTATTAATCAGCCTTATCTTTTGAATTTGTCTGGAGAGAAAAGCTTTTGTCTGTCCAGCGAGAAACTTCGGATGTGCTGAGCTCTCTTGTGGGGCTGGGCAGGGCAGGGCAGCAGCACTTGTGGCTCTGTCCAGCCTCCAGGCAGCCCTTAGCCATTAAGTTTGGTCAAGAAATGATGTGTAGTTCCGGCTATTTTTGTCAAGGGAAAATTCCCATCACTTGGGCTTGGTGATGAGAGCTGTGTCGATGCTCGGCATATTCAAGGCTGTACCAGAATAACCACTTAGATGTGTAGGAAGCACACAAATAAATGTTATAATTCTGGATTAAAAATGACATAAATGCTCTGGCTGTGGCCCAGGGCAGGAAACGCCTCTTGGAAATACAAACATTTCCTGCCAAACTATGAGGAGGAACAAAACTTTCACATGGCAGGAAATCACAGATGTGTAAATCCACAGGCAGAGGCTCCCAGAAAAGGCATGAACGTAAACTCTGGCCCTTTCCTGAGCTCTAGAGGATCTTTACTGCACAAGATTAATGAGGGCTGTGGTGATTCATGTGTTTACGTTAGAAGGACGAGGAGCCTCTATCTCCTGTAACACGGAGTGCACTGGTACCAGATCATGCACTCATCTTTGGGAACAATTATGTTCTCGTTAAAAGATGTGAATACCCCCAGCAGAGTTTAAATGTTAAAAACATAATCAGATGGATTTTTAAAGGAGATGGAACAGATTAGACAGAAGCAAACATCTCACCAGCAATCTTCTCTCTTCAATTAAAGGAGGTCGGAATTAATTAAAACCAGAATCCAGTTTTGTCGCTGGGTTATAAATTAATTGATGATTACACAGAAGTTATTTTTAAATGTTCTTGCACTTTTACAGCTGCATCCAGCTGTGAGTGCAGAAGATAAGGTTGGCTGTGTCCTGAGATGGCTCCCAGGCAGCAACTGAGCCTGCCAGTCCCTCAGGTCTGTCCCTGCAGTGTCCTAGCAAAGCTGGGGACAGCCTTCTTACTCCATACAGAAACAAGGAACTCAAACATCTGTGATGCCACAGCAGGAGAATCCTCGTCAGATCTGAGCATGAGGCATCATGGAGCTTGAGGAGGAACTGAAACCACGGGCAGTCACCCTGAGTCTGGGAGACAACCTGGGGAAGCAGGATGGGGACCCTATAGGAGAGCCATTGAGGGTGAGTGGGAATGGTCACTGTCCCCGGTTGAGTGCCCTGGCACAGCACAGGACCAAAGGGCTGCGTAGGATCTGCTGGTGCTTTGCTGGGCTTTGCTTCCTCGTGTGGCAGCCAGGAGAGCCCTGCTGCCCCTTGTTCTGGAGGACGCCTCTGTGCTGCTGGCAGCGCTGTCTAGAAGATAAGAGCAGGAGCAGAATTGCTGGACTGTGGACGTGGCTGCCAGCGAGATAAGAGCAGCGTTTGTCTCAGGAAAGCTCTCTGATTTCCATCCGTGCCTATGCACTGACCCCAAGCTTTTGCACGCACATCAGCCATGCCTGTTACCAGATCATTTCAATCATTTCTTGCAGCTCAGAAAACAGGAAAAAAACACAGTGGCTGCCTTTGCAAAGAGCACCAGGAGGGAAGGGCAGCAGACACCAGGGTGGGGAGCCACAGCTGGGATGTGTCCGCACTCCTGTCCTGCTGGGGGACGAGGAGCAAAGTGCATAGCTTGCTGTTAGCATGCCCCGTCCATCAGGATGTCATTAAACACAAGCCCCCATTAGGGGACCGTGTGCTGCTGGGACTGCTCCCTCTCTCCCCCAGCAGCCATTGCCCACTTGCTGAAAACAGACGATGCAGGGGCTGTGCTGCAGAGATACATTCGCAAAGCGACTGATCCCCAGAGGTATCTCAAATCATAAATACCAGAGAGGGAAGGGGATAAAGGCGAGGAGTACAGCTGTCCCAAGAACAAGGCTGCACAAGGCAGCCATGGCTGTGGTTTCTATAGGAGTGGAACATAGGTTTCCTGCCAGCAGGAGTGGGCTCTGCCTGTGCTCCAGGAGCAGCCCGAGGAGCGGCAGATCTGTGTGTGCTCTCAGCCTGCTGTCGCCTGTGCTCCAGGCTCGTTATCCAGTGCTTGGCTGTATTTCCAGTCACCTCAAGATTAATTGGCAATTAAACATCCTATTTCTTCTTGCTTTGAGTAGGGAAACGAAATTATTCATGGTTCTGCATACCGCTAAGTTTGTCCGCAAGGGATACATGCTGGAATTAACGGCAGCAAATTCCAATTTTTTTGTCATTTGCACATGTAAGTCTGTATCCTGGTGGCAAGAGAGGGAGGCTCTGCCATTAAGTGCCCTTTATTTATTGCTAATTAACAGCAGCAGTCAGTGGAGAGTGGAGCTTTGGAAAGGATTCTCAGTCTTTATGCATAACCTTGAGCTGAGCAGCAGAGAGGAAGATGCGTCTCCTCTCTCCTCCTTGGCAATCTCCAAGTAGATGGAAGGTTTTGAAAACAAACCTTGCCTTGTTTTTACAACATCTGTACCAGGAAGTTTGTTTTTCACCAGCATGAAAGTAATTAGCTCTGTATGGCAGAAGCTTAAATGAATTTTTAACTTTAATGAAGTTCAGTGTCCAGAGCAAGCAGTTAGGGGGGCAAAAGTGCCTGTTCGTCTCCAGCACCAGGAAATACACACTGACAGTGAGGGCTCTGGGTGTGATAAAAGTAAGGAAAGCGAGGGCTGAAATGAAGGAGTGCTTCCCCATGGGCACAGGGTCAGCACCACTCAGCCGTGCATTGGCTCTCCCAGTTGCTCACCCCCACCTTCTGCTTCCTTCATCAGCCCAGCACCACTACTCTGCCTAATCCCCTTGCACAAAAAATAAAAGCAAAGCAATCAGTGAGTCCGTAGATGCAAAATGGCTGCACGTTCCTGCCTGCCTTGCCAACTGCGTGTTATAAGTGGCTTCAGCTTTTGGAGAGGAAGCTGTAGGTCATGTACAGAAATGTGTTTAAGTAGAGTTGGCTTTTTCTCCCCCTCTCTTTTTTGCTGAGAATGAAGTGAAAGACAGCACAGTTGTTTTCCGCGAGTGTAGGGAAAATCCTCCAGTCTTGGCTCTATATCAGCTCTTGGGAAATGAGAATTCCTCCCTGTCGGATCCAGACTGACAAATGGCTCCTTGCTCCTCCCCCCCTGGTGAGCACGGCTGTTTGCTCACTCCTGTCCATGATCCCGAGGCTGGGTGCTGGTGATCCTTGCACAGTGATACCAAACTCGAGCACCAGCACCTGAATAATGGGGGCTTTCAGTTTTCCTCTCCACATTTTCCAAGCTTTTAAAGTTCCACGGACCTTGGCATGAATGGCCAGAGTATGTGGGGCAGCAGGATGGGTGATGGCAGCAGTGCAGGTTTGCTTTGCAGGAACAGAGACTGGGCACATACTGTAGCACCAGGGATTTAACTTTGCATCTCACACAGAAGTGAGTGACCTGTTTTCCTGACACTGGTGCAATTCCCAGCATTGCAGAAACACCGTGCTGCCCGCTGGGGCTCTGAAGGGGGGGACTGTGCCACACCAGCATTACGTGCGGGGAACTGAGGTGTGGGTGGGACAGACAGCATCCAGACCATGGCATGTGAATGCTCACCAGTCTGTAACGCTGGCCACGCTCATGTTGCTGCACTCAGCATCTGCTGCTGCCAGCTGAGGGTCTGCAGCCCTGAGAGCAGAAGCCAGGGATAAAGTTTGTTAAATTGGGACCTGGCTCTGAGAGCATCCCACAGGCCAGAGGTCAGAGGCTCAGGGCTCTTGTCTTGCTGGCTCAGCTCTGAGCCCAACCTTGCCTTGTTTTTACAACATCTGTACCAGGAAGTTTGTTTTTCACCAGCATAAAAGTAAGTGCTTAGCTCTGTATGGCAGAAGCTTAAATGAAATGTAAAGTGACTTCCACGTCAACTTAAAAAAACAACCACAAATTTGTGGGTTTTCAGTTTCTAATGTGCTGACTTGGCCTGGATTTGAAAAGCCCTGCTTTAAGCTATTTCTTCAGAGTAAAATTTGGCATCAGCTTGACGATTGAAGTGCGTTCTTAGATGAAGTGTTAGGATCGTTAAAAAAAATTGTTAATAGACAAAAATAACAGTAGAAGGATTAAATGAAAATTGAACCAAATCTGCAGGGACCTTCTCTGAAGAGCTGAAAAATGAAGAGCTGGCTATAGCTTGCCTTGTCCAGGGAGGAATCGTGGCTCAGCCAAGTTGTTCCACACTGAGTTTGACCCTGTGTGCTGGGACACTGCGGGGCCTGAGCGACCAGCACTCAGCAACGCCCCACCACTTCATTTTATAAAAATGCTTTTGACAACCGTAGCCCTGCTGCGGGGTCTGACGGGAGGTCAGGAAGGAACAGCAGAATCCCCACTCTGCAAGCCCGCCCTGGATTGTGTCTTCTAGCAGGACCTGCTCTGCACGTAACTCAGCTTACCCGGGGAATCCTCGCCTGGTGGGGCTGCTGGTCTTCTGCCTGAGCACAGATGCTGTGTTGGGAATTTCCATTCCCGTGCCAGGGCACTGACCTGTTGGAAAGGGGATCAAACGACAGCCCTGGGAGGCTGCCCTCCAGCCAGAAGCTCCAGCAGCAAAACCTTCACAGCTCTTGCAAGGGCAGGCAGGAGGCAGCTTGGTTGCGATCCATAAATAACTTTCTAGGAAGGCTGTATGAGCAAAAGGCTCGTGAACAGCAACAAGCACAGCAAGGCATGCAGCTGCCCGCTGACATTCCCAGCGCTCTGCAGGGCCATCCCAGCCCAGCACCACTCCCACAGCAGGGCTGAGCCTCCAGAATGCCACAGAGGTAACTGAGTTCTTGTAAGCCCCTTGGGGTTTTAACTGGTGTGACATTTGCTCTGTTAGATGCAGCAAATAGCCAGCCCCGTGGAGCGTGCCATCTCATCCACACCTGCCTGGGCCATAGCTGTTGTCTCCACCTCTCCTGCTCAGCATTGCTATCCAAGCCAGCAACCCAACCCGACAGCTTTGTGAATGCTGCAGGAAGCCCACGCCATGCTGCCAGAGCCGTGCTGCAGCTGATGGTCAGTGATCACTGAGTCCTGCCCTAGTGCAGGGGTTTCAGCAGCTGAGATGGTTGAGGCTGTTTGCAGCTCTGCAGTTTGGGTGGCAGCCAGGTGCCCAAACTATTTCCAGCACAAAGCTTTGGGGGCAAGGGGGCTTTCTGCAAGCAGAAACTGAGGCTTCCATCTCCCATCAGAAACTCTGAAGGTATATTTGAATCACTGCTCAGTGCAGCCGTGACCTGCAGCACTTGCAAACACGACTGTAGACCCATTTGTGAGTCCAGCAGTCTCACAGTGAAAGGGATTCTGTGGTGCAGGGATGCTTGTGACCAATTCTTGTGACTGACATCAAAGGAGCATCACATGAGCAAGCCGTTCCCCTCTGCCAAACAGCTCCAGTGCTCTTGGTGTTGTTATTGAAGTGGAGCTGGGGTTGTGCACCGCTCCCTGCCACAGCCACTCAGGGCTTTCCAGCAATTCCTCATCAGCTCTGCTCTGCCTGGAAATCTGCGTCATGCTGTGCAGAACAGACCCAAACCCAGGCAAGGAGCACAGCACAGGGCCAGCTCTAGTGCTAGTACGGGTTGGTGGCAGCAGCTGGAGCCGGCAGCACCAGCAGGCAGCAGCATCAGCATTAAATGTTTCCTTCAGTGCACAGACACATAGCCGTGCAGAAGTAGCTGTTGGTAGAGAGGAAGAGAGGAAATACCTCTACTGAAATAGAAGATTAATTTTAGAGCAGGATAGTGACGACCTTGCTGGCAGGCTGAAGGCTGCGATTGAAGTCCAAAAGCAGGGGAACACTGTTCTGCATCTGCTGTGTCCCTTGCTCTCAGCACCAAGGACCAGATTGTCCCTGGTGGGAATGGGGACGTTGGCCTTTCCCTAAACGAAGCCCTTTGTTCACCAAAGGGAGATGGTGTAGGGCAGTGCTTGCAGAGCTGCCTGGCTCTGTCCCCACCGCTGGCAATTCCCTGCCAAAAAGTGCCTAGGGAAAGAGAAAAGATGGCCTTTTTGTGGGGCCATCCCATGGTCGTCTGTGTGTGCTGGGCAGGAGATGCACAGGGACGGGGAGCACAGGGCTGCTGGACTTGGGTGCAGCCACTCTGCCCTTTTCCACAGAAGGGCTGTCGTCGTGTTTAATCACTTCTACAGGAGATGAAATTAGAACAGACGTGATTTCAGTGTTTTACACAGCTGTGTGAGATGCTAGAGGCTCAGCAGTGTGCAGTGCTTGTATTCATACAAACTGGAAAAGGTGGAAATTAAGAACTGAAGCAAACCCCTGATGCAGGCTTGTAAACGGTGCGTGCTTGGAGATGGGTCTGTCCCATCAGAGCCCGGTCTGGGGCCGATTCCTTCAGCTTCCACAGGATGTTCAGCGCTGGGACTTGCATGCAAAGTGTGAGGGTGTTTTTCAGGCCAAGTCTCTGTGGGCAGAAGCCAAGGAGTGGATGAAGCACCTGGCTGTGTCACTCTGCCTTCAGTGCTCCCTGGCTGCTGGCAGAGGAAGCCCTGCGTGTCTCAGTCGCCGCTCCTGCAGCTGGCCGGGGAGAAGCAGTTCCCAAAACAAAGCCTGTCTGCAGAACAGCATGGAGGTTTGTGAGACACCTGCAGGAAGGGAAGGAGATGAAACAAGTTAAGCACAACACAGAAATGAATTGTCGCTGAGGTGAGGGCTTTGGGGTGCTGGTGGGAGATGTGTGGCCAGGAAAGCTTGCAGAGCCACATTCAACCACTGCTGTTGGCAGCACCAGGCCCCGACACGGCGCTGAAGACATTTGCAGTTTCGTCGTTGCATTCGCTGGCCACGAACTGAGACTGAACTGGAGTCTAGGATTGGATGAGATGAGCAGCCGGCTCCGGGGCTGCTGCTCTGTGCAATGCAGTGGTGACAAGGCCCAGGCTCAGCCCCGCCTGCCATTGTGGTTTCTCTGCTCTGGAAAGGTGCTGCAGGCTGTAGGTAGAAGTACAGATTTTGCTTCTGCTGGCGATTAGAAATGAGGACCAATGGCTGCTCAGTGCTGAGGGGAAGGTGACTGCATTTTGCGAAGTCTCTACCAAGTGCTTGCTGATTTTCCTATCAAATGCCTGCCACGGTGGGACCGCAGTAACGCTGTCCTTGTCCTCTCACATCCTCTAGGCTTCGTTTGTGAGCGGGACCGCTTGACGTTCAGCTTCTGCCAGACCCTGCGGGTGCTGGGAAGGTGCCACCTCCCGACGGTCCACATGCAATGCTGCCAAAGCTGCCGCCAGCACGGGCACCACGGGGCTCCTGACCAGGACCGCGGGGACGAGCGGGCCTCCAGGAGGTGACAGGACCATCCCAAGCCCAGAAAGCACCTGGACCCGTGGCGGCTCTGGGAGCAGCCCTGCGGCACAGGAGGGAGCTGGGGACCAGCCAGCCGTGCTGCTCTGTCACTGCACAGGGTGGCGCAGCCCAAGATCCACACGGTGCTCTTGCAAAACACAGGGAAGGCATGATTTGTTTCATTTGTGCTACACTTTAACGGTGCTCAAACGGTCCCTCTGAGAAGTATGTCTGGTTGGGCCGGGGGTGCAGGTCTCACCAAGTGTGCTGTGCCAGAATGGGCATAGCTGTCTGTTAGGGTCACAGCCATCACTGAGCAATTACAGAGAGCATGTTAGGGAAGGGAAACTTCAAGCAGCAATTATGCGGGGAGTCTTCTCAGAAATGCTAATGGTGCTATCGTTTGATATTTTCAGCCTCTTGATGGTGTTGGCAGGCCAGCACAGAACTCTAGATTTCTATTGTTATTTTTATATGTATAAAATGAGTATCATTCCACCAGTACAGCTGACCATTTGGATTTTTTTTTCCCCCCTTAAGGGACTGGAAGCTGGCAACCCATTTCTGTAATTTTCATTGGATTGTTTACGCACTGAAGCTCAATAACCATAATTTAAGAAACGGAGAGAGATCAGAGGAAGAAAGCTTTCAGCTTTAGTTACCACCAGAAGCCCTGGGCTCGCAGTGCATGCAGGGGCCCTGCCCTCTTTGTGCTGACGGCTTCATCTGTAAAAGCCCCCACCCGTGTGCGGAGCAGAGGGGCTGGCTGGGGATACAAGGCAGGAATGAAGTGAGAGATTGCTTTGGAGTCAAAAAGTGTAGGCCCTTGAGTGGATCAGTGAAAGAGATGGAAAGCTGTTCTAGCCCCAGCTGTGAGCAATGCGTGTGCATGGCAAACACTGCTCTTATTTGGCCACATCCTTCCTTGTGAAAGCCCAAAAGGCAAAGTGAATTGTACTTACACAACTGGATTTCGGCATGCAGTTACACCGCAGAACTTTAATGGTTGGTTAAGGTGTTTTTCTGTGCTCTTACCAGGCTAAAAACCTTTCTGCTTATGTAGATGCACTTCTGTTAAAGTTAGTTGGTTCTTTTTTACTATAGTAAGTGCTACTGTATGAGAGGCACCCGGCAGCTGGTCCGGCAGTGCTCGTATGTTAATCCTTGAGGCCTTAGGGAGGATTTGCTGTTAGGTTGGCTCCTGGAGGAGGGCGGGTGCATTTTGGTAGCACTCCTTTCTGTATTACTCTGCAGGCTGAGAAACTGGGAGACTGTGAACACAGCGCTGCTTGTGCTGAGCTAGTGGAAAAAGGACAGAGCCCAGCATCACTGCATTGCATTGAGCAGTGTGGTCACACGCAGACGGATGCTTAAGTTGTACTGTCTGGAACAACTGCAGAACTGTGTCACGTAACAAGGGGAATTCCTGTCTGTGACTTGCCTGTAAAACACAAGCCATGACTTCACCATTTGTGTTGTATTCCTTTCAAACGTGGTGTAAATTTTTACATTTTAAGAGCCTGTGTTCATTCCTGTTTTCTTTTGGGTTGGCACCGTCTGTCCCTTGCTTCTGTCAGCGCTCCTAGGTTTTGCTAAGGAATAGCTAGCTCTAAACGTGTTGGGTTTTAATGGCTATTGCCCACAAGTGTGTTAAATTAAACAGTTATTGAAGGAAATTGAAGGGTTTCATATTTTCTCTTCTCCTTGGGGAATTCTAAAGGGCTTTTCACTGAAAACTCAGTTAAGCAGAGGCAGTTTAGGTCCTGGCAGCAGCAGGGGTTTGATTGCTCTCATCTCAGCTGCAGCAGAGAGGAGCAGTCAGTTTGCATCTGAAAATCATTTAAGGCTGCCCATAGAAACTGGGATTTGTGTGATTGCAATCTGAGCTCTGTGGATTTGAGGTAAAGCACTGGTGCTCCCGGAGCTAAAGGCTTCAGCCTCTGATTTGTGGTGCAAATTGATTCATTGCAGAGCTAACCATAACAACCAAGCAAACCCAGTGGCGTTCTGCATGTGACACCACAGGCAGTCCAGGCAGCATACATTGAAATTCAGGTGTTTGTGGAAAGAATTGTGTAAATTCTGCCTGAACTATATGCATTTCAGTACATTGGAGGTGATTTATGTGTAAGTAGCTGATCTAACTCAGTGCCATGATGCAGTCACTGAGCTGCCCTTTCTGTCACCCAACAGTGTGCAGTTCTGGGGACTGCAGCCGTGCCAGGTGTCATTTCTTCCCAGAACTCGCCTCAGTTTTCCGGCGTCACAATTCTCTTTTCTCTTAGCACATCTGACAATGCTTACTCATTTTCCTAGCACTGTTTGTGCCCCGGTGCCTCCAGGAAAGGTGTGGCCTCGTAAATTGCCCTGCTTGCTGAGCTTGGGGGCTGGCTGCGTGCCATCCATCACTGCAGGCACAGCTCAGGGCAGTTGCACGCTGCCAGCACTGTGCCAGGACGATGCAGAGCAGCAGTGCTGGGTGCTGCTCACACCACTGACCCCATGCAGGTGTTGGGCTGGGCAGCGTTCCCCTCCCAGAGCACTCGCTATTAATAGGCCGTGCACAGGGAGAGCCCTAAGCAATGCTTTTTGTTGCAGATACAGGATATGTGGTTACCAGGATGCATTCGATTTGTCATTGTAAGATACTTTTGGTTCATTACTTCAGAAAGACCCCATTGAAGACCAACTCTGCAAAACACGTATGCTTCATTTGCCACACAGTAAAGGCGGGTTTCCCACTAATTGAGAACCTTCCCAATGTGGGACTCTTAAGTCTCACTGACCTTTGTCTGCTCTGTTTTACTCGGCCAGTGTGAAGAATATTGGATTTCTCTGCTAAGCTGTCAGGTGCTGCAGGGAATTTTGCTCTTGCAGCCAGTTCACCTCCCCACTGGGTTAATGCAGTGGGTGCTGCAGGCTGGGATTTATACTTAAGCTTAACCACAGCAGCAACCAGTACTGGAGCAATGCACAGCTGCAAAATATCTCCTGTTCCAAATGAATTGGTCTTAATGTTTGGTGCCATTGAAGATTTCAGTGTACGTGGTGTAAACGATGCCATCCTCTGCCTGCAGCACAGACTGACTGCAGGCTGCTGCCATCTCCACCCTCGTGCACCTATTCACAACTGTGTGTAAACACAGAGTTACATACAGATAGGCTCTGCTTTGCACAGCTGCAGGCCTCCGCAGCAGCATGAAATATTTCAGCCTTCACTGCCTTGTTCCCATCAGCAGTGTGGGGCTGCAGCTGGGTGCCAAGCGTGTGTGCACAGGGAGAGGCAGTGCAGTAACATCACCTGTTGCCCTCGGGCTCTCAGTGCCATTTATGTGCAAATCTCACACATTTATCTGATTACAGTCCAGAAGCTGTTCATTTAAATTAAAGGTTATATGAAACAGGTCGGGACTCTGAAACCATGACCTGGAGCGTTTTTGCATTGGATGAGGAAATGAATTGAGATAACCCTGCTGGGATTAAATTTCTAGAGAAATAAAGCGAATCATTGCCATTTCCCTCCCTGAGAAATGCCTTTTCCTCTTCCCAGGATATTTCAGGTCTTTCTCATGGATACGCTTACATTTAAATCAGCGTGAAGCTGGTGGAATTGTAGCAGAAATTACCCCGGTGAAGCCCACTGACCTCGGGAGGAGGCTTTGCTTGCAGCTGGTAGCACACAGTGCACAGTGCTGCTGTGCAATGCAAACTGTGCTGGGTGCAGGCAGAGTTCTCCCTCCTCGCCCTCTGAAAATCTGTTTAGCAGAGGCTTCTTCTGGGGCACATCATTCACATCAGTGCTGATCTATCGAACAGCTGCCTCTGGACCGTGGCACAATTGGGTACGGCACAGGAAAAGCAGTTGTGTGTTTCAAGGCTGCAATTAATAGCTTCCCAGAAAATAATACACCAGAAACAACAGCCATCAAAGCAGTGCCAGCTGCAGCTTTGCCACAGAGGTTCCATCGAACTACCCAGCCAACAGTGGTGCAAAGAGCCCCTCACATCCAAACAGCTCCCAGCATCACAAGCAACTGAACTTCTAAACTTACAATTCACTTCTGGGAGGCCTGGTACACCTGCAGCAGGCTGAACACAGACAGAAGCACTCCAAATGTGTGTCACACAAGTCCAGATCTGTCTTCAAATTCACTGTTCTCAGGTGTATCTCTCACCACAAACATGTAAGAGGTTTTAGGTGGTTGTATTTTGTTTTTTCCTTCTCTTGAATGTCACAGAAGGAAAAGTGCCCCCTTCCACGGAGCTCCCGGAGTATCAGCAGAAGAGATCAGACACTGGGCTTTTGGTATGGCAGGAGACAAAGAGAGAAAAGGCACATGTGCTATTTTGGGATGTTTGGTGGCAACAAGCAAATGTCCTCAAGGGACAGAGCTTTCCTGAGAAAGTTCCTGCTTCAAGGCAAAAAATGTAAAATGTGCAATGAGAAGATAAAGAGATGCTGCTGAGGGGACGGCAGCCAGTCTCTAACAGCAGCTTTAAAGCAGGGACTCTGATAAAAAAAGTTATCTTTAAGTTCACATACTTACATCTGGGGCCGTGTAAAGCAGCCCACAAAAGCAAGGACAAGCAGCAAACAGCAGCCCTGGAGCTGTGCTGTCCCTCCGCAGTGCTCTCAGCCCCGGCTCTGGGCTGCCCTGCCAGGGGAGAACTGACCTGAAGCAGGAAGAAGGGAAAATAAAAACCGGAGGCAGCAGCAGCACAGGGTTTTGCAAAGCTCCCCGTCTCTGAGTTCCTTTCTCAGCGCTCCCCCTGGTGGGAAAGCACTTCCAAAACACTTCTGTGTGTTTCCTTCTCTCCACGAACCATTAATAGTTAGGAAAATATCCTTTGTTTTTCTCCTTTTGAAAAGGAGCAAAATGACACATTCCTTCGATTTCATAAAGTCAGCATAACTTTAATTTTAAAAGGGCAATTTCTATGTGAAGTTTTACTCTGTTCAGCTGACTCTGCAGACTTGCAGACATTGCCTTGAGGCCATTTCAGATATGATGTGTGACACCGAGTCCTGCCGAGACTTCAACGAGAACGAAGGTGCAAGGAACACGACAACCACCACAGCCCAGCAGCTGAACAGCTCTGAAACTCCTGGAGAAAGTGCCAGGCTGCTGCTGGCCATTAACTCGGCAGAATGCATCCTTTATTAATTAAAGACTGTTAACTATTTTATTTTCTGCTTGCAACACATTTTGTGTTTACTCTGCCATGGTGCTGCTCATCCTTCCTAGGGCATCCTGAATGATTTAGGAGGTTTGAAATGGCAGATTACCCCCTACTGTCTCTTCCTTAAGAGCCTAAAAAAGTAGAGCCCAATGTTAGCAGGAGCCTTCAGGCACCATCATGCTAAAATAATTCACAAACAAGCTCCCCTTCTTGTCAGCTCTTACTGGAGATTCTCAAAGCAAGCTCCCTGCTCACTGCTCAATGTCACTGCTTTCAGAACAGTCTCTTAGTGAGCTTACTGGGGGCTGCTGTCCATTCTAAGTTTGCCTTTGGAGATGCAGTGATTAAAACTGTGATGTACAAATTCTCAGTGAATAAACACACAATTTCCAAAAATGCTTCCAGAGGAAACGAAATACATTCTCATGGCACCAAGTACTTGGAGAATGAAGTGCCTTTACTTTGTGGCCATTTGCCGATACAGCATTTCATCATCTCACCATGTTAGTGCCTCAGAGGAAGCCTCAGACCTTCCAAGAGAATCACAGCACACGCTACCAATGTAATTCTTTCACAGGAAAAGATCTCCCTCTGCTCTTCATCTGTAAACTTAGCTGGCAGGAGCTGTTGCCATTTCAAGAGCCTGCTGGAAAAAAAAAACCAATACAAAACCTTTCTAAATGCCTCTTTTAGGATATATTGTGGTAGGCTATTCCAGCTGAAATGTAAATACACAGATTGTTGATTTTGACCAAAGTGGGACTTTGGCACTGAAGCAGGGAGATTACAGCTGTGACATCCGTCAGAGCGTCGTTCTACAAGGAGAACATTTTCTCCACCATTCATAACGCACAGCCGAGATGGAACCCATTCATCATTCATGCCTTCAGGAGAGCTTTATGAAGCTCATTATTAAAATGGTTACAAATCCCAGAAATCTCAACAGATGTTGCACAGAACTGAGGATTTCTCGCTGTTTAACCAAATACAAGCCTGCTACAGTCATCACAGCTCCACTTGGGAAAGGCTCCAACCCAAGTTTTTTACCTGGGGGAAAACCAGTTGCACAAGCTGCTTTGCACTGCCCAGGTAACACCTCAGGATCTGGGAATGGTTTGCCAGCCAGCAGCACACACAGCTGCACACAGGCTCAGCACTGGGGCCCTCCTGTGGCTGTGCTGTGGATCCTGAACATCACTTCTCCCAGAGGACAGCCGAGAGAAATATCCGCCTAATTCTTCAGGGAAAGTAAGTGCATGGTCAAACCCACAGCTGCAGCAGGAAATGAACCCCGGGGGACTTCAGAGAGAAAACACGTGACAGCTGACAACATGATGGATGCTGCAGATCAGATTAGAGAGGGAGCAGCAAAAAGAACAGTGGTGACCACAGGCTGCAGGCTTCTCTCCCGTCCCACGCTGCAGGTAAGCTGCAACAAACAGCAGGATCAAACTGGCAACACATCGCCACAGGAAAACTTACCCTCAAGGTAACTGGAAACCAGAATCAGAAACATGTACTTCTAAACAATACAGACATTTAGCAAAAATGGGGTCTCGGTAAAGGCTCCAGTCCAATCGCTTGGTTCCTGGTTCACTGAATTCATTTCAATTTTAATGTGTTCACTGGAAACAAACAGGTTGAATAAACGTTAACTTCTCTAGCAGAAATCCAAACCCTAAGCTAAAGAAAAAAAAAAGGTGCTGATCTCAAAGCAGCATTTCAGTACAAGAAGCTTTTATTTTTACAGTGCGGTGATTGAAACCATAGAAATTTAACCTGCAAAACTGCGTTTGTGTCACAATGTGTATCAGAAGGCAATACATATGGTGCTGTTTCATTTTTTAATGAGATAAAATACTTCTCTGGACACCAGATATTACAAACTCTTAACACTATATACTTTGTTTTATTTTAGAGACTGATTTTTCATAATTTATATCTATCTTATAAACAATTTTTTTAAAAAACATACAGAAGATAAAAAGAACTCAAGTATTAAACTCAAGGCTTTGATTCCTCTTTTTTAAACAAAGATAACTTTAAGAAACGTATCAAAATGCTGTGTGTGCTGCAGCTCTTAGTCAGGCTCTGTCACGCACTGCTCCACGATCTCACGCAGGTTTGGATTCTCCATCGCAGCTGCGACTCTCTCTTTGTCGTTGATTTGCTTATTGACTGCAAAACATAGGAGAAGTGAAGTCAGAAGCAGTTCTGAGTGGTACTTTATGCATACAGCACCGTGAGCACAAGTGCAAGGCGGGGTTTCTCCAAGCCCCCAGAATGGCCAACTCAAAGAGGGAGAAAATGCTGCGTTACAGAAACGGTGCGTTCTGCCCACCTCACTGCAAATCTCTATTCAGGCAGAGGACTGAAGTTTGCACAACAGCCCAAACTGAAATGGTGAATTGCTGTGCTGGCAGACATCTAGGTTGTATAGCCGAGCACAAAGCCAAGGAGTTGAGAGGTTAACAGGAAATTGTAAAACAGAGTGAGGGAGCACTCAGTCACAAAAAAACATCCATCAGAACCAAAAGTTTTCTGCTTTTCTTGTTTAGGAAAAGAATACAAGGTACAAAGTATGCTAATCAAGTGTCTTCAACTGAAGTGTGAAGTTTGTGACAAATTAGTAGTCCGTGTTCTCCAGGTTCAATGTCTTGTCATTTAATGGCAAGAACTGGTCTTCCCCCACATAAAGATTTCTGCTGGTTATGAACGGGGCCGAGGCGTCGCCTCAACAGAGGCTTTAGCAGCTGTTTGAGATGGTGATTAAATGCAGCTCTGGAAGAATTCAGTGTCCTACAGATTTCATTTTAAAAATACAGATAAACTTCACAGTGTTAAGATCATCAACCAGGCAGGAAGTTCTTCATGCTAATAACTGAGCAGCACAACAGCAACTTCCCAAAGAACACAGAGTCTAAAGCTCTACTTACTGTCTTCTTCAGTGGAATGTGTACCTTCAGATATGTAGATTTCCAGCTAGAGGAGAGATCAGTGTTAGATGCATTCATCAACTGTAAAATAGATTCAGTACCAAAACAAAAAACTACCAAACACATACAGTGCATGGAATCTGTACCTTTCAAAACGTTCCTATACAATGGAAGGGAACCAATGACAGCAACTGATCTGAGCCTTGTGACTGTGTTGCAATAGATCTATCTCCATTCAAGGAGGCCTCAGCACTCCTTCAAAACTGTGGCAGCATTCATGTCTCACTAATATCAATGGCTCATGTGAAAAATCCATTGCAGCTGGGCTACTTGGAAACAGAGTGCAGAATTGGCATTTCCTTCCTGACAAGTTCTCTGCTGGTCACAGCTCAAGGACTATTTGTTTGAAAGCCACCAGAATTGCAAGTGTCACTTTCACAAGCTAAGAACTCTTGGAAATCCTTAGGAACAGATTTGTAAAAAGATATTCCTTTTAAGTCATACTCAATGAGAAGAAACACATGTTCTATCTGAAATGGTGGCATGGTACATTATCTGGTTTCTGCCTGGGAGAGACAATAAGACTAAATGCTAAGCAGGCCCAAATTGACTTCATGCATTTAACTGAACAGGCCTGGCAAAAAAAAACACCAAACAAACAAACCAACAATGTCTAACAAACAGAACAGCAAGGAAACGTCATAGAACTGCTGTAGCAAAGGAAAAGTAAACAAGTCCAGTGCATCTTATTTTATCTCACTGAAGCAAAACCCACTTGTTATCATGTGTCCAGCGTAACAGATCACCATCTTCCTAATTACTAGAAATACAAGCCTTGCTTCACACTGCTGTAACTGGGAAGATGAAGCTAGCAACTATAAAAACAAAAGATTTCAAAAAGCAACGCTGTGTAACAAGCTACAAACTGTTTTGTAAAGGAAAGGAATCACCACATTTATTCAGAGGTCCCTTCCAGTACTCCTGCTCTGTAATGTTCACTTCCTCCATAAACAACAGGCTGTTTAAAAGACTCATCCTTTATCACGGTTTGCAAGTTGCTCAATCCTGCAGCATATCCTTTCTTAGAGAACACTTAGCATTGGAAGTACTTACTCCTGTAGCTTGAAGCAGGTTTCAGAACTGATATCTTACCTTATGTCTGAAAGGCAAGCATCTCTGAAGTTTTATTCTTAAACAAAGGCCTGGTAAACAAAGCAGATTAAGAGACATCCCTGTCAAATTCAAGGTTTTGAGGTGCATTTTCAGAGAACACGTATTTAACAATCAAACCCAGCACTATACTTGGCAACCTTTTCCTTCCGCATTCTGAGCAGCAAAAGCCACAGAGGAGACCAAATCACATTGCTGACCCTTTTCAGGCAGTCTCTCGGTTGAGCTCATACCAGCCTTACAAACTTAGGAGGTTTTGGTCCCCAGCACCCCTGAGAAACACTGGATGCATGCAAATTCCACCATTTCCAGCCTTCTGCCCTTTTGATAGAGCTTTCTGGCTACTGTTGTGGCTGTCTCTATGCTGAGAAGAATGCTTAGCTTGTTTTTGTTAAAAACCCAAAACAAAATGTTGGAAGAATAGTTGCAAGGCCTGCCTGCAACAATTTGGAACTCAAGCTCATAACTTCACTACTTTAGATGTCTAACATGCAGAACTGGAAAATAATTGAAAATAGCACTCAAAAAACGTCATCCTTGGGGCCACATAAATCTACCAAAAAATAAGCTGCTGCAATAAGAGAAAAGCTGTGCATCAACAATCAGCATTCGAATTTTACTTCAAAAATATGCAAGTATGGATTTGTATATAGCAAGTAGTACTGCTGAGAAAGTCTCCAGAGTGACTGAGCAGAGAACTGCAGTTTGTCTTGGAGAGCAACACCCCAGCTAGAGGACAGCCCTACTGCTGCACGTCTCCCCACAACCTGGCTCCACACTGAGCTGCACATGGACAGCCACAGCCACGCTGCAGCCCTGGTTTGTGCTCAGGTGAGCCAGTGCTAACAGCAAATGCACCCCAAAGCACTTCAGAGAACTCTGTGCAGATGAGGACGTTTGTGGAAAAAAAAAGAACAAAACCAAGAAAACAACTGTTTACTGCCTCTATTCTTACACGTGCTACCCAATTATTTAAAATAATCACCATAATCTTTTCCTGCAACAGAATGAGGAACCTGCTTCACAGGTCACACACTGTGTTCCACGCTGCTTCTGAATAGATTTTTGAGAGCTGCTTTGTTCTGAAGTTTTCCTAACGTGAGAAAAACAGACGACCTGCTTGCCCCATCCCTGCAGGCATTCAGGGCCAGGCTGGAGGTGGCTCTGGGCAGCCTGGGCTGCTGGTTGGTGACCTGCACACAGCAGGGGGTTGGAGCTGGATGAGCTGTGCTCCTTTGCAACCCAGGCCATTCTGTGATTCCATAATACGACCTTCAACAACTCCCCATTCCTTCTGTTCCTTGTTTGTATGGCCAGAAGGGCTCTCAAGATGAAATTCACAGCTAAACCACTGGTAAAACGATACTGAACTTTAACTAATAAGAATATTATTCAGACAATCTAAAATTAACTTCGCACTCATTGCTGAAGATGTAATGAAACAGAAATGTTACCAATGAGAGTAGCCAAAGAGCAGTGAGGTACTGTTGGCGTGAACCTGATGACAACCAGATACTCTTCCTCGCCAATCTCATTCACTTTGACGCAGTTTTCCGTCACCACTTCCAGTTCTTCTAAAGTGTTTGGTTTCTCCGGGTCCCGGATGGTTCGGATGATATCTAAAGCAGAAGATGAGCCAGTGACAACAAAGTCACTTTCCTAAACTTAATGCTTCTAATTAAAAGCCATCTTCCCGGCAGCGCTCGCTTCGATCCTGTTCCGAGGCACAGCTGTAAATACCAGCAGTGCATTACGAGTTCCCTGGGAGCTGGGCAGATCGAACCACCTGCTGTATTTGCTATTGCTTTCACCATCCCATTCTAATCAATACCTACTAATGGACATAGAACACCTTCAGAACTGCAGGCGATTTAAAATCAGCCTATCCCAGCACAAAGCTCCGGTGCGGCATTTCACACAACGCTGCTCGCCCTTCGCGTTTTCCCACGTCGATCCTCCTTCCCACCTCCGCCCTCCCCTCCTCAGCCCGGGCTCCACGGATGACGCTTCGAGAGCACCTTAAGCACAACCTACGGCCACCGCGCGGCTCCCGTTCCGCCGCCGCTTCCAGGCCCGCCCGCGTCCCGCCCCGCGCGGCCCCCAGCAGCTCCGCCAGTCACCGTAAACCTCGAGCGCCTTGTCCTGCTCCATGGCCCTGCGGGGCGGGGCATGGCAGCCCCTACGCAGCCCGGAGTACCGCAGCACTCTGCTCAGCGTGTGCGACAGCAGCCCCAGCACCAGCGACATCCTCCCGCTCCGCCATGGGAGAGCGCGAAACGGCCCCGCGCGGCCACCGTCCGGCGGAGGGAGGTGCGCCAGGGGCGGGGCGGGGCGCTGCAGGGCGCGGCTGCCGCTCGCTGCGGGCGGGGCGTGGGGAAGCGCCGCTTGCCGGGCTCTGCTCGTCTTCCCGCGGTTACACAGCTGCAGAGCGGCGAGCCCTGACGTTAACCGTACAAACTGCTGAGCCGCGTCGTTCGCAGGCTGAGAAAGGCCTTTGTCCAAGTAACGGCGCGGGGACGGGGCTCGGTTCACAGCAAAAGGTTCCGGCCCTTTCGGACCGCCCCGCACTAACGCCACCCAAGAGGCGACCGCCGCTCTCGGTTTCTCCCCTCTTAGCGTGGCGCGCCCCCAGGAAGAGTGCGGCTGGAGGCGCGGCGCCGTGCAGCGGTGCATGCCGGGAGTTGTAGTCCCAGCGCGGCGCCGTCAGCAGACCGGAAGCGAGGACGGCCCCTCCAAGATGGCGGCCGGGGGCGCGGGTCGCCGCCGCTGAGGGGGATGGCGGGAGCGAGGCGGGAACTGCGCGTGCTGCTGGCGGCCCGCCCGGGTCGGGAGCGGGATGCCGTGCAGGGCGCGGCGCGGGCCCGGCTGAGCGCGGGGCAGGACGCGCTGGGCAGCCTGTCGCTCCGTGACGGGATCTACCTGGAGTCCCTGGGGCCGGGAGGAGGCGGCCGGGCGCGGAGCAGCGTGCTGCCGGGAGCGTGGGCTGAGTAAGTGCGGGAGCGCGAGGGGAGCGCCGGGCTGCGGTGCCGTGATGCTGCGGTGCCGCGGTGCCGCGGTGCCGGATAAACGTGGTGATGGTTACATCTTCAGCTTCGTGTGGGAGAGTACGGCCGAGCACGATCCGCAGGCAGACAAGACGAAAATACTGGCTGTGAGTGAAAGTCACGACCTGTTTGTCTATGAATTCACCAGAGAAGAGGGGAAATGCAGCCCGGATCCCCTGCACAGCTGTGAGGAAGGCGCTCTGAAGAAGCTCCTCGAGGCTAACAGCATCAGTGAGTGCCTTTCAGTGTGTCCATAGCCAGTCCCTGCGGGATTTATAATGCTTCATGTGCTAAAGCAGCTCTAGGCAGTGCTGGTGAAGGGTAAATGGCTTTGCCTGGTTAAAGCTATCTGCAGCAGTACTGATGGGCCTGAAAAGCGATGGGGTGTTTCTGTATTCAAATACCAAACTGCTGGAGGGGTTTCCCTGTTCAGGGGAGGTGGCTGTATGACACAGTCAGAAGTAATAGCAGCACTGCCATCGCTAATTTCCCATTTGGCATTAGAGCAGACAGGAAGAAAACATACGGGCGGGGCTCTGCACTAATCCTGCAGAAACTAATTAGTGCTTAACCTGCAGGCCTATGGCTTGGTGTTGTACACGTTCTCATTAAGCGCTTCAGTTAATGGAGCGGCTCAGACAGTGCATCTGAGCTGTGATTTCCTTGAGATACCTTTACAAACGGAAGTACCGGATTGGTGTAATCACAAGATATCTTTAAATTTACAGGTCTTTCTTCAATCTTGTCTTTGAGGATACTGTCTTTTAAAGACAACAGATGCATACTTCTGCTGAACGGCTTCATTGTTATGCACATTACTTTTCCTGGAGAGCATTCATCATTGGAGACGTGTGACTGCTTTACCCTTGATTTACCTCCACCAGTTTTGGAAAGAATAACAGATATAAACTTCTGCAGGGGGATTCTGTTTTTCTTGGATAGTTCTGGCTGGATCTGTATCCTTTGGAGTATCCACGAGGTCTCAGTGTAAATGGTTTGATAGAACAAGGTTTTCTCTTTTGTCAGAATAAGACTTCTAAGTATGAATTAACTCTTTTGTGATGGCACAAGTTATTTTTGTACAGCACCTGTAGCACTGTTCACTTCCTATCCTAGCTAGGCTTAGAAAGCTCTATGTGAAACAAGCAGTTCTAAATGCTTTGCTGTGCAAAGGTTAGCGTGGGCCGAAAGTAACACAAATTCACCATCTTCCTCTTCTGTCTCATTTCCTGTTCGTTGGGCAACCTGAAGCCTGGCGTTTTCTTTGACACCTTTTAAAGACGTATTTGATTCTTTTGATGGTGCGAATCTAGCACATATTGACGTGTCGCTCTGCCTGGGTGGGGTGCAGGAAGGGGACAGGAGTTCCGCCGTCACATCACCGCTCGCTGCAGTCAAAGTGTCGTACGATCTCAGCATTGCTGTGATCATCAGTGCTTCCAACAATGCCTGTTCTGTGGATCTAAACACGTACTTCAGGTATGTTTGCAGCAGAATTACCAAAGGTTTTAAGTGTGACTAATATTAGAAGTTTAAATCATCCGTCTGGGAGGTAAAATGTAATATGCATTTCCTTTCAGACAGTTCCCTGGGCATTTGATTTGTAAAAGAGATCCTGAAAGCCTTCCACTGAAGCCACCTGAGGGAGTTGATGAGGATGACCTTGCTAGTTCTGACTACAGTATGGAGCTGCTGTCCTCGCCTTTCCGCACAGACAGGTAATGAAAATAATCCTAAAATGTCTGCGTTTTGCCTCCTATGGAGCACTGATCAGAGAACTGCTGGCTTTTTTCACCGGCAGTTGTGGCAAATCTGCTTTGTGAAAGCTCACTGTGCTTTCGGTCTATCATGGCTGTTAGGCTGCAGTTAGGAAACGCCCCAGGATACTTCATGTGTATGACTGAGCTGCTTCCAACAGCAGTTCCTGCTGGTAGAGCTGTATTAGGTTTGAACCAGCACTGACAGCTGTCTGCGTTCTGAGTGCCTTTCTGTTTGTTTTCTGCTTAATACAAGTGAGTATGTGAGGACTTCAGAATATTTTGTGTTCGGATAAAAAATGTGACTCTCTTGTGACCCTCAGTAGTGGAATAATTAACACTAACGAACTATGTTAATTATGTCTTGATGTATGTAAGATTATATTATGATTCTATGAATTCATTTCCTTCTACTGATATATGTATATTTTTAATTAATGAGGGTATGTTCTGGGATATAAAGGACAATTTTCCAGTAAAATTCTCAGCTTCGTGGCTGTTGCCAACCAGTGCAGCTGTGGTGCAAGCAGTATTTAAACAGAAACGAATAGGACCTGGTACGGCTCAAATGCAGAATGGTGGTTCTGATCTGTACACCAAAATGCTTTCTGATTGACTGAGGAAATGTTAAAAGTTGATTGGTCTGCATGGTTCCTGCCCTAATACACTATATTATTGGCGTCTGCTTTCTTCATCCCAGGTCATGGAAGGCACACTTGTCCTCCCTGCGCAGCACAATCAGGAAAAGAGGTTCCCCACATTTGCTGTGTGATGTGAACTTACCTTGGTATCAGTATTTTACCCACCTTGAAGATCACGATCCCTTAATCTACGAAACCCACGAGGGGGCCCTGGCCGTTGCTCCAAAGGCTTTTCCACGTGTCCTTCCCAACCCGTCGCAGAGTGCTGGCACGAAGCTCAGCGATGCGGGGTGGCGGTGGAAACAAATCCTGCCTGTACAGTTATCACACCGAGTGGTGAAACTGGAGTGTAAATGTGTGACTGGAGCCAAAGCACTGTTTGTGATCCTGACAGATGACAAAGCACTGACGCTTGCCCTCTGGGATTTCGAGTCCCAAGATGTAACACACCACCAGTTCAGCAAAAATAGTGTTTATGTGGATTGCAATGAGGATGTGCCGTTATGTCTGCTGCTGACAGGTGACTTGTGTGTGTGATTGTTCTGGTGCAGCCTTCCCAGAAGAGCACTGTTTTGTCTGTAGCTTTCTCCTTCCCTGATGGCTGACTTTGAATGTGTTCTTGCTGAGCTGCCACACAAGTGGAGCCTACAGCTTTATGTTTAATATCAGCTTTATGTTGATATTTGGTACACAGGCAGTAGATACAAATCTTGTTGCTTAGCAACTCGTTCATATGTTTTTAATTATGATTTGATTCTTTTATTCAGAGCATGGCCTCTCCTTAATTCTGTTTGGTTTAACTCAAGAGGAGTTTTTGAACAGACTGATGATCTATGGCAGTGCTGGAGTCGTGGATGCTGTGTGTCACCTCAATGGATGGGGACGGTGTTCTATTCCAGTGCATGCACTAGAGGTAAACAGGGCTGATTCGTGTCCTGCAGATAGCAAAACCACTGCTTTAAAGTAATCAATGAAATGTGGCAGCTTTAGTGTTATTTCTAGACTGAAAAAACCAACTATGATTAAGGAGTGTTCAGAACCTCTCCTAATTGAACTCTGGACCACACACCAGCTCTCCTCATGTCTCCAGTTTTCCAGTGCTCTAATTCTAACTTTATAAGTGTCAGTGATCCCTGCTTAAAAAAATAATTGATCCAGAGGTCTGGGATGCAGCAGTCTGTGCACACTGTGACAGTGCTCTGCCAGCTCTGTTCAGCTGTGTTTGCAGGCAGGGAGCTCAGGTGAAGATGTGCTGGGGTTCTTTGGTTCTGTTTGAAGGTGTGATAGACAGGGAACTGAGCCAGGAAGGGGGAAGGTTGGCAGCAACATTCAGTTGCTGTAAGCTTATTTAAAGTCCTGATTCTCATAGTACTTCTTTATATCCCCAATTAAACTTTGATAAATTGCTTAATTAACATTTTATCTCTAAACATAGTGGGTCAGAGTTCCTGCAAAACCAATCAAAAGGGCATGGCAGGCACTCGCCATGCCACCTTGTTATTTCAGGCTACAGTTATTGCATGTGTAGTTTAAATTTCTTCTTATTTTTCTGCATGCAGACTTTGGCACAGAATGTGAAAAATACTGCTAATAAATGTACCTTATGTTTTAAAAATACGTGCATAACAATGGTGCTGTCTGTCTGCCTAGGCTGGCTTGGAAAATCGTCAGCTAGACACAGTAGATTTATTTTTAAAAAGCAAAGAAAGTCTTTTCAACCTTCCTGCGCTCCGCTCCGAAGCCCAGCAGTCTGCTGATGGGGCATCCCACTCTTTCCTGAAAAGTGAGTGAAATCCTTTGGCTGAGCTGCCTTTCAGCTGCTGGCTCTGTGTCTGTGGAAGCACTTCGTGCTGCTTTGCCTCCTGTGTTTGAATGATGTGATGTTGCAGCTTCTCATAAATGAGAGAGATGAATAATGTGTGGCTTTTCTGGGTTGTGCTCTGAGCTTTTTGGTGTGAAAGCAGAGCACCTTAGGTATATTGTTTGATGGACTTCAAAATAATTTAGCAGCAAACTTTTATTCTAAGTTGTACTTTATGATCAGCCGTATCGTAGAATGCAGGCGTAACTGTCCATGTAATCTGTGCAGATTTGCAAGAGCTGAGACCAGCCTTAAACTTGCTCTGCTCAGCAATCAGAGAGAACGACATGGAGCCGCAGAGCAAGCACTTTTCTGAGCAGCTGCTGAACCTCACGTTGACTTTCCTTAGCAAGCAGCTTGAAGAAATTTTTGTCCACACAGAGGGTGAGGTTACTTGTTTTGACTCATACGTAGTAATGTAGTTTGTCATTGTTTGGGTGAGAACAGTTTGGGTTTTGGATTACAACCTACATTTGCTTATAACTAATAATACAAAAAAAAAAAAAGCTTGCACTAGTGTTAAGTGAATGAAAGGTGTTATTTAAGGGGAAATTTGAGAAATTAGTGTGAGTGCAGTAGCTGTCACATCAGACTGGATGCTGCCAGCTGGATCAGCATGTGTAGGAGTGACAGCTTCAAGGTGATTGTGGATGGCAGTGCTGTTACATAGGATGGATTTAGCCCTCAGCTTCTCTCACTGCTGCCACATGAGTTATGCTGACACTAATCTTCCCCTGGCTGTAGAAGGGGCTTGTTTAAGAAGGCACTGCAGCTAAAGAAATAACCAGGTAATGGAAAGCTTCAGTTTCCATGGGGCAGCGCAGTCACCCATCCTGGTATAAACACCAGCACTGGCACGGGAGTAAGAACAAGTGTGTTTTGTGTATTGAAGTTAGGAGAGTGTGCTCAGCATCCATAAGCACTAAAAATCCCATGTTGTTGATTTCTGTTCAATTCTGTTTTGGCTGTTCTTGGCAGAGCCTGATGGGCACCTGCAGAAGGCTGCAGAGATTTTAGCTGATTACATCATTGAACTTAGGACCTTTCTGAAAAACTATCCTCGATCCCAAGTAAATGCCACAGATGTAGAGAGCGATTCTGATGAAGACCTGCCTGCAATAGAGGAAAGCCAGGTGTGGGAAAAGCTGACACCTGAGGTAAAAGCCAATAATAAAGTTCTGACTGTTCTTATAAAAAATATTCAAGGAAATGAGTAATATGGAAAGGTCCTCAAAGTGCTGGGGGAAAAAGCGGCCTAGGAATCACAAAGATGGTAACACTGAAGATGAGCGGGGTCGGTTTGTTCCAGACATTCTTTCTCCCTTTTAGGAAGTCATTGCTGAGGCCATCTTAAGCAACAAAATGCCAGAGGCCCAGACCTTCTTCCGAATGCGGCAGCATCCTGCCCAGAGCCTTCAGGAGCTCATTCGGATGGGTTTGGATCTGGTCTATGGCCGTCTGCTGAAGGGCAACACCAGGGAGGCCTCAGCACTCCTGAAGAACATGGTGAGAGGTGTTCAGTTCATTTTAAGCTCTTCTTTGTGCCGGATGAAATGAACGAGCGGTGGAAGTGTGAGGAGGAGCTTTACCTGTCTGTGGAGGCAGCGATTCCACCACGTGCTTTTCATGCAGTTAAAAGAAACGTGTTTAAAAGAGCTGCTTTGATCCCTGGCGTGCCTTCAGAGTGCTGAGGCAGCCCCGTGTCCGTCTGTTTGTACAGTTAGCGCACAATGAGCCTGTTTTGGTTTTCCAGGGTTTTGATGTGAAGCAGCAGTTGCGTAAGATATGTTTCTACACGGCTGATAAACACGTACGAGATTTGCTGGTAAGTGTAGGAAGGGATTCTGTGGGGTCTGGCTGATGTTCTCAGCTCCAAGGGCTGAGATGTGCTGAGGCAAAGCACTGTGCTACTGAGCCCTTCTTCAGAACGGGAGCTGGTGTTGGCCCTGCAGCTGGCAGTGTGCTTACTGACACTGGCTTTGGCATGCCTGCAATCTTTTGCACTTGCAGCTAAGGTAAAAGTTGGTTAAAATGTAATTTGTTTGTTGTGGCATTGGGCCACTTTTCGTCTGTTTCACACAGTATGAGCTCCATGGATCTCAGTGCAGTCGGGGCTTTTTCCTATGGCTGGTTTATTCCCTAGACTTGCAGGATCAGTTACTGCGTAGATATATAGTAAGTAGAGAAAAATTATAATTGGAGGTAATACTTTAATTTGAATTAAAGGTCAAAGTTTTACAAGAAGAAAATTATTTTTCTGAAAAAGAGAAGAAAATGATAGACTTTGTGCATCAGGTTGAAAGCTTGTACTCGGAGTCCTTCCAAGAAAATAAAGAGATGCAATCTCTTTCCAGGTAATGTGGGTTACCAGTTATAATTATTAATTAATATCCTTAATAGAAGTGTGTGTGTGTGTGTGTGTGTGTATAATATATATGCACAAACTATCTCTTGCATTCCATGTGACCTAAAGCACTAATAAATATGGTTATCTGAGATTTAATTAATCTCACACTGGTGGCTTTGGGTTAGCAGTGAGGATCAGGGGGAGCTGATTATTTTCACATCAGTTCAGCAGCTGCTGCCGTGTTCCTTCCCAGCTGAGCTGTGACACTGCTGGCAGTGCAGGGGAGCTCTGTTCATGTTGACACCAGAAATGAGGCAGTATTTAATAATTTAATATTTCTGGAGTTATTAATCGAGTAAAACATGTTCAGATGGAATGTTTGCTGTATTTGTGATACGTTATCCGTAATATTACAAACAAAATAGCCTAGGAAAAAACAATCTTAGAATTAAATAATTGTAAAATGTTCAAGTACTCATTATTTGCTGTGCCAGTTTTGGAAAAATTAGTAAATCCTTTGCCTGTTCTCAGACTGTTAGCTGTGTAAGTCCTGCTTCTCCAGAAATCAACTAGCAAAATCTCTGATGGTTTTTGATCCTTTCCTTGTCTCCTATTGGTCAGGTTGTGTACCGTTCTACAAAAGCATACTAGAAAATGCCCTAATGCAAAACTTCATTGCAGTGTGAAGAACTGGAGACGGGAACAAGACTCTGCCAAACATTTGGCCACTCTGGAGTCACTGTTGGATCACGATGGACACCGGGTTCCCAGCAGGGAGGTCAGGGTGATGCTGAACTGGGCTCAGTGGTGGGATGAGCTCCTTCAGGATCTGATTCTTCTCCCCAGAAAACAAGGCCAAGGCAAGTGTTCTGGAACTGAGAGTTAAGAGAAGTTTTGAATTAAAAATCTGACTTTCGTGTGGTGAATGCAGTTTTGTGGCATTGGTACAACCAGAGCTGAGTGTGAGCAAATCCTCGTAATTTTTACAATGAAAATATTGTATTCTCTTCTGGAGGGATCTGTGTGGTTGTGTTATGACAGGGAGCTGTTTGGAGTTTGGAACTAGCTGTACTAATTGATTGCCAGTTGCTGCAGTGCTGTACTTAGCTATGCTATGGTTTTTACTTTGCTAAGCTTATGCTTATGCTGTACCATAGTTATCTCAGCACTGTGTTAGCAAAATGGAATGCCTGTTCTTTGAAAATACACACGCATAAAGAAACGTCAGATTTTGCTCAACAGTCTTTGATTTTGTTGGCTTCATTGCTTTGTTTTTTGTTCTTTAAACTCAGGACTTGCCACGTGTAACCCTGAGGCTCTTTGGATGCACCTGACAGCCCGGCACGACTGGCTCAACATGGCTTCATGGATCGAAGAATTTGAGCCCAGCCGCAGTTCGTGTGGACAGAGCAAATGGCCGCCCCTGACTGCAGGCATTGTTGACCAGAAGACGTTGTGCAGTGGCTACATGAGAAATGATGTGTTGAACGAGCTGGCCAGGTGTGTGCTCCAGCGTGTTACTTAGCTCTCTGTCTTTCTGAAGCCAAAATCATAGTTAGAGAAGTACCTGTTACTCGGATCTTTGCTGCATGTTCATGTTTATATTGTGTTTGGTACCATTGTTTAGAACAGCACACATCAGTTGGTACATTTGGTACATTTGCTTTCAGTCTTGTGGCACTGTCAGTGCTCTGAGAGCAGGGAGAAACACGGGAGAGCAGAAGTGCTGTGCCAGGCTTGGGGTCTCACACAATGGTTGCACTCCTGTTGTCTGTTATGCAGGGGAGAAAATTCTAAGCATCCCATGCCACTCCTTATTCTTTGCCATGAGCTACAGCAACCAACATGTTGTTAAAGCACTCTCAGCAGTATTTTGGCATGTTATCTTTGGTTTGTTAATGAAATAATTCTTTAGATGGGAAGTTCTGGTTTGTAATTTTGGAAACGCCCTCCACGCTTGCTAAAAGCACAGCTGTCTAATCAGTGCACCTTTCTTTTCTTTTCTCTCTCTCTTTTTGTTTCGTTTATTTTTGAAGAAAAGGGATTTTTGTCCTTTCTGAATTGGAAGATTTTGAACTTCTGCTCCAAAGATTGGTTTCCCTCGGAGGAGTTCTGCAAAATCCTCACCCTGTCCCAAAGCACAGCGCTGCGAGTGGCTTGGACTTCCATGCTCGTTTTGTCCTTCACTGCTTGGAACACAATTTGCAGTATATGTTATACACATACCTAGATTACTACAGGTAGGAATGTGTTTTTATTCACTGAGTTACGTGCAGATTTAAGTAATGAAACACAGCTGTAATAGTTGGCAGTAAGAGTCTCACCAGGCTCTTGCTATTTGCAGCATCATCTGAATATCAAACTGTGAGGCAGTGTGTTGGGTTTCATGCTGCATTTTGAAGCTTTATTCAGGTTGTAATGTTGTGATTATTTGTCTGTCAGTCAGCTAATGAAACAATTATGGTCAGAATTAGCGTAATAACAGAAGCAGTGCAATCTTAAATGAGTCAGACCAACTTGTTAGTAATTCTGTCGCCTGAGCGCCTGAGTTATTCTTTTTACTTTGAGAAATAAAGAAATGCTTTCTGCCTTCTTGTTTAGCACTAGTTGGGATTCCAGAGAGAAAGAAATGCTCTACTGGAACTATAAACGTATTCCTATATATGAATACTTTGTGATTGGAATTTCTTAGCTGCAACTCCAGTCAAACAGTGTAATTATTAAGAAAGTGGAGTGGAGTAAAGGAAAGCTAAGAAGCTTTTTTTTTAAGTTTGTGTAATTCATGTGAATCTCATCAAGCCCTCCGACTACGGAGAATGGTGTCTGTGAATCAGGTCCCTCCTTTGGAAAGTGTTTGGGGTTGTGAATTCTGGAAGCTGCTGTTTGGATTTGCAGAAGCAGTTACATGGAAACTTAAGGAAGGCAGCTGCCAGAGAAGTGCTGCCAGCCCCAAGTGTGCATCAGCAGGGGTGGTTGATGTGATGCTGTGGTAACAGATGACACGGTTCACTCCAACACCAAATCAGCTCTTCTTAATTCTCATGCAGTTGGGGCAGAGGATGCTTACAAATACCGTACATTCACTGTCTACTGTTGTTATTTCCAGCTTAACTCCTTCCAACTGCCCTATCCTGGATGACAAAGAACTGCACGAAGCACATCCCTGGTTTGAATTCCTCGTGCGGTGCCGAGGGGTTGCCAGTAACCCACGAGGTAGGAGCCTGGCCTCGCTCAGCAGCTGCTCTGAGGGTGAGGCTGACAGGCAGCTTTGGGACAGCTGGGTTTAACGCTCTGCTGTGCTGCAGGCTTTTCTTGGCCACAGCAAATCATTCACATGTGCATCAGGTCCACGTCTCTAAAACGTGGATTATTTAAAATGCACATAGGGATCTGGAGATCTGTCAGAATTGGTCTGTATGTGATCATCATTGCATCTAATTTGCTTACATTCCATTTGAATATGTAGAATAGGTAAGAAAACACATATAGCATTAAAATTAAAGCTTCATGTGAGGCATTCTGATTTCTCTGCCCTTTGGGTTATGTGCTTTCCTGCACCGATATTTTTATGGTCATTGAAAGTCAGTACAGTTTGTGTCCTTATCTCACTGTACTTTTCTCACCTTTCATTTCTTGCAGAGGCACACATTAGAAAACAATAAAAGCTTGCATTTTTTTTTCAGAAAAATAAGAAAAGGAATTGAAGTAATACAGTGCAAAGGTGTGTGACTCCATCCCAATGAATGTGTGTAGGTAAAATTGAAGTACAAAATCAGGGATGGTTTAGTGAGAATTAAGTCTTAGACTCACAAGAAAAAGTCACTGTTACCTTTTTCATGCTTGTAGGATAGTTACAATGCACAACTTAATAATTGTGTTTACATTAAGTTACATCTCCCTTTCTTTCTAGATCCAAAGATGATTTTTCAGGCGAGTCTAGCAAATGCTCAGATCTTGATTCCTAGTAACCAAGCCAGCGTGAGCAGCGTGCTGCTGGAGGGCCGTACGCTGTTAGCTCTTGCAACCACCATGTATGCACCTGGAGGCATTGATCAGGTACTGTGTGCAGCAGGCTGCTGATGCATTTTGGGAGGAATTCTCACGAGGTGCTGAAAACTCAAAGGAAAGAATGGATAAAAACAAGCACACCGACGCCATCGTGGTTCTTGCCATTTAAAAACCTGCTTTTGGTGTTGCATGTCTCACTCTGTTGACCAAACTCAGGATCAGAACACGTCAGAAACTACAGCTTACTGGCTGCGTTGCGCCAGGCGATGGCGCTGTGCTTCAGAGTCAAAGATGTGTCATGAGTGAGTAGAACTTTGTAAAGAGAAGGATGGTTCAGATGGTAACATCTTATGATACAGAGAGCTGTGCGGCACAGCAGAGAACCGGCAGCACTGTGTTTCTAACACAACCTGCAAAATTCTTGCAGGAAAAAAGTGCTGCTTTCTGTGTTGTTACCAGATGTCCAATTATCATGACTTAGATTGTTTGGTGCATTCAGAGGTTGTTTTATTATAATCTTAACACAGTTTCTTCTTCCTAGTGAAATAATTCCACTTCCTTTCAATGCAGGTTCTTCAGAATGAAGATACAGAGAAACCACTAAAGAAAGTTGATCCTCAGCTCTTAAAAATGGCCTTGAGCCCTTACCCCAAACTCAGAGCTGCTCTTTTTCCCCCCTGCACCTCTCATGGAATTCTGCCACCTGACATCTCCCTTTACCACCTTGTTCAGGTATGAGAATGATTCTTGCCCTTGCTCGAGATATTTGGTTTGTAATTCTGGACAAATACCTTTTGTTTCACATCTATGGTATGAACTAAACTGCAAGCTGGAAGAAATGCCGTAGAAGATTTTTTTATTAGGAAAATGGCAGCTTTGCTGAGATCACAGTGCAGCAAAACACTTGAATGTGTGTTTCCTTATTTCCTTAAACTAAAATCAAAGTGCTTTGATGCACTTATTTTCCACTCAGTAGATGAGGATGCAAACATGGATCTTTGAGAGAGAATGAGAGGATTTGTCTTTGCTTGATGGCAGCACAGGCAATTCTTGAGTATCTGCTACTGTGGGTCCCTGACATATTTTCTAGTCTGAACAGATGGGAAAATGTTAAACTGTCTTAATATATCTTGTGTCTCATCTTTCAGTCATTAGTGCCCTTTGATCCCAGCAAGTTATTTGGCTGGCAGTCGACAAATACCCTCGCTGTATCAGGTAAGTTAGTTCCATGGTTTTTATGGTTTCCTTTTTTGACCATGGTTGTAGCATCACCTTCCTGTGGAATGGTTGGGCAGAAAAACTTAATGGAAAGGCCATTCCTTTTACAGCAACGTGATGTATTTCACTAAATTCTTGTTGTGAAGTGAAATAATGTCTGGCTGGGTTACCTTCTGCTAAGCCCTTCATAGACGTATTTTTTTTCCTGAGTGTATTATGAAATAGAAGAGCAGTATTTTGTTTTAAAAGCAAGTTAGAGCCTCTGAAAAAGTGATCAGTGCCAGCTGTTAGAAATGTTACTGCTGGGGTTCTGATGTTCTGATAAGAATTGGGATTTCAGTGGGATTTGGGTGTGCTGACATTTGAGGTGTGGGATCGTCGTTGCGTGTTTAGTTGTTGGAAGCCATTTTCTGTGTTTCAATCAACGGTTGCTCGGCTCCTAAGAGCAATGCTGTTCTTTCTAGATGCATCAAGTGACCTTCCTCATTTTTCATGCCCTGAACTGGTGAACAAATACGCCGTAATGGAACGACTGGACTTCTTGTACTACCTGCGCCACGGGCGGCCGTCGTTTGCCTTCGGTACATTTTTGGTCCAGCAGTTGGTCAAGAGCAAAAGCCCCAAACAGTTGTAAGTTACCTCAGAAATGGTGGTGTGGTTGTTGTGCAGAAGTTGCCTTCGAGCACAAGGAATAATGTCAGTCCTCTACAGCAGCAGCCTGCTGCTGTGCACTGTGTCTCGTCAAAGCTGCAGGTGTGCTGGGAGTCAATCCAGTGTAAGTTGGGTAAAATGCCTGTCAGATTTCACATACTCCATAAATATATCAAGCTTACGACTAAATAGATTCAGAATCACAGTAGGAGTGGCATCAGGAGAAATGGCCACTTGTTTCTGAAATGTCTTGTTTGTATGTCAGTCGCTGTATGTTTCTGTCATCGTTCCTGTACAAATCAGCACCTCCTGTGTGAACAGCTGAGGTTTGGGCTGAAAGGAAATCAGACTCCTTGTGGGCTGAGGTACTGAATGCTGTGGAAAGTCAGTGTAATCAAATCAAGTCAGCATACCTGATTGTTTCAGTTGCTCTGGTGGAAATGTTCAGGCATCCAATGAGCCAGCTGCTGCTGGAGCCCCTGGTTGTCTTTGCAAATCTCTGTCAGGTTCTTTAGGCTGCAGTGCTTGCCTTGCAAACTACAGTGGGACATTTTGCAGTCAAAAACTGCTGACAGTCGTTTTTAATTAACTTTAATGTAAACTGCAGAGGCTTTACTTATTTAAAAAAAAAAGTTTCTTGCAAACTGCTCATTTTTGACCATCTATCATAGGTGGGACTTTATTCTCAGACCTTGATTTTTATTTTTTTCTAAATGCAAAACTTAGTTTATAAACATTTTTCATGCTGGTAAAGTCCATGCAAAGCGTGTTAGGTGTGTGATTGAAAGTGATTAAAAATCATGTTTATTGAATGCTGCTCTTTTTGTTTCAGGGTTCAGCAAGCAGGAAATGAAGCCTTTCTTCTAGGCCTTTCTTTCTTCAATACGCCTTCAGTAGCAGCTGCCTGCGTGTGCTTTCTGGAGCTGCTTGGGCTCAGCAGCCTCAAACTGAGAGTTGACATTAAGGTTGCAAACATGATATTCAGTTACAAAACCAGAAATGAGGAGTCTCAGCACAATCAAATAAGGGAATCTTTGGGTATGCGTGCTTTTCGCTCTCTTTCGCCTAGCGTGCTTTGTATTCACTGGAAGGAGAAGCAGTGACCAGCTGGAAGATGGTGCTTACCATCTCAGGAATGCAATGGGAGTTGGAAGAGTTTAATTTGAAGAGTCAAAACTCTCGCTGTTCACGTGCTCCTGCTTCCTTCCAATTCCAACAAGGCAGGAGGGCTGTAAGGTGGCCTGCAGGCAGAACGGCAGGAGTATCTGACAGATGCCACCAAACAGCTGCCTATTGAACGCCTCAGTAAGGTCCCACCTGATGTAACACAACTAGAAGACTAAACAAAGGTTTTCTCTTTTGTACTTAGAAAGTTGTCTGCAAACACAGTGGAATCAGATGTTCAAAGCTGTAAAGAAATCAAATTTGTCCTGGGAATAACTGGGAAGTTGGATTAGTGACTATACATGTGCAGCTGTCTTCTACCTGCTGGCTGTTATTGAAGCGTTTGCAGGAATAGAACTTGTGCTTCCTGTTAATCCTGATGCTGCTGCTCTAATCTCAGCAATGGTAATGTGTTCTTTCTGAACAGTTGAACAGTTAATGAGGTTGGCTGATGGTGAAAAAGCAGCAACAGATGAAGTTCTTAAATCCTTAGAAGAAGCCTTTTGGGATTCAATTGAGCATCAAGGAATAAAGAGGTAAGGAAAATGACTTAAAGGATTATGATGGCAAATTGAATTTGAGCATTGGATTTTATCATTTGTGATTTCAGACACTGTTAAAGAGATGTGGGTGTGTTTTGCTGTAGTACACTGGCTAACAGTATTTGAGTTTAGCATACAGTTCCAGGTTCAAGTAGCAGAGGCCATGGAGGCGTACTGGCAAGAAGTCGGAGTTCTGTCAGCACATTTGGCTTAGTGCTCCACAGAGCACAGCTGGGAGGGAAGGCTGTGGGGTCATTCCCAAAGCTTCTGTTGTCAAGACAGAGGCTTTGTGGAAGGGAGCGTGGACAGACTGCGGCTGGGAGCTCCCACAGAGCTGATGTGCTGTGGTGAGCTGTGGGATGTGCAGCTGTTGCCATTTGCAGGTGTGGATCTTGGGCCGTAGTTGCGCACTGGTAACATCTAGGAACGTCAGTTCAATCCAGCAGAAGCTTAAAGGTTGTTCTTAGGTGTTTTTCCTTTTTTTGATTTTTATTTTAAATTCTGTGCAGGACATCCAGTGACTCCAGACAGCAGTGGTCCTTGGTGATGCAGTTCTGCAAACTCCATACCACGAAACTGAGCACCTCCTACCTAAAGGAGTGTGCTGAATCCAACGACTGGCTGCAGTTCATCATCCAGGCCCAGCTGTACGGCTATAAGCCCGATGAGGTGAGCTGTCTGTGTATGGTTTTAAATGGCAGAGATCTTCATGAATGCTTGCTGTGATGTTCTCCAAAAAAAAGAAAAAAGGAAAAGAGAGAAGAATTTGGTACTGTTCTTTTTGGTTGAAGAGGTGGTTCCCATATGTTCGAGAAAGTTGCACTCCTTTACGTGTGATTTAAAATGAATAAAGAATTGCCAGCGGGTAACAATTAAATGCAATTTAGAAAAGATAATGGAAAGAAGCTCACTGGCAAATTCCAGCTTATGAGACACTTAGCAGCCCTCTTTGTTTTTAATTTGAATCCTTCTATTGCTTTCTGGAGAAGAAACTCCACAACTGACAGTCACAGAGTTGTACTGCCACCCGTGTATGATGGCATACAAGAGAGATGAGAAAAATGGGTTCTCTGGGAGTCATTGTAGCTTCACCTAAAAGGGGGAGCTTCAATATTTCAGTAGAATAATTCACATCTGCACACACGTTTCCTTCTCAGCTCTCCAGAAGCATTCTGAAAAACCAAATGTGAAAGGTGTTCAACTCCTGTGCGTTTCGAGCCTCAGCCAGCCTTCCCCTCGTGCTCCATGGGCCTTGCTCTGCATGCTGCTGTCACTGTTTTCCTAGGTCACGTCTGTGCTCGAAGGCTTCGCTCCCGTCCTGCAGCATCACCTGATGCTGGCTCTGGAGAAGTCCCCATTTCTGCGCGGCGCTGCGGGGGGCCCTGGGGGCAGCGCTGGGAGCAGGCGTGCAGACGGTCTCTTCCAAATCCTTCTCCGCTGTCAGCAGAGCCCCAGTGCTTCGTGTCACCTTTTGGCTGAAGGACTGAGGGAACACGCTCCCATTCTGAGTGTTCTAGCAGCGTGTTTCCCTGTGAGTGCTGCGTGAGTTGTTGATCTTTTAGAGGAATAGACAATAAGCAGTGGAGATGCTGTCACTGTGCAGTCGCTGCACTCAGTCAATATGTGGGTTGCACTCCACCAATTTCTTTCTCAATTTTTGTGGAAATTGTTGTGACACATTTGGCCAACTTGTATGTTGTGAGGTGGCATTTTTTGTCTGGTCGTTACAAACCCATCGTTTTTGTTTGACAGGAGGCTGACGTTATTCACTGTCTGTGTGTCTGGATCATTACCAGTGTGGATAGCGTTACCAGATCTGAAGCAACAAAACACGTTCAGAGCTCAGTAGAAAATCACAAGTGGGATCTTCATGACCTGTCACTTATCTGGAAGGTGTTTTTAAGAAAGCAAAAATGTCAAACACTTATAAGGGGATTCCAGCTCTTTTTAAAGGTAAGTCATGTCACCGAGTGAGCGTAAGTGCGTGAGTGCATCTCACATCTCTTGGAGGGAAGGATGCCTGTAGAGGCCCCTCTGTCTTGTTCTTTGTGGTCTGGATGGCCTGCATGTGATAGATTGAACAACGCAGCCAAGTAAGGAGATCTTTGAGTGGAAGTTCTTCCAACCATTACAGACTTGAAGATCACATCTCAAGCTCGTATCAGCGTTAATAAACGAGAATGTTTTTGTTCAGGTGCTGAGGAACACAATTCTTCCTTTACTGAAGTACTTTTAGGAAAGAGTTATAATCTGTTTTTGTGTCTTGAAGGATTCCCCTTTACTGCATATACTGGAGATGTACGACCTGTGCATGAACTGTAAAAAATACAGCGAGGCTAAAACCAAACTGGACGAGTTTCAGAAACTCCTCACAAATGTAAGAATTCGTTTTCTGTAAATGTCTTTGCATTGATTTCCCCCTATTAGAATGTGATAGCTATCCAGTGTCTTATATTGAAGTAACAAGTGTCCAGAGTGATCTGAGCGCTGATTTTTTTTGAATGAGTCGTTTGCAGCAGATTCTTTTGATAGGTGATGAAAGAAAGTGTAATTTCTTCCAAACCTGCAGTGTATTTTTCTTAGTCTTATTCTGAGTTGGTGCAGCAGGCTAAAATGCCACTGTAGCTTTCAGGTGTGAGCATTTCATTGTTTGAGGGCTGACATTGACTCAGGTAGGACCACTGCTGGTACACTGAATTATCTGTGGTATTCTCTGCTGTGCTGATAGAGCAGTGACTTACAGGGACTGCCTGTTCCAGAGAGAGCTGTGTTTCTGAAAGCATCTCAGTGCCATCGCTTCGGTTCTGGCAGTTGTCAGCAGTTGTACAAATGCCTCTTTGACAATTGCTCAGTGAACTGCTGTTCTGAAGTCCATTTGGAGCACTGACTTAGCAGTCAATTCTGAAAGGATCAAAGTGGTTTCATTCTGCGTTCCTTGTTTGTCACACACAGATTTGCATACAAATAACTTCAGTGCTTTCCTTTCCCCTGTGATTTTCTGGTCCCATGAATGTCTTTGTAATCAGCACTGCGTGCCATAATGCTGCGTTGTTTTCCTTCCTGCCATTCAAGCTAATGCTGATCAGTTTCCCTTTCCTGTGCACCACTCACATAGTGAATACGCTTGTAAAGTGGAAGAAGTGTGCTGAGCTGTTGATCTAACCATTTATTTTAGCTATCTGTTCATCCTTCTTGCAGTTCTATCTCCTCCTCACTATCATGAGCCCTGTAGTAAAACTGGCTGCCTTCAGATGGAAGTCCAACATCCCCACGTGGGGGTGGCACGTGTTGTTTCCTGAAGGAGTTCGATGTGGAACTTCTCTGATAAGCAGTGTGATTGTCAGCAGTGTGCAGAATAAACTCACCCAAAATAAGCCCCAAACTCACAGACCTTTCTGTACGCACAGCTTAAGACCGCCGAAGGACCGGCAGCTTCACAAGTCCCTGTGCAGTGGCTGGAATCACAGGCCTTGTTCCTTCTGGAGTTGATGCTGCAGCAGTGCAGGACAGAGTACGAATTGGGAAAGCTCCTACAGCTGCTTGCTGCAACGGATAATCTTCTGCTTGATGGTAAATAGAGCTGTTCTGATGGGTGATGTTGTGGCTTTGACCTGCAGTACAGCCTTACTGGAGTGACTGGCTGCCGTTGCTTGAAGTGTGTTTGTGGTGTTTCGTTCAGTGAGAGAACTGATGTAAGCAGAACTGGTTCTTATGGGGAACTGCAGTGATGAAAATTGTGTGCAAGTGTGGTTGGGAATCTGGGTAAGAACAGGTGTGTTGGTGAAGAGCACGCGTTATCTGCAGAAGTGTTTCAGTTCTGGCTTTAGATACATTTTTAGTCCTCTGTAAGCTTTAGAGTGTAAAACCTGTGCTCCTCTGGCAGGCTGCATGCTGGCATTGGCATAAGCTGAGTTCAGAACCAACTGCTGTAACTGTTTGTGCCCCTTTGAAACAGGCCCGTATGTGAAGAAACTCTGTGCGCTCAGTGAGATCCTGAAGGGTTCCTCCGTGCCCGTAAATCCCTCCATGCTGACCAGATTCAGCCCAGAAACGTTTCAGAATGAGTGCAGATCGATTCTGGAGCAGCTCCAAGAGAAAGGACTGTTCTCTCTGGCTCGGAAGGTGGCAGAGCTGGCTGAGCTGCCTGCGGACAGCGTGGTTACGCGAGAGGTACGGCACAGGGAGCAGTGATGGTCACCTCTGGTGCTTCTGTCATTGGCAGCATTGGGAACATAGCTTTATGTTTGTTTGTTTTGGAAGCTTTGTAAAATCGGTGTGAATTTTGCAGGTTCTAAGAGATCTGCAACTTCTAAGAGACGCGGGAGAGTGGGATCAAGAGCAGATAAGAATGAAATTCTGGAAAAAATGTAACGACAGCTTCATGAAAAATTGCATCTCCAGCAAAGCCGCATCGGATTTCTTTTTGAATCAGGCCGATGTGGTGTTTGAATCCTCAGTTCCTGAGAAAATAAACAGCATTGCAGAGAGACATTTGCTGCTGACCCTGGCTGGCCGTTGGCTAGCCAAGGACGCCTCGATGGCACTGGACAAACTAGAAGAAATAGAGAAACAGATCTGGATTTGTCGTATCACACAACAAACGCTGACTGCAGCTGAGGGGTCAGGCAGGTCGAGGCGCTCCTCCTCCTGTGCCGCAGCGAATGGGGATTTCACTTTTGATAACTTGGCCGAGGAGTTTTCTTTTTCAAAGCTGCCTGCTCTGAACGCACCCAGCTACTTGAATGTGGAGGGTCTGGAATTCGGGGAGCGTCAGCAGACCTTGGCTGACGATGAGGAGGAGGCGCTCAGGTTTCTGCTCGGATGCCTTCTCGATGAAGGAAGCGTGCACGAGGCCAGCCGTGTGTGTCGCTACTTCCACTTCTACAGCAGAGACGTTTCACTGGTACTGCACTGCAGAGCCCTGGCCTCAGGGGAGGCTGACCTGGACAAACTGCACGCAGATATTCAGGCTCTTGTAGCAGCAGAGAAGACGCAGGAAAGCAGTGCATCGCAGCAGAGCAGAGTCCCGAGCAGTAAGTAACACTACAGCAGCCACCTGACAAGTAATGAAGTCCTTCTAAAGGACTCTTCTTAGTTACTGTTTCCCCCGAAGTTTTTGCAGGTTATTTATTTGGTTCCAAAGTCCTGCGATGCACCCAGGCTTGATGTGTTTCAGAGTCTCAACCATTTGTTCTTTCTAGTTCACAATTCAGGTAAAGCATTGCTGATCTGTGTTCCTGCTTCTGGAACGCAGGCTTTACAAATCTGGAGTGCATTTGTGGAGCTGATGCGTGGAACTACTTTAGTGAATGTGTTTGTCTGAATTCTTTGTGCATTGTGATGGTTTTACTGTTTCTTAGTACAGTTGTGTATAAAGCACCGTGTGCGTGTTCATGAGGTACAAACTAGAAAGCTTTCCAGTAATAAGATATATAAGGCTTAATAAGAATAGGACGGGATAAATGAAGCCTTCAGAAACACTGCTGAAGCCATTTCCTTGCTCTCATCTGCTTAGGAATTCTCATCGAAAGTGGTGTGGATATTTTTATCAATCAATCCCTTGTGTTCTGCCATATTGTGTATATTGTAACAATAAGGATAATAACAGATCACTGATGTCAAGAGTTCAGTGTTCAAAGACTGACAAAATCTGCTGAACTTGCTGCAGACTTGTGAAGTCTTGCTGCAGGTGTGAGGCTTGCTGTTACCTGCCTTTGTGAGGCAGGAATTCATAACGTTGTTGTTTCCAGCATCGAGCTCAGAGGACTGGATTCACATTGCAGACCCATCTCTGGATGATCAGATTGTCCTCAGCTTGAAGGCTCTCACAGATGAATGTGTGCATGGGAGGAACTACTGCAGACAGGTTCTCTGTCTGTACGAACTTTCTCAGGTATGGCTCTGGTAACGTTACCAAGGAAACGAGTGGTTTGTATCAGGCTGTGCTGTGGAGGTTTGTGCAGAGGGGGATGAGGAGTGATGAAAGCACTGCTTAGGTGCCAAAACAAGTTGCAGAGAGCAGCACTGCCAGCCCTTGTGGGAAACGTGGCCAGATGCTCCTCGACTCCCCAGGCTCCTACCTCACTCCAGTAAGCCAGATCTCAGCCCGAGTCTCTTTTGATGTGCATTTTTAATAATCCTTCAGGCACGTGTTGTTCATCGAGTTAGGCCTTTGTGGTGGCTATTTGGGTTTTATTTGGTTCAGGAAAGCATCTGTCTGTTAGCAGCAGCTCTGCATTAACCTCAGATGGAGTTCTTGCATGCCACCCTGGTCTGGAGAGCATTAACACTGAACATACACAGATGAAGGCATTGTGAAGTGACATAAGATTATGTTTACGTGTTTTGAAACTGAGTTTTGTCTCCTCCTGCAGCACTTCCCTTGCACTGGCCGATTAAGATGAGATGCTGCGAGTCAGTTTATGTGCTGTGATTGGATTTCCTCTTGTGCACCTTCTTAACTGCATGTACGTTTCTTAGGAACTGAACTGCTCCTACAGTGAGATGTCAGCCCTTGACCCTGAGAAAGTGCTTCGAGCAATTCTGTCATCGCAGCAGGCAGAGCGATGCAGGAGGGCTCAGGCATTCATCACCACGCAGGGCCTGCAGCCCGAAACTGTGGCAGAGCTGGTGGCCAAAGAAGTCGTGCAGGAGCTGCTGGCCTCTTCGGAAGGAAAAGGTACTAATGGCCCTCAGCCTTGGTTTTTAACATTTTTTTGTTTGAAAATGTGGTATCTTTGCATCTGAAGATTATCCTTGCTGTGAAGATACTGGAGTCTTACCATGGTAACGTTTAGACAGCTCAACAGGTTATAAAAATATTACATTATGACAATTAAGATTAAGGCTCTGTGAGAGAGGATGAGCCATCAGAAGGAGATCTGGGATTCAGGCTGTTTTTTCCTCTGTTCCTTACATTTTCTGCTTCTCCCTTGCAGACTTGTGCTCTTCCTGTTCCCCTCATATCAGTTCACTTGTGTAAGCTTGGATGATTTCATGCACCACTCTTAGAGGAGTCAGTTTACTAAGCCAGCAGAAAACAGGAGCTTTCTTTTGAGTTCATGAGTTGAACTGATTCATGGAAGAGTACGAGTCAGAGCCACTGCAAGGGATGTGTTACAAAATGCCTTTTTTCAGCAGCAGCAGCAGCTTGCTGGATGTGTGAGATTACAGGTGTGTGTCATTGCAGTGGCAGTACAGATGTTCAGAAGGATTGGATTTCCAAGGCAGTAGTACCTGATCCCCAAATCTCAGCGCTGAGATCAGAAATGTCTTGAGAATGTAGTTCCAAGCCCTCGCTCAGTCGGATGAGGTTATGTTGGTTTTGTTTCTTCTGTCACTGTAGCACTGGGTATGACTGGCTGTGTCTCTGTGCAGGACAGAAGCAGGTTTCCAACCCTGCAGCTGAGAGCCAGGCGTTCCTGCAGCTGGCCAAGCTGTGCCAGGACCACACACTGGTGGGCATGAAGCTGCTGGAGAAAATTTCCTCTGTGCCACGTGGGGAGCTGTCATGCAGTGAGTAGATGGCAAGCAATGGTAAGGAGTGCATCACCAAGCATGGCAGCACTTGGCTTGACATCACATCACAAAGAATGAAAGCAATGCTGATAAAAGCATCTGCTATTTATCTCAGATCTGATGGTAATCTGAATATATGGACAATGAATGTATTGCTAAAGCACTGCATGAATTTAGTCTGCAGACAAAACACGGTTTTGTTTGTGTGTGTGCTGATAGCTGAAATAACTGAGTTCTTGTGTTGTTCAGTTACAGAACTGCTGATTTTGGCCCATCATTGCTTTAGTCTGACTTGCCACATGGAAGGAATCACCAGGGTCCTGCAGGCAGCACGACTTCTCACAGATGAGCACTTGGCACCTAATGATGAGTATGGACTTATGGTGCGTGTGTTTGCTGCCCTGTTTGTTGCCTGGAGATGTGTGACGGTTTCTTCCAGCGTGTCAGCAAGGAACTGCTCTGAGCAGCCCTGGGGGTCGGGCTGTGGTGGGATGGAGGAGTCCCTCAGCTGGGGGTGGCAGTGCTCTGCTGCAGCCTCACACTGTGCTCAGTGCAGTGGTGGTACTGCAAGGGGAATGTATTGACGGGCCTACAGGGTCACTGAGTGTTTCATTTGCTAACAGCACGCCCTTCCACAGCACAAGGAAAACAGAGCAGGCTGATCTAAAAAGAAAGCCTCTTGGCTTGGAGGGAAAATCCAGCTGTGTGATGCACTGCATTGCTCTGTGCCAAGCCTTCTCCCCAGCACAGCACTGCTGCTCTCTGGCAGACCATCTCTGTGTTGGTGTGAGCTGTGTACTTACACTGCTGCTCCCGCAGGTTCGTCTTCTCACTGGGATTGGCAGATACAATGAGATGACCTACATATTTGAGCTGCTGCACGAGAAGCATTACTTTGAGGTGCTCATGAGAAAGAAGTTAGACCCGGTAGGTGGTAGGAAATGAAGGGGGAATGTTTTCAGAGCACTGTGTCTACATCAGAAACTGGTATTTCACAGCAAGGTGAAATTGTCTGGGGATCCCAATTACTGCAGTGTAGGAAGTGTGGAATAGTTTTCCCAAGTAATGAATTAATTCTGGGTTTCATGAGACACCCCAGAGAGAAATAATCACATTTTGGAGAATCGTGTCAGGACAGATCTGCCTGTAGTACAAATACGTGGGTGAGAAATAAGCTCTTGAAATCTGAATTTGGTAATCCTTTATCTGACCAGAGTGGGACACTGAAGACAGCTCTGCTGGATTACATCAAGCGCTGCCGCCCAGGGGACAGTGAGAAGCACAACATGATCGCCCTGTGCTTCAGCATGTGCCGGGAGATTGGGGAGAATCACGAGGCTGCTGCTTGCATACAGCTGAAACTGATTGAGTCTCAGCCGTGGGGTGAGCGCCAGCTGCAAAGCCAAGGAATAGGAGTGTGGGCACTGCTGCAGTACATCAGATTGCTGCAGGCTGCAGCACACGATCACCACAGGTCCCTCAATGTTGTGTTTGTGTTAAGAAGGAAGACGTGCTGGTGAATGCAGCTGTGGCTCCCTGCACTGTTCTGTAACATCCACTGGTGGTGCCCTGGCTGGAGGGAGGGCCCCACTTGCACTGCGGGGTGCATCTGCCTGCTCTGGTTGGTGTTTTTCAAGGAGCTGAGGTGTTGCCTGTTACTGGAATGCAACCTTTCAGTGCTGGGAGGAGCTCAGGACACATGCAGCTTTCCCTCACTTTATTGTTGGTATGATGCAGTGTAGGGATTTTTGTTCATCTATTTTGCTTTACAGAAGCATAGAGGTAGAGCATTACTGCGTGTGTGTATGAGAGAGAACCTGCTGCCATCTGAGTTCCCCGCTGTGTGATGTGCTGGCAGCTCCTGCAGCAGCTTTGGCTCACAGCCCAACAGCTCTAACAGCTTCACCATTTCCCAGAGCTTTTTTTTTTATATAGATATGATTTTTCTGCTGCTTGATAAGCGCACACAGCATTGGTGCTAAGTATTTTTCATCTTACTTTGTCACCTGTGGAAATAATTCATTATTCCATTTTTCCCCCCATTTCAGAGGAGTCTCTTCAGGATGTTGCAAACTTAAAGAAACTGCTGATGAAAGCTCTGACCCTCTTCATTGATGCAGCAGAAAGTTACTCTAAGGTAACACCACACAGAACTGTATGGCACATGAGAAGTGAGCTGACCTGCGGGAACAAAGAGCTGCTGTGGGGCTGAGCAGGGTTCCAGCCCCATAAAACATCAGCACCTGAACCTCGGGGTTGTCAGCTGTGCAGCACACAGCAGCCTCAGTAAGACTGCTGTCACAGCACTGCATGCTGCTCACCATTCAGACTCGAAGGACTGCAGGGAGGTTCCCAAAGTCCTCAAGGAGCGACTGTGGGCATAACTGCTTTACACTGAGGGCAAGTGAGAATAAAGCAATACAAAGAGCATTTAAAGAGCGGGGTGATGAGATCATGAAAATCCTCACAGTGAGCGAGATTTTGTTTAAAACTAAGGGGATGTTGTCAGTGTGACAGTGCAGTGCTGCACACGCCAAGTGGCTGGTGGTGAGCTGCGTGTTTCAGTCAGCAGTTTGTCCTCCTCCTTCAGAGCGTTTCTGTTCCCAGGACTCCTGTGTCCGCCAGGCCCTGCGCTGCCGCCGCCTCACGAAGCTCATCACCCTGCAGCTGCATTTTCTGAGCGCTGGTCAGAGCACCATGCTGATCAACAGGAACAGGCAGAACCTGATGGAATGCATCGTGTCCTTGCCTCGCTTCTATCAAGTAAGTTGGGCTTTCTCACCTGCTGCTTTCTTTGGAAACCGGTAGCTGTAAGCACCAGGTGTGGGAGCACTTTGCTCCTGTCAGCTCTGCCACGTGGCCACCGAGGCCACACTGCTGCTGCAACAGAAGACAAGTCTGTGTTAAGCAGGTGTTCCTGCCCTGTACCTCCAGCATCTCTCCTCCCTGCAGGCGGCTGTTGTGGCCGAGGCGTACGAGTTCGTTCCAGATTGGGCTGAAGTTCTGTACCAACAAGTGATCGCTAAGGGAGACTTCAGTTACTTGGAGGAATTTAAACAGCAGAGACTGCTGAAGCCTGCCCTGTTTGAGGAGATTGCTAAGAAGTGAGTCGCTCTGCAGTCACATTGGGAATTTTGTTTTTCACGGGCAGAACAAGAAGCTGCACAGCAACAGCATGCAAGTCCTAGTGTTGTTAAAGACTTTCCTGTGCTAAAATGCAGTATGTAGGAACCTGGAATGCATGCTCAGTTTTATAAGTGTAGTGTGGAAATAACAGCAGCGGATCTATTATTGTTTTATCGAGCAGGGTGAACACAGGGCCCCAACTAATGCTGATGATACTGCATCTTTTTAAAATGAACTGCAGCAAAATAAGCAGCCAAGAGAAGCAAATGTAGAGGCTGAGTACAGCCTCTTCTTGAGAAATACTTTTCTTTTAGCAAGACAAAAGCCTTACTGAGTGTCACATGAAATTATTTTCAGGTGTAAGCAGCACCCCCCCACTGATGCTGCTCTGAGAAATCTGAAGAAGCTGCTGGCTTACTGCGAGGACATCTCCACGTACTACAGACTGGCCTATGAGAACAAGTTCTACGACGTGGTCAATGTGCTCCTGAAGGACGCACAGACTGGATGCTGCCTTAATGACATGTTATCCAACTAGAACCACGCACCAGCACCACAGTCTGCATGGTCAGTAGGCTTCTACCACATTTCCTAATGCTTACAGTCACGTGCTGCTACGTAACTCCAGAAAAAGGGTGGTGGTTGTAAATATTTAAAATGTTGATGCTGTCTTAACCTGAAGGTGTTCTGCACAATAAATCTACCCTTTACAAATACCTGACTGATGGCAAATAGGGACTGGCACAACTGGCAGTGGACCTCAGGGCTCTGCAGAGCGTCAGGAACTGGGGGCAGAAGGGATCACCATAGGAACTGCATCTACACCAACAGAAAAGTGAAGTAATACATCCTGCACACTGACAATAAAATAAGCAGAATTAATTGGCTCCTAAACAAGTAACAGGTGATCTGTAGTGTCATCTTTGATTCCTCTCTGATTAGCAGCTTGTTTCTGTTTTCCAGCTGAGTGATGAAGTTTAAGTCTTTTTATAAGTCTGAACAGCACCTCCTCCTGCTTAACAAATTCCAAGAGAGCAGCAAATAAGAATCTAATGTTTGTGCTCAACTCACAGCTATGAATTCCTTCCCACACTCGTGCAGGGCAGCCGTGGGGACGAGGCCTCACCTGGAGCTGGGAGCCAGCGTGCTCAGCTCCGGGCTGCCGACACGGGTGAGGGTGGCAGTGGGACAGTCCAGGCTCAGCAGGAAGGCAGCAGTATGCTTAAAGAACTGGGCCAAAGCCTGCTATAGTGAAGTCCTCACAATAGTGATTTTTATTAAATTAGTTGCTTTATAAAACATTGCAGATGTCATAATTGTTAACGTAACAATTTGCCCCACTGTAGTAACTGCTGCAGTTTGCCAAGCAAGTTGTTTTTAAATGAAAGAAAACAGCCGAGTCATGAAAGAGCGACCGCAGCCCAGGAGACCAAAGTCGTGTTTGATTTTGTACACTGAAACCAGGCGATGAACTGTTAAAGAAGACCCAACCCATACAGCTGCATTAGTAGAAATTTAGATGAACGGAAACTCAACTTCATACTCACAAGTTTTTGTTTTGTTTTTCCCAATCAGGAGCTCTGTCCCTGCTCTCACCCAGCACTGCTGTGCTGCTGTCAGGCTGTGGAGCAGCGCATCTCAGCGACGCCTCCAGGTCTGAAGTTAGCAGTTCCCCTTCACAATACACTGAAAACCTCAAGCTCTAATGTAAGACAAAGCAATTGTAGAACTAAGTGCACACCCATCATGCCCTCTGCAAACTGCTTTTGTTCATCCAACAACTCATTCAGGGAGGTACAGTTAAGGCCGTATCGTAGAACTGTGCCGCCAGTAACACTTTGCCTCTTTGAAATTCATTTCCAATTTGGTTACTATAAAATCAAACAGCAACAATTATTGTTATCAGAATTCGGCAGTTTCGGTTTGGTGGTTTTTGGTTGTTCCTTTTTTTTTTCCCTGTAATTTACGGAGCTTCTGAGCTGCTTCCTTCCAACGCCTCGAGCACAGAGCAGGAATGGCAGCACTTCAGCACCGCCTGCCGCGCTGAGCCACCAGCACAGAGACACTGCAGCTTTGATAATAGCATTTGGCAGAATTTAAAGAAAGAAAGTTGTGCTACATGTTTAAGGGGTTATGGGCAACAGAAAGACAACAGAAGGGGAGATAAATGTCACATGAAGTCTTCAAACTCTTGTACGTATTCTCCATCGTATCCTCCATAATCAGCCAGGTCATCTTTCATAGTAGCCTTTAAACCACCTCCAGGCACGACACCTTTTTTCTTCTTTTTGGCTTTACTCTGCTTAAATAGGAAGGAGGGTGTATTTACTTACACATCCACAGCAATTTGTCTTCCTTCTGACTTCAGTAGAGCCTCAGAGGAACGAATACCTGCATCACTGCTCCCCAGTGCATGCTGCACTGCCAGTCATTTCTACCTGAGCACCCAAAGCAATCTCCTCCCAGTACAGCTGCTGCACTGCCCAGCATCCCACAGCTCCCTGCATCGCAGACATTCCCAGCTCCTCCTTCATCCTATGTCACTGAGCCTCTAGGCAAGTAGCACAGCTGTGGCTAGAGCTCCTTCTTGTAAAACCAACAATCAAATTAAGGAACTTATGTGGTTTTTATCACTGTTGTGGCTGAATACAGATAGAAAGATAGATAGACAGAGCAAGGAAAAGTCCTAGATAAACTTAAATGAACACAGCTGGATAAACCTCTGCCTTGCTGAGCTGGTGCCCTGTGGTGTCAGGGTGCTGGCTTAGGCCTCTCCATTGCCAGGACAGCACCAGGTGAGCACACAGCTCAGCTCCATGTCTATCAGCCAAGGCTTTGGCCTCTGATCTGAATTTGATGAACTCCTGATTATCTCACACAGGCATTTCGTTTTAGATCAGTATCCAAAATGTAACGTCCCCTACTGTCACACACAGCACAATCAGCAGTTCAGCTCAGTGCTGGACCTGTTGTGCCGTGCAGGCAATGAGCACCTTCAGCAGGTGCTGCTTCTGCTGCAGCCAGCTGTGGGAGCAAGTCTTACCTTCTCCTGTTTCTGTTTTTCACTGCATAGTACCGTCAAGGAATTTGTGATCTTTTTCAAGTCATCAATTTCCACTACAGAAGAGAAAAAAGAGATTCCTCATCAGTACTGTGCTCACATACCCCATCACCACAATTCTCTCATGACTGCAGAGGTAAGCATTAGCACTAAGGAAACGCTGGCACTTGCTCAATTTAAAACAGCAGAGCAGACTGGGTAATTATTCCAGTCCTTGTGATCAGCATGTGCTGTTCACAGTGCTTTGTAACACTGCTGGAACGGTGCAGAAGGGAAGGTGCAAACTAAGAGCCGGTGTACAGTCTTAACAGGGAGATGCTTGAACAACTGGAGCAAAATAAGAATGCAGCACAGTAAAATATCAGCTCTTTTAGACACCCGAAAAAGAGCAGTGCAGTATTAAGCTGCCCAAGAGGCTGCAGGTCATTCACTTCAGCCCCGGGATCGTACAGCACTGCTGCAGGCAGCCCTGTGTGCACAGCCTTATGCAGCATCCAGCCACCACGTGGCTGAAAGGCAGCGCGAGCGAAGCACAGCAAAAGGGCTCAAACAACCGATCCACCAACTGCTTCCACCAACCAGAGCAGGGCAAAAACAGGGCTGTGAGGTACTTGATCTCTGTATGGTCACATGCTGAATTCCAGAACAATTAATCTGTAGTCTCGGAATTACAAGACCTCACTTTTGTAACAGTTCTCCCAGCAGAGCTGCTGCCGTTACTGGCTCAGAGAAACATTTATGTTCCAGAAACTGCTTCAAGAGAGAGGGGTGAGATTGAGAGCATGAAAACCTGCAGTTCTGGTGACTGTTCTGAGGTGACCACAGGAAGAGCAACAGTCGCACAAGCACCTGCTGCACAAGCACACTGGTTGGGACAGAGCCTCACACTCAGTGACACTCTGCTCAGCACCATTAATCTTGGTTTTGGTTTTGAGTCCACAGCTCACCCTCAAGGTCACCCTGCTACAATCCTGGCAGTGGATTCTAGGAAGCCCTTCACTTTACTTACATGAAATACAAACGTCTCGAACTAATGCTTCCAAAAAGCTGGCGTAATGTAAGGACTTTTCATACTGTGTGATTTTCTCTTTTAGTAGTTTGCCAAATTCCGTAAAGTCATCTTTTGAAGAGGGATTCATGGCATCTATTCCACAAGTGTTATTTACACCTGCGAGGGAAGGCACACGTGTTAGAAGAACACACTGGCTGTGGTCTCTGAAAGATGACACCAAAGAAAAGAAACGCATTCAGTTCTCCCCTTCTCATCAAGCACTGCCAAAGCAAAGCTTCCTCCCATCTTCTGCAAACAAAGCAATGGCCGAGTTAGCAACCTGCAGGGCACAGGGCAGTGCTGGCTACACAGAGCCCCCCTTCCTTTAACAGGGAATTCGAAACCCGAGCTCCTCAGTGCAAAATTCTGCTGGTTCTTTACAACTGTGTTAAGCGGAGCCCCTCCCCCTTCAGGCACCATCCTCTTCCTGAAGGCACACAGCAGCTTTCACTGAGCAAAGCAGCAGGCTTCACACTGCCACACTTTGGCATCTTCGCCCTTGTGTCACAGCATAAGAGCAGGAGAGAACGAGCCGCCCTGCATCCACTTCTGTCTACCCAAGGGAGCAAAGCCACCCCACAAGGAAGCAGCCACCACAGACTGCCTGACACAAAGCACACACACACTGCACTGTGCCATGGGGCCCAAAGCCAGCCAGGCTGAAGCCGTAAGGCTCTGCAGAACGGCAGAAGGCAGCACTTCTTTCACACACTCATCTGTTCACCAGAAACACCAATACATGGGGAAATTCAGCCGGCCATCTTCCTCCTATTCCCTCTGACCAAAATGTTAAGGAGTCACCCCTTATACTGCACAGACACTTCTGCAATTACTCCTTAGTACCAGAGCAGTTTCCAGTAGCACGGATTTAAAGCCACGCTGACTCTCAGCAGCACAACCTGCGTGTGCTCTCACAGCCACATCCCCACCAGTTGCCTGCAGGATGTCTGCACACCCCTGAAAGCTTCACCATGGCACAGCAGCTTACCGAACGTTTCTTTTGCTAACTCAAGGTCTGACTCCTCTTGCAATTTCTTTAGTCGTAGTTTGTCTGCTAACTGTTCTTCTGGTGTAAGTTCTTTATGTTCCTCTGGAGCCTCTAACTGCATTTAAAACAAAACAAAAAAGAGCACCCACATAAATACAGGGAGCATTGAGGGGAGGTGTCACAAGAAACCATGTTTTTTCCAGCACCATTTGAGTAGCTCACTTCTGTCTGAAGTCCTCCAAGCATGTAGAAACCCAACAACCATCCCAATTAATCGTAACAACGCCAACTGCTTAATTTCTCTGCAATTTGATCGAATTACAGAAATAACACATCCATTCTTGTGGCATGCACGGAATCCTAGAATGGTTTGGGCAGGAAGGGACCTCAAGGATCACGAAGCTCCCACCCCCACTGCAGTCAGGCCCACCAACCTCCACACTTCATACCAGCCCAGGCTGCCCAGGGCCCCATCCAACCCCTCAAACACCTCCAGGGACCATTTAAGATACAGGCTTACAGAAAGGACGCCATTTGCATTTCTGCACTGCCCTGGGAGCACAGGCTGCCGTTCAAAGCTCACTACCCAGGGATAATTACCCCCCAGGAAGGCCTAACCCAGGTGTCCCCCCTCTCCCCACAGTCCTTAACACTGGCAGCTCCACGTGTGAAGCGCAGGGCTGCCGTTTGCTTCAGCCCATCAGCCAGGATCTCCACAGCTGCCGCTCAGCCCCCCGAAGCAACCCACAACCAACCCACAAAGAAACAGGAATTACCCTTTTTTTAAGCTCCTCTTGCTTTTTCTTTTGCTGTTTTTCTTTTTCTTTTATCTTTTCTGCTATTTTCTTTTTTTCTGAAACTTTGGGCTCTGTAAGACATTAAACAATACGGCACTTGAGGTCTCCTGGTGTTTTTTTGAATAACCAGGAAAACACAAAGAGAAAGAGGCAGAGCTCAGATGGCAGCACCTGAGCAGGGGGGTTAAAAGACTTGCTCTGTCAAAACCAAAACTAATCCTGTTTGGAACGTGTTTTAGACTCTGCAGACACAGACAAAAGCAATGTCTGTAGCAATGCTGCACACAGCGATGTGAACTCCTGAGTCTCACCTTGTTTCACCTCCGTCTCCTTTACTTCCTCCTCTTCCTCCTCGTCATCCCAGTTATCCTACAAAGTAAGTTTTCATTAAGATAAATGTTCATAAAACACTTTCACATATTATTTCTACTTGTTAGGCAAACACAAAGGACAGCAGCTTACATACAGCCTTTTAGATGCTCTCAAATCCATTAAAATTATGTAGCTGAGTTAGGAAGTGGGGAGTATTTCACAGTTGGAGCTGTGAAATAAGGACACTGATCTGGGAGCTGAGCTGAGGACCAGTTATCACTGAGAAAAAGGCAGCTTTAATCAAAGAATGGGAAAGTTCCTGTCGGTACAGCTGGGAAAGCAGCCAACCCAATGCCAGCCCCAGGACCACAACCTGCCCTCAGCCAGCAGCTGTCACTTCCCTGCAAGGCAAGGGGCCATCGGAAGTCCCTTCCCACACACGAGCTGCTGCTCTCCAACAGCGACCACATTTCTGAGCCTTTCCAACCATCCCAGCTGTGGCCCTTCTCAGCACCTCCCACGCTCAGGCCCTTCTCCGAGCACCCACCCCTTGTGCCCCATGACCCAATGCATGCTTGCACCTCAACACGCAGCATGGAGCAGATGAACGTGGAGGAAGCACGCCTTCCAACAGAACTGACCCGTTTATGTCACTTGCGGGTTTGCCAGCAGCAGCTCTGCAGTCCCTTCCCGACAGTTAGCTGGGTATGATTTATGGGAACACATGTTCTTCCCCTGGTACCCTTCCAGATTCTACTGATGCCCTCTGTATGGAGATCAGCGCTCTAAAATCGACCTGAAGGCGCACGCCTGGCAACACACAACCTATGCACCACAAGGTAAAGCCAAGAAATCACTCACACAGGAATCTAATTTCAGTTACCTGTATCAATGGAACCCGCAAGCTTAAGAGACTAGCTTTGGCAAGGCCTGCTATACACAGAAGTCACACAGATCGTGGGCACATTATGGGTGAGCTCTGTAACCGTAAGCCCTGAATTCTGAGTTGCACCTCAGAGCAGAACGTGAGCAACATCCCAGCCATTCACCCAGAGGAGGAACGCGGCGTCACAGCGCAGTGCGTCCCCACACCTCCCTGGGCTAATTGGCACCCGTGGGAGAGCAGGCTTCCCTTCCACATTCCAAGAGGCTGACTTGAATTTGCAGCAGCACTCATCTAGCTCCTATCTAATTAAGTCTGTTACACCCATTTCTTAAGCAGCCATTTTCACCACCTCTGTGCTCTCTGCCATGGCCCCAGCCTGCACAGAGAGAGGTTTCAATCAAGCACCGTGTGGCACAAAGCCCACAAGGAAGGAGGGCAGCACGACCGGTGGGGCTGAAGGAAGCGCTCCACGCCTGCAGCGCTCTCCTGGGCACGGCCTGCCCTGCAGCAGCAGCTCCTGCTCCCTGGCACCTGTTAGCAGTGCAGCAGGGGCATGCAGGAGATGCTTCTGTGGCTGTAACTGGAGTGGGAGCAGCCCCAGCCCAAGCACTCGGAGGAAAGGAGACCCAAGGCAGTACCACAGCTCTGCGGCACTGCGCCCAGTAACACAGCAGGACACGAGGAGCTGAAAACCTGCAAGTATCCCACAGCTCTCCTGCACACGTACTTCACTAAAACAAGGCTGGAATTGCCTTCCGCTGCACTGAGTAACTGCTGACCAGAGCGGCTCTCCCTGTTCCACAGCCACCCTGAGCACAGGGCAACACAGCGCCCTGCCCAGACCAGAGGGCAGGAGCAGAGAATGGCAGCACTCAGTCCCAGCTGAGCTCCTCCACAAGCACTTTGCCAGGCCACAGCCTCCCACTTTGGCTTTGCTGAACCAAGAACTGCCCAGGGATAAGTAGAGGAAACCCCTTGGCACCAGGCCTGCCTCCTGGGAAAGCTGTGCTGGGGTAACAGCCCAGAGCAGCTGCGTTATCAATGAAGATGATAATTTTAAACCCGGAAAGTCAGTGTTTCCAGAACTTAGGAGTTACTGTAAGATCATTACCAAAACAAGTGCAAAATAAACTACAGGATCTGAATATGTACAAAAGGTAGGAAAAATGTGAACACGAGAAACACTCTGTGCTCAGATTTTAGGCCACTTTTTCTCATATCCATGCTTCAAGGCTGACCCTGGCAAACAAGGTATCCAGAGCTTAAGTAACAATCTCCCAGACTCAGTTCTGAGACATTCAGCATTTAAACAAAAAGAACAAATCGAAATGAAACACTTCCATTTGCTGGACAGATCCTCCTCTCCAGATACAGCTCCAGTACTGAAAGTGTAACCTCTGAGAAAGAGGGAAGAAGCCAATTCCTGGCACACGTGGAAAGCTTTGTTCTTTTATTCCAGCAGCCACAGAGAGCAGAGGTGTCTCTATGAGTGACACTTCACAGACCAGTTCTCCTGGACAAGCTGCGTCATACCAAAAAGGTTTCTCACTTCCAAAGGAAGGGCAGAATAGCAAACTTCACAAATACTCTCTGTATAACACGTGTACATACATGTATAGACACACACAAATATGAAGGCTGCATACAGTGTTACATACATGCATACGTGCATAACCATTCTGCTTACAGATGACTGCAGCCCCTGTATACAGATACCTCTGCTCACCTTGCCTGCTGTACTGCCACAGCAGTGATAACCACAGGGTGTGGGTGTTACTGCGTTTCAGAAGCAGAATAGACAGCTCCTAACTTACAGAAATGTTTATCTATATAAAGAGAACGCTTGTTCATACTACTTACAGAAAAAGTACCACCCTAAGCTCCAAGGGCAATCGCATTGGTGCTTCCCAAGATTCTCCTAACACAGGCACAGCCTAACCAAGCAGAGCAGCGAGCCCTCACCCAGCACACATTCATGGGATCAGAGAATGGCCTGGGTTGCAAAGGCCCACAGTGCTCATCTGGTTCCAACCCCTGCTACGTGCAGGGTTGCCAACCAGCAGACCAGGCTGCCCAGAGCCACATCCAGCCTGGCCCTCAATGCCTGCAGGGATGGGGCATCCACAGCCTCCTTGGGCAGCCTGTTCCTGTGCCTCACCACCCTCTGGATGAAAAACTTCCTCCCAGTATCCAACCTAAACCTCCCCTGTCTCAGTTTGCTTTGCAGGGCTTCACACCCGCGCCCACAAAGTGGTGACCAGGTCACTCCGAGCACAGCACAGCACAGCACAGCACAGCGGAGTCCCGGTGCGATGCCCACGTGCTGCAGCGCCGCTTCCGAAGGCTCGCAGATGGCGGAGCGGCGGAAGGGCCGCACAGAGCTGTGACAGAGCATCGCCCGGCCTGGCCGCCCAGCCGCCGCTCCGGCCCGGCGCCGGCTCCTCCCCACGCCTGTCCCATCTCTGCCCGCTTCTGGCCCGACGCCGCTCTCCGAGGCCTATCGCTACCGGCTCGCGCCGAGGCCCGATTTCAGCCCGGCTCGGCTCCGAAGCTTTGAGGCGAACCCGTCGGGGCCGCCCCGGAGCCGGCCGGGCGGGATCGAAGCGACGGCGGCCCAACCCGAGCCGAGGAGCCCCGTCCCCGCGCACCTTCACGTCGTCCTCCTCGTCCTCGCCGGCCCAGCGGTCGCCGGCCACTCCCGCCGGCACCAAGCGCTTCGCCACCGGCTCCGCCGCCTCGAAGGTGTCGGCGTCTGCGGGGGGAAAGCAGAGCGGGTGAGGAGCGCGCGGCCCGAAGGCCGAGGCCCGCGCGGCCCGAAGGCCGCCACCTACCCCAGGAATCCGCCTCCGCCGCCATCTTCCCGCGGGAGCGCGGCCGCCGGCGCGGGCACTGCGCTGTGAGGCGGGCACTGCGCTGTGAGGCGGCCGCAGACGGCGGGCCCGGCGCGCGCCGCGCGGAGCACCGTGGGAGCGCGCCCCGCCCCTTCGGGCCGCGCGCGGCCTCTTCCCGCCATCTTGGGAGGGCTGAGGGAACGGGCACGCCGCCATCTTGGGAGGGCAGAGCGGCCGCTCCGCCTCCGCGCTCCCCTCCGGCGGGGCGGGGCGGGTCTCCGTGCCGTCGTGCGAGTGGTGCGGGGAGCCGTAGAACGGCTCGTGGCGGATCGCTCGCCCGCTCCGCGTGTGGCGGAAACATAAGAGTCGCCATCGCGGCAGCACGAGCCCGTAGAACGCGGCCCCGGGGTGCGCCTGCCCCGGTCTGAGGCGGCGGCCCGTGAGGTGAAGCCTGTCAGAAACCTGGGCTCTGCGGTTTGGTCCTTGAGTAGATGTGAAAAGAACGGGAGTAATCTTGGGAAAACCGCGGAAGAAAAGCTGCCGAGGTGTCTGCGAATCACCGATGTGTGGTGCGGGTCGTTCCTGCGCCGCTGCATCTCCTGCCGTCGGAGCACCTCGCCCCAGCGGCGTCGGTCGCCTTCCGGCCCGGGACGCTGTGGGTGCGCGCCCAGCTGTGTCGGAGCGCACTGCAGCCTTCCCGCCAGCGCAGCGCTGCTGTCCCAGCACGGAACGACTTCCCACACAGCGACACATCCGAGATGAGGACTGAGAGACCCAGAAGTTGAAACCAGTGCCGAGCATTAGCACGAAGCTGGAGCCTCGTGGTGCCGTCAGCCCGAGCCACAGCCTGGCCCGAAGCCACCGCTCCTCTCCAGCCTCCTCCCCACAGACACCGCGGATTCCAAACGAAGGCCCGCCGCGACCCCGGGCTGCTCTGTGCGGGGGGAGCGTAGCAGCTCCGCGCCCGCTGTTAACAGCTCCGATCGATTCCGGCCCACACGCCGCACGTTTTATTCTCCAGCAGCCTCAGCTTTTCAAAAGCGCAACCAACACTTATTTTCCTGCAGTTTTAAGGCTGAAAACTGACACGAGAAACGTCTTGCTTGACAGAGAACTGAATTTTCAGCGCAGGACTGATAGTAGCTAAAAATAAAACAGTAGCTAGAGTATAAATATTTAATATAAATCTTTATGATTCTATATACTAGAAATGATAGCAGAAAAAAACACAAATTTGTAGAACATTGGTTCTCTTCCAATTGTATTTTACAAGATTCAGCCTATCAGTACAATGACATTTTTGCAAGTATAAAAAAAATAAAGCAAAACAATATTACATTACACAGTCAAGACAACCAAAATAGTGATGTGCTTAACAGAACCTATACAAGTCAATCCTTACCAAGCCTTCCTTGCTTGCTTCCAAACAAAGAAGTTGCTGTTTTTTTTTTTTAATTTATATATATCTTTTTTGTTTGTTTTTTACAAAATTATGACTACTAGCTAAGAAAACAATGCATCTACACTACTTCTCATCAGCCATTTATCAACTTGTTAACCATTTTATTTAAGCATCAGAAATCCAAGATGCAAATCTGCAATGACACAGTTTTGGCCTAATCAGATCTTTGAGAACAGTCCTTTAATGTCTCTGAAGTACACAGCATTGTTCTGCAGCTGAACGACTTCAACGTGGCCATTACATTCCCACAAAAACCATCTTCCCGTGAGCCTTCCTGCAGCAGCCCTAACCGACCTCGGGCAGCACAGCACGGCGACCCCAACGAGCAGCTCCTGCTCGGGCCCAACGCAGCCCTGGGGACAGAAGCGCCATCCCCAGGCAGAAAAGGGAGAAGCGGCCGTCAGCACCGCGCTGCTGCCGAGGCGCCACCTGACTGTCATCTTTTCATTTTATCGCATCGGGCTTTGATAACGAGATTAAAGACGCTCAGTGGGGTTGGCTGAACCACCTGCCTGCTCTGCTGGACAAATCCACAGAAGTCGTTTCCCCATAAAAAGAACCAATACTTAACTTGAAATTCTACTTACAGCGGAAGACGTCATTTTAATGAAACAGCAATTAGTTTCTCGTTGCACTTGAAACAAACCCAACAGCTGTGCTGATATCACACCAGTAGGTGCTTGGTCTTTTCTTTCAATTATGTTGCAAATGTTTACTTTTTGGCCTTGACTTCCTGAAATCCATTCCATTTACCTACACATACCAGATTAATTTCTGCCATGTAAATATTAATTTTACACTGGAATTCTAGCTTTGTAAAGGTGTGCTCTCCAAGTCCTTCAAACGGAAGGGAGCACGGGATGGAGAGGAGACAAAGAAGGCACAGATAACTTTCCTAATTCCCCAAATTTAGGTGTGCTCAGTGCTAATCCAGTCCCCCAGTCAGATGAAAGGAGCGACAGTGAGGACACACAGAGTTCAGCAGCCACAATTCACTGATGTAGGCACCCCACCACGGACGGAGCTTTCCTCGGTTTCAGTCACATCTGTTAAGTTACAAATGCCATCATCTACCTTAATGTCTGCACCAACAGGCTGCGGCTGATTTACACAGAAAATAAAGGTAATGGTTTGCAATGCAATGCTATAAGGAAGTCAGAACCAGAAGGAAAAAAAAAAAAAGTCAAGAAACATGGGTATTTACTTGGATAGTAACACTCCTGTGTGTCTGGACAGCTTTCCTGACCAACCACCCAAGCTCTACCATTACAGGCTGCTGCAGACCACGGGCCCACATCACCACGCTGCTACTGGGAGGCAGGCTGATGAGATCTGCACTCACTCCCAGCCCCTCTCCTCGCTGGGCTCCATGCTTTGCCAGTTGTGCCAATCCACCTCGCGCCTAAAAAGGTCTCTGGAAGAGTCTGGGAGGGGAGAAGGTGTGCAATGAGAAGGATGCCTGCTTCCAACAGTGAGTGAGAGCCAACAGTTCTGCACTTACACATCTGGTTGCTTTTAGTAACACATTTTAGTGGTCTGCTTAAAGAAGTGCCTCCTCACAGCACGCATTCAGCTGATACAACTCTTCCTATGGAAGATGTTTGATCAGGTCTTGAAACATTCAGGTTTTCAGATACATCTGAATAATAATGAAAAAAAATCTTTTTCCATAGAGATGCAAGGTGAAATGAACCAAAGGTAGAAAAGCAGCCAATAATGGAAGTACGAAATATTGTTGTTTTGCTGTCCAAAGGAAAAACACTCAAACCTAGAACAGAATACATACAAAGACATTCAATTAGCAAACATTGCCAGAATCAAGTCGAAGACCACAAATGAAACCGCAGACAAAAATGAAACCATTAAGAACTTTGGAAATACGATGGTGTGTTTCCTAAACATACATAAAATGAGAATAAATGACACAGCTACACGATGAACTGCTCAAGCAGCACAGTTCTACATTCAACCTCAAGTAACAGCCGCAGCTGAGACAGCGCCAATTTTGGTCTGCACAATTTGATCCAGACTGAAGTCAAACAGCGAGGCCTCAGCCTCGAGGCTGATGGAAATCAAAGCTGAAGGAACAGAACTTTGCTTCGTGCAAAGACTTGTTTTTATGCCAGAAGTCTTTGACATTGTTAGGAACTCGCGTTTTGAGGAAGGCAGACTCATTCTGCAAATAAAGTTCAGAATGATAAATATCAGACTTGCAGCACATTAAAGTATTAATATTTAATCTGTTTACTAAGCAGCCTCTGTAACTTTTGTTGTGCATCTATGTAGAACTAAATCCTCCAATTTACATTTCCATTTCCCTCACTGATCTGATAATCACAACACAGATACAGCTGTAAAGTGCAATGTATGCTTTGGTTTCCTTAACTAAAGAAAGCACTTTTAGAATGTTTTAGAGACGGGACGCGCGTGTCAGCACGGCATCGGACAGACGGTCGTCCCTGCTTACAGTCAGAGAACAGCTATGAGCTACTGAGCAAAGACGGGTTCCTTCTGGTAGCCTGGCGATGTGTAAAGCAGTCCTACGGTGTAAATGACTCCAAGAAATCTGGAAGAATTCCACGTTCAACAGGGATTCGCCGTTAAAACCAATTAAAAATCTCAGATTTAGATTTACATCTTAACGAGCAGCTAAAAAATAGTTGGCAGACCATGTAGCAATTCAAATACAAGCCGACCATTTTCAAACTCCATAAATATTTCCAGAACCATCTCATCAACATAAAAACAGGAGGAGCGGGGATGGTTACAGGCTCACACGGCTGCGCAAAAGCATATATAAAGGTAATGTTATGTACATTTTATTTCAATAAAGACATAAGACAAACAGTGTAAAGATGCCCAGATGCCCTAAAGATAAATACATTTAAAAGATTCTCATTAAAATGAATCTGTAGTATTTCTTTCCTGCAAGCAAAATACTTTTCTTTAAATACAAAAAAAAAAAAAAAAAAAAAAAAATCAGTATTCTGAATTGCAAATGTTTCCACTTTTTTGCAGAAAACCTGCCATGATGATTTTTTTTAATGAATAAGGATTTTCCACAAAACAGGCTTGCTCTACATGCTAATCTCTTTAAACAGTTCAGTGACACAATGTGCTAGCTACATACACAACAGATAATATAGTAAGAAAACACTCAACCTGATGAAAAGTTAAAATCTTCATTAATACACTGGAAAAAGTTGACATAACTCATGCCTTTTAAAATCAAAAATACAAAAATTAAATGTTTTCCTAAAAAGATTTTCCTTACTTTAAGGACTCATTTGAAAATGAAGCTGCATGTAATTTGTACAATAAAATTGTACAAGTAAACAGGTAATATACATAAAAAATTAATTGACATACTTCTCAATTATCAGTTGTCCACCTTTAATTTCCAATACTGTACTTTCTTAACAAGCATACAAAATATCAAACTTCTCTTTAGAAAAAGTGCCGTTCTGTGACATCTTTTACACAAAAACAGTCTGAGCCTGTGGCATGTCAATGCAGTCGAGAGGCAAACACCCTAACTTTTACAAATTATACCTTCCATAAAAAGCTCCTCAACAGGAGATTACACGCCATTATAAAAATATCGACCTCTTGCAGTAGCTGCATTAGAGAACCACGGCTGAAAGACTATTTCCACATAGCATAGCGACCACCACGACGGCAGGCTGACGGCACAGCCCCGTGCTCACATCCTGCCGGGCGCCGCTCCAACGGACCGCAGCGAGGAGCGGCGCAGCAGAGGCGGCGCAGCCCAGCAGCGCGTCCGGAACGCTGAGCCTGCAGCCCTCGCCGCTCGCGGAGCGGCCCCGAGGCGGCGGCGCTGCGACGCGTGGCGCCCGCACGGACCAAGCTATTCTCCCGCCAGGGCTGGCATGCACAGGACAGCCTGAGGTATTCCTTGTCCACCGTTGTTTGTGCCACTGCAAGATACTGTCTGTCCGGAGCACGTGCCATCACAATGGTTTAAAATATTCTGAATATTAGTAATTCTTATATTCTTCTTATCTAGCCAGTCTCTCGATTTTTGAAAAGATTTCAACTACAGTAGAATATTACAGAAACAAAATATAAATGCGGGGGTTTTCTTTCTAAATGAAACTTACGTGGATTAAAACTAGAGAATATTTTTAAACAAATATACAGTATGCAGGCAGACGAAGCAGGAAAACGGCCATTCAACTGTATAATAAAAAACTAAGAAAATTTGGCTATTCCCAGAAAAACTATGAAGCGCCTCAACTAAAAGGAATGCATAATGAAATTCTAATCTAATACAGGTCAAAAGTGTAAAAAGGTTATAAACCTTAACAGGAAAAATAAAAACAACTTTTACTGGCCATTCCTGTTGAAATGAGAATCTCTAAAGTAACAGAAAAGTGGCTACAAACCCACTTAGAGCACCGAACAGAGAGAAAAGAAGACTCTTTTTTCAATCTCTGTTATATCATAAAATCCTGTGTTTCTACAGGTCAAACTGCTGGTGGCAGAAACAGAATTCTTTATAAACTGCAGATGTCCTGTACATAAAAAATTTCATCGGAGTCGCACTAGTTCTAAAGACTTTTCTGTTCTAGCCTACCTACTGCGTTGTACTGTATTGTACTGTTTGTGTTCAATCTCAGATATATAAAGTCTCTTTCTGTAACCCTTGATTATTGTTGGGCACCAAAGATAAGAAAAGCAAGACGGGGTACAAAAATGCAAAATTTCAACAGTAATGGCAATGTTTTGTTTCAGTCCATAAGGGTCCTGCATTTTCTCCCCCTCCAGTAATCAGACCGAAGGCTTAATCCGGGGGTAGCAAGTCATGCAAGCGAAATCTGTCTCTGATGTGAGGCCGGACATCTTCATTCTGCAGGGAAAACACACGTGAGGGAGTCAGAAGAATGAACAGCTCTGCAGGTCGGACCATAGCAGGGCCAGCCTCCAACGGCTGTGCATTAATACAACAAACTGGAAGCTGTGAATGTTTCTAATTACAAGAGGCTCACAGGAACAGCTACGTAACGTTCACAACAACTGAGGAATTGAATTATTTCCGTTTTAAGAATAAAGGCAGTATTTAATTCTACAAATTCTCCATTTCATTATAATTTGTGTCACCGTTTTCCAGTCTCTGATTGAAAGCACAGTTGGAAATGACGCCATTCTGCCTTCTGCTATGTAAACAAATCCCTGCACAACCTCTCCATTACTGCAGAGTAACGCCTTCCAAGAGGCGCCCGCGACTTCCAGCAGTCCGAATTTCAGCCTTAAGGCACGTGCTGCTGTTTGAAAGAACAAACAACGCGTCGGGCTGGGAGTTGTGAGGCTGACAAATAAAGGAGAGACAGACTTACCAGCTCTACAAGTTTCTCCAGAAATGGAATCAATTTTAGGAGTTCATTGTCATTTTTATCCATGAACCAGCTTTCTATAGGAATTCCATTTGAAAGCTAAAGCAAAAAAAACAGACGTCAACACATGACTTGACTTAATTTACCTAGAAACGTGACTTGTGAAATGACATTTTGGGGAAAAAAGCTTCCAAGCTCAAGTTTATTAATGCATAACCAAAGTTTGTACGAAAAATCACTCCTGCAATGACTCCCTCAATGACTTTGCATGAATCATTGCAAAAACTTCCACATCAAAGCCGAAGCAGACCCAGCTGTAGAAGTTCTGCTGCGCTGAGAAGCGTTGCCAAAGCCTTACGATCCAACTGCGCGCACTGGCTGAGCACTGGCTGCACTTTGTGCTTACGAGGGGAAGCCAACCAGGCTTCTAGAGCTCAGGCTCTCAGAGGCACTGCAGCCCGCGTGCTTTAGCAGTGTTACTCATGGTGCCACACGCCTGGAACAATCTAAGCCACAGAGTGCAACTTTATAGCATTTATTGTAAGCAATTTTCACAAGTGAGAACCCAACCAGCCACTGTCCTGAGTTACTTCATTAGCAATAGAAAACTGATTCTGCAGAAGCGCCCAAGGGACAGTCTTAATAGACCTGACAGCTTCTGGAGAAAAGCTGAACTGCAAGATAACACTGCCTGGTTACAGGTAGTTCCTAATGTAAGGGCAGGTTCACATTGGACTGATTCTTCACAAGAATCCAAAAAGAGCAAGGAAACCTGAGCGACTGGCTTTGTAAACCTGAACGTCAGTGTGCTCTGTAAGCTTAAATACAAAGCGTAACGTGTAGGTAGTTTCACTGTCTTCCTTTGGAAAGATTTTCCCACATGGAGAAGCTTTGCTGACGGCAGCACACGTACCTGATAGGCAAAGGCTTGCGGTGAATTGTCAATGATGATCGTTTTTGAAAGATCTCTACCAAGAATGTTTAAATCCTTTATGTAATTTCCTTGTACACAGACACAATGCTCACGGAAAAGTCGATGCCTGCGATTAAATTAGAATACTCATTAATGAGAGAAACTGAACACCTACATGGCTTAGGGAAAAAGAGAAGTTGGTGCTGCCAAACGTTACCCACTCTTTTCCCTTCTTACCAGATTTCTAAAAACCGTCCCACGCTCTGAGCTTTTCACTGGTAAGATCAGTGGTTAACTTGATTTTATATTGATCAAGTTCTGCAGGCAACCGTTCTGTATTTAAGCAGGAAAGCTCAGCTCAGATGCAAGAAACATTTGTCGCCGTGGTGTCACCTTCTAACCCTTCTTGCAGATGGACTGACAGGGGACCCGAGATACTGAAACTATTTCACAAGGCCCAAAGCTCAGGGGTGAGATCTGCACTCCAACCAATTTACAGCATTTGTCTTTTCTGCTCTGCTCCCAATGCTGCAGCACACGCTGCAAAGCGCTGGGTGAAACGCTCTCCTTCTGACGTTACCTCTGTTGGCAATTAACCTATTTTCAGTTTTTAGAGCTTGAAAAAAGCCTTGAGGCCAAAACATTCCATCAACTTCTTCCTTTCCAATTAGTATATTCTCTTTTATTACTAATTAATTAGTAAATGGATTGGTAGAATAATAGAACTCATTAAAAAGAGTGGGAATAAAACAAATTTCATGAAATATCAGAATAATCGTAATTAAAAATCAATTGTGAACAGGATAGATTTCAGATTTTACAATGTAGTATTACAGTGCAGTTTCTTTAAAGCTGCTTGCATATGTAAGTGGAATTTTTAGAAGCTGTACGTAGCATGCTTACTACTTTCATGAAGGGGCTGAGTTCCTGATGTTGCTAAGGAAGAAAATAAGCTGATGCCTCAGCAGCGAATGAATTTATATATAGATTCTGAGTCACACGTGTGGAGTGCCTGACAAATCCACTGCGAGGCTCATGTCAGAACTCATCACGCCCTGATGTCATCTTCTCAGAGGCACATGACTCACAGCTACATTCATGCACCACACGCATTTCAGAGAATTTCTGAACATTCTGAGCATACTGCCTGCCTGCACGCTTTGTTACCTTTCCTGTTCACAGCACAGATAAAACTGCAGTCCTCAATCCTAAGTATCAGACCCTTGGAGGGAAAAACATCACGTTACGGATGCACACGGAGGAGCAATACAGTACTTGTCTGTACATCCTGTCTGGCTGTGTGCTTCAGCAGGCTCAGGTGTTCCAGCAATATGACATCCCAGTACCGAATTTACCGTCCCAACATCAGCTGAGTGCAGTTCTTCATGTCCCTAATTAGAATGAATCCCTGAGAAATCCCCTCTGCACTTTCAGCTTTCCCATGCAGCAGTCTGCTTGCAGATGGGGACAACAAAGAAGTTCACCTGATAGGAGTCACTGTGTCTTAGGGCCCTGCTCTTGAGAAACATTAACCTCTTCCAAACAAAGCTCAGCATTAACAAAAGAAATGAAAAACCAGAATAAATCACAAATTAGTTTGTGGCTGAGTAAGAAATAGCATTCATAAAGACAAATATAAAGAGATAGTCCCCTCATCTCTTAGGAAAGGACTTGTTTGCCCACAACAGCCATGGCTGCCATTTGGTATTTTACCTGACTAGTTGCTTTTTAGGGTCTAGGATATTCAGTAATTTGTCTGCATACACCTTCTTAGAAGCAGTAAAAAGAATGATCTACAGACAAGAGAAGAAAACAATAATTATTTTATGTATAAACACGTGAAAATAATTTAAAAATAAAATTCAAAGGCAATACTGAATTATTTTTACCTCATAAATCTGAGACATACGTTCCAGGAATTCTCGGAAGAACGGCCTTAACCGCACGTAAACCTGCAGCAGAGATGGACTTCATTAAAGGCTTCACAACACTGCAGCTGCCGCCCGCACTGTTAAGCATCGATTTGTACAGATTATGGCAGGATGAGTGTTATGAATTCAGGAGAAAGCAAATACTAATTTCCTACAGAGTAACAATTCAATGAAAGCAAAATTAAATCAGCTCGAAGCCTAAGCAGCTAAAAAAGAAACCGCAATATGGCAAAATCAGGCATAACTAAAGAATGTGACAGAAATTATTTAAACTGTATTTAAAACTAGATAATTATTTGAAATATAAAGGTTAGATAACTTCTTGAGAAAATTGAAGCCAGCTGCTTTGATTCAACATTTTAAATCAGCCCTCAGCAGCTGGGCAGCATCAGCTCCAGGACTGGATAATGCATGCCAACATAACAACAGCCTTCCCAATAACCTCCTTCTACCAAGAGTTGCACATTGAATATGGGGGTGTCAGAGGGGGCAGAAATAACCTGAGCAACTGGCTTCAGCTGCTTCCAGAGCTCAGTTAATTCACGCACCAGAGAAGAACTGCACATACACTCAAATTATTCCCTGTGACAAAACAGACCCTGATAAGAGACACAGCAAGAGGTGATGCTGGCGTCTCCTCTCGCTGTTCCTGAGCTCACAGTACAAGACCTAGGCTGCACGGGGGCACTGCGTGGATCTATGGCTGCAGGGCAACGGCCCAACACCACGGCCCAGGTGAGGGCACACGTGGAGCACAGTGGTGGGGACACGCACCGAGGGGTGAACAACAACCTTATCGTACCTTACCTGTCTTCTTGATTCACAGACTGCCCACGTGTAGACTTACACAGCTTTGAGAAACGTTTCATTAACGTACCCAGAAAGAAAAGGGAGCGTGCTGGACTCGTATTTGAACCCAGTTAATTTCAGCTTTGCCAATTATTTTAATAACGGTTAGGAATCGGCTTAAGTTTACTTTCAAAAGTAAATCTCCAGTAAGGATCTGCATTAATTGAACTGAATTGTATCAAACTTATATGCAGACAGAAAGAAAGAAAAGAGGAGTGGTTTAAATAAACGCAGTTTCCTATCATTAGCACAGGTGGCAACAGATCTTAGTCCTTTAAAGCAGGCATGTATTTCTAAACCAAGGGAAATTTCATTATTCAGCTTAACTCTGAATAAGGCTTTTATTACTTTCTTGAAGCATCTAAAGCCCTGAGTTAAGCCTGCAGAGTGACAAGTTACTGTGGTAACAAAAGCTGTATTTTTTTCTACACCAGAAGCACGCAGTCCTGTCACATCTGCTCACAGCATCGCCACGCGTGCCGTGCTGAGATGCATTCACTGATGGCACAACCAGCATCTGCTCCCCTTCTCCCTGTGGGCAGCTCGCTGTCAGGATGCAGGTACCCCAGCCTGCCCACAGAGAACGGTTGGAGACACAGCCATGGGTTTCTGTGCTCCACCCAGCCAAGGCGCTCCTGAACAGCCAACTGTCTGCATGCAGAGCTGACAAGCGTGTCTTCATGCCATATGTCTCCTGATGGCGCTGAAATCTCTCTGAAAATGACATCTCATTCAGTTCTGCTAAGGCAGTGAGGTTTTGCTCAAAGACTGGGTGACTGGTTTCTCTTACCACGAGGACAAACGCAATGAAATAACTCAGCCTCCAGGTGAACCATTAAATAACATTCAAATTATCTGTGACTGCAAATTCAGTGCAAGTTGTTTGTCCTGCTCTTCCTCTATACAAGAGCAAGTAGCACTGCCAGCATCTTCTACAGGTGTAACCTTGAGTTTAAGGGAAAGCAAGCATTCTGTTGCAGATGCAAAGGATTGTTCTACTCGTGATTTTCCTGAGCAAATATTTTTCATACTGGGACCCAAATCTTACTCTTGAAAACTGAAAGCGAGTCACACGACATGAATGTTTTCACTGCACGGGGGGCAGCAGCTGCAAATAATGGTAAGCAAGCAGGATGATATTTGGTACAAAGTTTTTTTCTTCAAGAGCTCAATTTCAAATTGACAAACCTGTTGTCTTTGATGGAAAAAACACAGATGTCATTTCAGAACCAAGCTCTTTACCATCTCTTCTACTCTCCTAGCAACGACAGCAGGAAGCTATGTGCCAGTATTTCAACTCCTGCTACTATGAAAGCACTCAGTATCGAATTCATTGTTCATTTTAAGTCTGGACTGAGTTCTATTTATTTGTATCAATGGCCAGCTGAATGACTCCTAAGATCATTCAATTACATCAAAGAGCACTTATAATTGCTTGGGTTCCTCAAGTGCACGTGTTTTCTCTTTTCTTTTTCAGTTTGTTTAGTCTGTGGATTATTACAGCATCTTTCAGTGTGCTCTGCTTGAGATTACTGACACATCCTTGTAAGTGATTATCTATCTTAATACAACGGCTGTCTTCATATCTAAGAAGTTCAGGTACAAACACAAACAACAAGCCCAGGGAAAAGCGATTTCATTTCAGATGACGCATTTCTCCTTGTGCTTTATACACACATGGATGACATGGATGGCAAATTCATTGCTCTGCTTTGAGTGGTTTGTGGCACTGCGGCAGAGCAGAAGGCAATCACATCCCCACCTCCAGCCAGAACCAGCCGAGAGAACGCCAGGTAAGCAGAGCAGAACCAAGTAACTAAAGCAGAACAAGACACACCAGCATTCCCCTTTCTCCCTCAGCTTCCTTCTCTTTTTGCATATTGCCCACATCTTCCCACCAAGTTTGACTCCGAAGCTAAAAGGAAGGAAGGATTCCTGACCTAAGAGCAGACTGCTTTGTGGATGCAGCCCAAGACACCAAAGGCCTTCAGATATTTCAGGGGAACAGAGCAGAGATTTCATTAGGAAGGAGAGCCAGAATTCACCAGCACCATTTGCCTCATTCCAGTACAGCAACGAAGCAACTAAGTAGCCTTTAGTGACAGCAAGATGGAACGTTCATAACGCCGCATTCCATGACCTACAACTCGCCCGTGTGCTGCCAGAACATCTCTCAGGATCACAGTCAGTACTGTGCAATAGATCAGTGAAGAGTTCTTAAACTGAAGAACTGCAACCAGCTGCCTTTGGCACGGCACAGCGCGGAGGTACGCGCCCAGCAGTGCTGACCTGAGCTGCTGGCACCTGGTGCCACACAACAGGAACCAAATACAACAGAAACCTCCTGACCACGAAGGACAGTATCCCAACAAACACACGTTTCTCACAAAGATGAGCTGCTCACCGTGATGTGTCACAACATTGCAAATGGTAAAAAACCTCATTTTCAATTGAAGAGATGAACATTCACTTTTTACTGTCAGATGCCAGGTAGTGCTTACTGGGTTTATTATTTATTAAAACTTGAGCTTCACTAATACTGTCTTTTCATTGAGTCCAAAACATAAACACTGGTATAATCTAGAGATTTTTCAACTGAGGAAACAGACAAATGTATGGTCTCAAAAACCTGAAATAAGCAAGCACAACTGCCCCCATCTTACAGATCTTTTTCCTTTTTAAATGGGAATCAGTGACTTTGTGACTCACCCAAAGATTAAAAAAAAAGCACGTCAGTGCTACAACTGCGCTGTAACTTTTCAGTTAGAAGAACTCTGCTCTGTGCTCATGTGTCACATTTTCTTTTCTGCACACTCCATGGTAAGTTCTAAGAAATAGCTTCTGAACAGAAAAAGCCCTTATTTTCAAAAACTCTTTTTTAAAATAGGCTACCAGTCACTGAAACAAGCAGCAATGGAGCTGAGTTCCTGGCCTAGAAACTCGTTGCTCAGCTCAAGGCTGATGGAGTTTGGGTACACATTACCACAGCCTTCTCCAGCAGAACACAGTCTGACTCTTACTGTTGTCTTACTTTGCAGAGATTGGCTCTGGAGCATCTTCCTGAGAAAGCACCCGGTTTATCATCACAGCAACAGTGCAACAGATGCCTTTAGAAGGGTAAGAATCAAAATGATATGAGCTCAGATCTACTTTTGCATTATTAGTCAGCCTTAGTGCAAGGAAAATCAGCCATTCAGACAGAAAATGCATACTGAGCTAGGTTTCACTCTCTCTTAAGAAAGTAATAAGTAATTGTCTAATATTTCTGAAAGCCTACACAGAAGTGGTAGATCTTCTGATACTAATGAAAGCATCTTCAGCAATGCAACTTGCACACTAGGTATTGTTTTCAGCAGGCTTTATATATAGCAGCTTGCTGACTTAACTCTGCTGAGACAGCTCAGCACCTGCTGCTTTGTGGGCAACCGGAGTCACTTCCAAAATGAAGCACGGAGATGGAATTCACACGGCACTTACTGGAGGCAATGGTGAACTGCTGAGCAAAAGACAGACACTGGAAAAGGCTGCTCACTGAAAGTACTAAAAAGGGCACGTGATATCCACAAACCTCAACTTGCACTACAGAAGATCATTTGTCTTTTTGTGTATTACACTCCAGTTAAACATCTTTAAAATATCTCTCCTGCTTATTAACTGTTACACAGCAAGAGGTGAATGCTGTCCAGAGCGATGTAAAACCAGGTAACCAGAACATAATGACCACAGTGTGCTCACAGCTGGTGGCTGACTTTCTGACTTTCTCAGACTCACAAGCAGCTTTTGTTCCTTTGTAATTCCAAGCTAGGCTCCAGAGAAAGCTCAGACAAAACTTATCTAGGACCCGCACAGCAACTTTACTGTACCCATGTCTGTACAGCCCTTGATACAATGCTGTTAAATAAGCATTTACAAATACCATTGAGTCACTCTTTCCATTGACTTCAATTTCTTACAGATAAAATCCTGGTTAAACTTCAGCCACTCTCATTTAGACACACAACCACTAAAAGGATGGCAATTTAGAAGGAAAACACTCAAAGTCACACCAAGATCCCTCAAGTGAGGGAAGGAAAAAACCAAAGCTTTCGCCTTCCTGATTCTGTCAGCGATGTCAAGAACCTCTAAAGAGCGAATTCTAAGGCTCCTTCCAAAGTTCAGTCTGAAGCAAACTAAGCGTGGCTGTCACCAAATAAGAGATAAGAAATCCACGTTTAAAAATTATTTCAGCTTTTCAGATTCCAAGGTTTTTATATGCAACAGTGAAGAAAACATTTTTAAAATCAGGAAAAATACCTGGACAAGTGTCCTTTTAAGGTGCCTGATGACTGGCTCACTCTCCAAAGATACTACAGTGGGGTCCAATATCGTGCGAACTACATGGTGGGGAAGCTGATGCTACTCCCAGGCACATCCCACAAAAGGACCTGAGAACAACAGCCTGGGTCAGTGCAGCATCTTTGGTAGTTGCTGGAAGAGAGTTCCTCCTTCTCATGCTTGCTCCTCTGGTACGTCAAGGTAAAACACACGTAACTAACAATACCTCCTAAAGCAGAACAAAAAACTAAATCTAGCAGTCTCCACAAGACAATCAAAGTCACTCTAAGCACCAAGCAGACCCTTTGGGAGTAAAGAGGTAGAACTAGCACTGGTGGAGGGCACAGCAAGACTAATGATCCAGACAGAAGCTAGTTAATCAGGCTTGGAAGATGTCTTCTTTATAGAAAGAAATGATCAACCAGTGAGAGTTGGTTTTCCATATGAAGGGAAGAAAATTAACAGTCCACGAGAAGCTGCACCCAGGAAATAATGCTGGCTAAACTTTCAGTGTTTCTGCCTCCACCTGCTGGCAAGGAGAAATGTTGCTGCTGAAGATTGCTGCTACAAAGACCATTTACACCTTCTTAGCAATGATTGTTTACAATTGGAACCAGCGACCGACATTACCACGTTGTGGCATTAAGCAGTGCTCCACAGTATCTCTGACAGCATAATCCACCCTGCAGGATTTGACACCCGCAGTTCGTAACCCGGACAAGTTGTTTTATGCCATACACTTACTTATCTCTTCAGACAGGACCATAACAAATACACACAGCAAGAATTCACACGTTAAATAAAAGGTACATACATATGCAAGCTAATTACCTGGTAAATGACATCTTGAAAAAGAACTGGAAAAGTGAGTGCAGCATCTTCTAATTCATTCAGACTACAGTGCACTAATGTTTCATCCTAGAAAAAATCAGAAGATGGTATGTGAGTAAGAAAAAATTACGAGAACAACGTTGAAAATAAGAGCAGTTGTCCTGACGTTCCTTTTAAGGTAAGCTTACTTAGTCTGGAACATTTCTGTGCTAATGCTGTCCTGATAGCGTCCTTTCATTATTATTGCAATTAAAAAAAAATCACTTAGAACTGCGTGGTAGCGGCACAATTAAAGGTGGTCTTGTAACTTTGCAGCTGATCCTTTACTCAGATGAAACGCACAGCCACCACTGTGAATCATCTGCCCGCTGCTGCGGCCGCTAGAGGACACAGCGCCTGGCAGCGCTCATCATCTCCCTGACATCGTCAGCGGTGTCTGAATCACAGAATCACAGAATCACAGAATCACCCGGGTTGGAAGGGACCTCAAGGATCATGTAGTTCCAACCCCCCTGCCTAGCAGGGCCACCAAACATACACATTTAGACCAGGTTGCCCAGGACCCCGTCCAACCTGGCCTTGAACATGTCCAAGGACGGGGCATCCACAACCTCCCTGGGCAGCCCGTCTGAAAACACTTCAAAACAGAGAGACTTAAGGAAATCTTTCTAAAGTCAGATTTATTTTCCATAAATCTTTTCAAAAGTGGCCGAACAACGATGTTGTAACAGTTCAAAGATTCATTCCTGGTCCATTTTGATGCAAGCATACGAAGCTAAATTTTTCCATTTACTAAAATGGAAATCAAATGCTGTGCATCTCCTGCTTTTGCTTTGTGTTTCTAAAGACACTCACCAAGTCTAAAACTAATGAAAATTCTGGTGTGCTTCTTGTTTTCAGTGGAAGAGCTGGCTTCCTGTTCAGTTGTTCTTCTGTTAGTGGTGGAACATGTTTGATGAAATAGTATCTGGAACGAATACAGATTTTGTTGTAGAAATGTACATGAATTATTAAACTGGCGCAGTTTTAGCCCAAGTAAATATTTAAAATACTTAAGGCCACATAAAAATAATTTAAACGACAAAATATATATATATATCAATTTGTATTTGCATCAAATTGAGAGATTGTGGACTTCATTACCATAATAAACAAAAATGTAGCAACTCAAATAACAGTTCATTAATGCAATACCCAATGTGATCATTTTCATACTTCAAGCACAAATATCAGCACTTACGGATCAAAGACTTCCCAGTCTTCTTCATAGGTGGCTTCTGCATGAGCTGATGAGTAGCCACTGTCTGGAGATACTGGTGCTAAAATTCAACGAAAATGACCAAAGCAAAAATAAAGCAAACAAAAAATGACACAAGAGCTGGTCTTATTAGTGAAGCTTTTAAAAGTGAGAATTTGCATTTTACACCCGAATGCTTCAAACAACAGTGAAAAAATCTCCCTTCAGCCCCACTTGCCAGTCCCCCCCACACCTTCCTGAACGGCCTGCACATCTTCTCACTACGCCTCCTCAGAGGTGAAGTCCTGCCACCTCACAGAACTGCAGGACCTGGACAGATGCAACTGTCCACGCTACAGAGCAAAGCATCCATGCACTGAGGGCTGCCTGGGTGCACATCCCACCACCCAGCGTTTGTTGGGGAGTTTTTGCCACAGAGAAACATCTGTGCCAGGCAGCCCTCGGAAGGCAGCACAAACCTTTCAGTCTGCAGCTCATTCCCAGCCTGCAGTGCCCATCAGAGCAAGGCAACGGGAGCTTTAGATGCAGATGGGGCGAGCTGATCACAGGTCCACACTGGATCACACATCAGCCCTTTACTCAGAGCTAAAATATACTCTCTTCAAAGTAGTTCTCACAAATCTCATACGCATCAGCTACCAGCATTTTCAGGATCCAGCAAAGATTTACGTAACTGTAAAGGAGTTGATGTGGGCCCTGAATTTTATGGACACTATTTTTGTCCAAAAAGACTTGAGGAGTCTTCTGAAGAAAATCTGGATGATTAAAGTAGGATCTTTATGTTTTTACTCATCCCAACATGTCATTCTAGTGTAAGGTACTAAAATGTCACAATTTTCTTTCACGATCAGCAAGTCTAGGGTATGCATTTTTAATGTGTGTGTAAGGGGAGTAAACAGTAATAAAAGTGTCTTTCTTCTTCAGTGTCTGTTTTCATTTGAAGAAATGTTATGAAGTCGACTAAGTTATACTGAAAATACATGAGATTTGCAAAAGCTGTGTCTCAGATGCATAAAAATGTTCTGTCTGTTGAACATAAGAATTGATAATGCTGCTTACAGGCTTTAAGCAAACGTGAAATATTCATATATAGGAAACACTGGCACTAGGTCTTCTCTAAGGGTGCTAATTACCTACAGCCTCAAGAGCTGAGTGAAACATGAGCGCACATTTCTTACCTGTAAGTGGTGGCAGGTCACGATCATTTGTTTCTTCTACTTCTTCTAAACCATTGTTGACAGCAGATCTGACCTGCACTGCCTGGCTAGTGTAAGCTGCTCCATTGGTTGACGTTGCAGTACTTGTAGTAATCTCATCTACCTGCTCCATATCAAGCTGTTTGACTATTTCTTCAGCCTCAACAGCTTGTCCTGGAGAATCCGATCCTGATGTTCCTGAATTAAGGTGACAGCAGACACACAGTCACTATCTTTACACCTAACAGAACTGATTGGCATCACGAAACACCAAAAAATGCTTCAGAATAACTGAAGACAGCTTTATCTGATTCATTTTACAAAAATAAGAACCAAAAGAACCATGACAAATGCCTGTGTCAGACATGGAACTTCAGAGCGGTTCTTTATTTTACTTTTCCAATAAAAAGCACCCTGCTAAGTACCTACACTTACAAAAGATAAGATAAATATTCTAATGAATATAAGCTTATTCTTCCTTTTATTAATAATAACCCTTCAAAGAATTGGGAAGGAGGTCCTCTCCAAAAGTAGTAATTTCTGGTTTGAAAATTGGAATGAACAGCAACACGTTCATATTAAAAAACAGAACAAAACAAAAAACCATCATTCTTAGCTTTAAGACTACAGGCTTCCAAACATTGCTTACCATTTTTATTTGCTGGTGAAAAAAAATTGAAGACGGGAGAAAATATGGTTCCCAGTAACGTGGTTCGCGGGGGGCTGCCAGTGGCAGGATTATCTTCCAATTTCCCATTCTGCTTCACATGTTGGTTTGTCATTTCGTAACTTCCAGCTTCTGCAAAACAAGAGTTATGCAGTGTAGGACCACGCTGCTCTTTCACAGTTACAGCCTCTCTCATATTGCTATTACTTTCACTACAGGAAAGTATACATGCTCTCCTTGGTCGGCAAAAAATAAAAGGTTAGCAATTCAGTGCCAGCACAGGAATCACCTGAGCTTCACACTTCAAATGAGGAAGCAGTAATTTTTCATAAGAATTGTGTTACAGATGAACTAACAGAAGCTTTAACCCTGTGCATGTGCTTGATGATGGCAGTTTTCAAAATGCTGCACACCCATTGCAACAAGCACACAAATGCAATTATAAAGTAAAATAATTCTTAGCTGTTACCAAAGATAACAAAGACAACAGAATTAAATAAATCCTCCTGTTACAACAACGTAGCACGTAACAATGAAGGCTTTCTATAAATGTGCACATGAAGTACACCCTACAACTAAGAGCTGCTGTCTCGTGGGTGAGATCCAAGACATCACTCTGAGCCCAAAACAAGAGGAGTTATTTACTTTGCAGTAACAAGTCTTTGGGATGTCTGTCCATATGGACATAAGCAAATGCATTTCGTGCACATAAGCTGAGAACTCAGCTGAGCCTGATGGAGCTGCACAAGTACTTCACACTTCTTGTCGTTTCTACATAAAGCGCAGGGTGTGTGAGCTGCAACTCAGTGCTCCATGCTACCGACCATCTTTACTAACAGCTTCGTGTGCTTACGACAGCAACGTGCCCTCAGTGCACACGCACAGCTCACACCATGGCACTCCAGTGAACAGCTCCTCCTTCACCTCTAAGCAGGCTGCATGCATCACACTGTGAGTGCGTGCACAGCCATTATTTCTCAGACAAAAAAAATTAATTAGCAGCAGTAAATACTCCCAAAATCATGTTACACAGACATCTGACAATAACCAAGCAGGTAATCCTCTCACCCTGCATCCCTCCCGTCACTGAAGTCACTCATTTGGAGCTACTGATTTTAAAAACCTTGTTAGAATATGAAACTTGGCAAACGCCAGACAATGGATTCCAAACGTACTGGAACACTGACAGGCAGCACAAACACATGAAGACTTGTTTCCTTAGGAAAAGCAGCCCAAAAAATGCGGGATTTTTTTTTTTTTTTTTTTTTAAGACAGATCTGGAACCACAGCTGACACCTCAATTTTCCTTGAATATTTTATCTGACACAAGTATCTCAGCCTGTCATTGTAAGAGGTACTAAAAAGACAATTTTCACAATGAGGTGATCAAACACTGGCACAGGGGAATCTCCACCCTTTGATCTATCTGGAACTTGACAGGCCCAGGCTCTGAGGAACCCACTGGAACTTCAGTCAGGGCTCTCCTCAAGTCGGATGGACCTTGCTGGGGGAGAAGCAGCAGGCCTGGTGCTGACAGCCTTCAGGGGTCCCAGCCCATCTGCATTTTGATATGGCTCTACAACAGAAGCCTGTCTACATGTTTGACAAGAGCTGTCCATCTCTAAGGAATCCTGGTTACTATGGCAAAGGTGCTGAGTTGGGAAATATTTCGCTGCTTGCGAGAAAATGGAAGAAGAGCTGAATAAAATAATTATTAATGGCTCTTCTTTCTGTAAAAAAGCAAGAGTTCCAGTCAGCTGATTATTACCATACACTGACATGGTTCTTACAAAGATTATGTTACTTATCAGATACATCCATTTTAACTTGCACTTAAGTCACAGAAATCTTATTTTGCTACCCTAAGTTCAGCCTCGTTACTGCTGAGGTCAATCACAAAGCACTTTGTAACCTTTAGCAATGAAGAAGTGTCCTGTATCAGTTACCAGCTGGAAGAGTCACCACTCACACGTCACAGCGCACGATTGGAATATTTACAAACCTCCATTCACTTGACCTTTCCGTCTGACTCGAGAGATCTGTTTATTAGGCTTTTCTCCTGTTTGAGGTGTGGACGTGATCAAGTTGTTATCTATATCCCGTTCAATTCTACTTCTTTTTGCAGGATTTTCTCTTTCTTCCTTAAAACAGAAAAGGGGGAAAACAAACACACTGAGCAGCGCCTCTTTTCTCCACTGAGCACTACAGAGCAGTCGCTGTTAGGGCAGGTTCCACAACAGACACACTGGTTGTCCCGCGTGTGCATCTGACCAGCTGGGACTTTCAACTCATTTCAACTGACACAGCTCAAGGTACACAGCAAGGTATTGGGAGTGAAAATTGCACAGCAGAAATTCCAAGGACCACAATTGCCTTTAAATACTGTTTTAATGGATAGCAAATTTATAATTATTTCAGTGCTGTGGAGTTAGAGAAGCATAGAAACAGGACAATAAAATGGTAAGAAAATGGATTTCTCTAGCAGTTCGAATGTAAAGGAAGAAAACTGCCCAATAACATCCAGCATAACATTTCCCATCGCGCCCCCATACAGAACAGTTTGCAAAGCTGCACACAGGGACATACCTGCTAGTGCTGACTGCGTGTCACAGCACACGGCAACACACAGCTGGTGCACACGGACAGGAAGGGGATGGGACCCAACCACCCTCTTTACCTCTAAGTAAACTACTGTTCTCCCCTGTGACACATGGGTGGTATAGAATGAACCATTTCTGCACGTCTTCTGTGCACTGCTGTGTTTGCAGGCACAGCTACTTAAGACAGGTCTCCTCCCCTTGTTCCCCCATCTGCACCTCAGTACAGCAGCAATCCAAACTCTAAAGCATGACCATACAGACTTCATTGAAAGGTAAGGTGTGAGACAAAGCAAAATAAATGCAATTAAATACAAAGGTAAATAACAAGGGCATTGAGCACATAAAGGTGAATTAAAATTTCAATTCTAGAATTACAAAGTTACCTTTCTCAGAGCATCAGTTTCACATAGTTCAAAAGAAAGAGAAAAGTAGTTTGCTTGCTCCAAGAAATAATTAAATTGATCCTTCAGAAAAACCGATCTAAAGCCCGTGCTAAGAGTGCAGCACCCGAAGTACTGGCAGACATGGAGGTGCACAGACCCTTGTAGGGCAGATGGTGTGTGTGAACACCTCCAATCCCAAAAGCTCCCACTGTCAATACCTTCATGACCAAAGCACCTTGGTGACGATGGTCTGATTACTACCACATACAATTAATAATATCATATATACTATACATTCATAAAGTGAGAGAAAACAGATGGCTCACTGAACAGATAAAAGAGCAGCAGAGCACCTCATCTTGGTCATGTGTACAAATTCAACAGGGGGAAAAAAAAAGGGAGAAATGAATTAAGTTTTAAAAGCAATCCTCTGCCCTTCACACAACGCCTAGCAAAGGGTACTGCCCCACTGCAGGGAAGAGGCTGTGCCAGGGGGAGGGCAGAGGGCAAAAACCACAAGAAACAAGCCCCGAAGCACTAATAAACACTGATGTAATGTGAGCATCAATCTCGATCAGTAGACGAGGAGAGCCTGACACTATCACAAACAACCCTGCCAGAGTTCAAGTGGTCTGTTGCTAGAATTTAAAGATGAAATTACATACAAGGCAGTAATTCTACTTGGTTCCTACAGTGAAAGTTTCATTGCACAGATACATAGTTAGATGCACCTATTAAGTGCTCGCTGAACTTCATGTGTATGAGTTATACAATCTATTCAGTACAGCCCCTTATTATTGGTAATAAGGAATCCTGTGCCATAGGAAAGTGGCAGTGCCACACCACCATAAACCACTCGTTCACTTGGGCTAGGTTTTCAGGAAGTTTGTATGGATGAATGAAAGGCCTAAACTGGGCCAGAAAGTCCTGACAGCACACGCAGTCAGAACCGTTTGTGACAGTGCTACAATTCCTCACATCAAACAAGCTTGGTGTAATGGCAAATTCCACAATATTTCAGGTTCTGAAACTTCAATATCTTAGCTGTAGTGTTAGTGTTTGCTGTACACATGCACTTACTGGTCTTTCTGGTGCATCACATTTATTGTCTTATAAATAAACTCTACTTCATGTTCCACAACTACTCTTGTCTTCCACAGGGGCCATGATTTGGACCCCAGCAGAACCCAGCAGCCACAGGGCAGCCTCTCATTTCCCCAAGGGAAAGGCATTACAGTTCTTTCGGTTTTGTTTGCTGGAGGGATGCTCCAGGAAGCCACCTAAACCACTTCAGATAAACAAGTCACAGCTATCAGCAACATCGTCGAGATACGCGAGCTCTGCAGACACGGCCATAAATCCATATCATCTCTGCAGAGACTGAGATCTTAACATACCCATAAACGACCTGCTCTGCAAGTTGCACACATGCACTATCTCAAGAGTCATAACGTTTCCATGGCAGCCAGAAGACTACTTTGTTAAGTCATTAGCGCTTTGGAAGATAGCCCGGCAGTATCAATATCGCGCCGTGCTGATGCCACTGGAGCCACTCCAAGTCCTGCTACAGACACAGGAGAGGACGTGAAAGGGAACAGAAGGAAACGTGGACATTTTACTTCTTAAAAAAGCTGTCAACAAAGGAATGAGACGTAATTCCAAGGTGTGGGAGAGAGAAGTCAGCAATTTAAAGAGACAAAGAAAACGGGAGATTTCATCTTAAAATTCCTGTGTAAAACGTTCTGCTTATGTTTCAGCTTTTTGTTGCAATGGTTTTGCAGCCAAAACGTCGTACAGCCGTGCTCTGTAGATGCTCAATGTAAAATGGATTCGTTAGCCTGGTTTAATGACAAATGAAACGTAAATGGCTTCAATCAGTTACTTCTTATGAAGTGTTTTGGTCAGCACCTCAATGTTCCCACGATAAGTAATTAACACTTTAAAGATTAAATTCACAATATTTGTGACCACGTAAGAATATATTGTTACGGTAATTAAATGATAACAGCTTCACCTTGTTACAAAGTTATCCTTTCAACACGTGGTTCAAAAAACAGATGCTGAGTTTGAATCCTTTTTGTTTTTCTAAACCATGCAGTTTATGACACCATATCTGATGTTTTATGACATTTGGTGTTTTCGGTTTGTTTGTTTTCGTTTCTGCAACTCACGGCTACACAACGTCAGTATCAGATTGCTGGGACTGAGCGGGGCCTTTTTTGGCCGGCCCCTCCTTACTGGATAAAGCAGCTATTAAAGCAATTGCAAGGTCACGTTCAGCCTATCAAAGCAATACAGACTTCTCCCTCAACAATTCCTTTCAGCACGTTTGAACACGTGAAGGTTGGCAAGCACAGGTTTCTGTTTGGACCCAGACAGGTGAGACTAAGTGGTTTAGCCCTGCCTTTGCCTTTCCAATTACATATTTTTATTTATTCCGAATAGAAACATTCCTAGAATCTGACACAATTAACGAACAAAAGAAGAAACCCACTGACACGGTACCTTGGGCGTGCTGCCTTTAATAAACTTCTTGATTGAAGACAGGAGGCCCGTCTCATTTTTCTGCGGCTTCCCCCCGCCGCCAGGCAGGCTCTCCTCCACCTCCGAGTGTTTCCTCTTGGCCCTCTGTGCGCGCTGCGCGTGAATTGCATTGGACTGCTGAGAAGCCTTCCGCGTTCTCAGCCTCATTTTCATGAGTACCACATGTAAAGCTGCAAAAGGAAAAGCAAGTGCACTCAGTCATTGAGGAGATGTGTTAGGCTTCAGCTCGTGAACTGAAGAAGTGATGTAACGCTGGGCGTTCTGATGCACCGGGCTTTTACCCCCATACACACAGCCTCATTTAAATGAAAGAGGAGCTATTGAAGCTGGAGCACAACGCTGGCAGAAGAACAAATGAATATAATCTGGCCACAAACACATCTAACCATCAGATCAATGAGGGTCTGCACAACCTTCAGTCCGAGCAGCGGGAACAAAAATGCCGGGTTTAAGGAGAGGATTTTATGGTGCCTGCTGCCTCCAGCTCCCAGCGACCAGACGCAAGGACTGGGCAGTGCTTTCCAGCCCCACGTCCCTCACAAAGCATCATTTCAAGTCTCCACGTTACATCTGAGATGAAGCATAAATCTAAATTCACATCAAGAGTTCACAGAGAAAGGAATCCTGAGTGAGACTGTGCATGAAGCACGGGTGAGAATACAGCAGTGGGACAAAGGAACCCGAGATCGATCCTCAATACAGCTGTACTTGGGAACAAGATTAAACCACAGGAAGATGCAGGCAAAGGCAGCATTCACTAGAGCAGAGCAGTGGGCCATTTTGGAAAACGTGTCACATCTATCTCCAGCCTTCAGGCGCACGGCTGCTGTAGTTAAACCTGCACACAAACATAACGGCCTTTCTGGCTGCACTTAGGGCTGCTCCAGCTGGCTGCAGCTCCTGCTAGGGATGATCTGAATGGGACTCATGTGCTTAAAAATTATTCCCATGCTGGACCGGAAGCAGAGAAAAGGAGCAGCAAGAAATCCTTCTGAGTCGCACTGCACTGAAACCCAACTGATCTGCAATGTGCCGAAATACCACTAAGAGCAACGTCCGAGCTGCAGTCACAACGCAGCTATTTCTTTTTCTTCAAGAAATTGCATTTTCTCACCACAACAGGAGTTAGAAGCTACCTTTGTCAGCACGTCCCTTGTTGCTGAATGGATAAATAGTCAATAACTCTAAAATCTGGGTAATGTAGCAACAACTGCCCTCTTGTTTAGCTAAAGGCGGTGGCGGATGGGCACGGCTCAGGCAGCAGAGTGACGCAGCTGCGCACGGCCAGCCTGAACAGCACAGCCATTGGGGATGGTCTGCAGCCAGCTACGTCTCAGTCTCAAATGAAGGCTGCTCCAGCTAACGAAGAACACCACAGCTAATGACAAGTTTCTGAGAAGGCAGGAGCAGTGCTGAAGGGGCACGGCCAGGAGTTCAAGACTTCAGTTACACGTGGTATCTGCGCTAACTGCCGACGAGCACGGGATGGTTTTTCATACACATGTGGCCAGCACTTTCCATCAGCACAGAACACAACAGCAGTGACACAGAGCACAGACAAAGGCAGGGCAGCACAATGACTGCTGTGGCAGAGGCGGCCTGATATTCCAGGAGTGAGGGGAGAAAACACAAACCGTAGCCTCAATGTGTGAGAATTGGCTACTTGCAATCCTAAGCCCTCTAGTAACAGAGCCATTACAACTCACAGCCCACGCAAGTATACTTCCAGTGTTAATATTTACAACAGAATTTGCATTTAGTTTAAAAGATTCAACTGCATGCAGAAAAATAAAAACCATCCACGAGGATTTAAATCCAGCTTTCTGTTCCTCCTCCTTACGACCAGGGAAAAAAGTTAACAGCAGCATTCTTATGCAAAAAAGTAAAATAAATGTGTTATCAGAACTTGGATCTCGACTTTGCTTCCTTAGGAGTCGCTGCCAGATGTTTCTCGTGTCTAATTTCTGCTGGGAAGAACCCACAGCAACAGACATATGGTCCTACTGCATTTCTGCACCAACCAGGAGGATCTCATTACAAAACTGAAGAAATTCCCTAACATCAGTGGATGGAATGGTCCAAGGAAACCTTAAAAAACAAAATACATTTTACTTTGGAAACACTCAGAAGAGCATTATTTTTTAGCACATTCTCATTGACTGAGCAGCGTGAGTTAACCAAATCATTATCACAGGTGGCTGAAAAAAATTCCCAAATACAGTTAAAATTTGTCAGCATTCAGGTATTCGGAAGAAGTACCGACTGGTACCAGCAGGAATTACAGTCTGAGACAGAAAATGCCCATTAAACTTTTAAACCAAGGAGTCTAAATATATCAACGTTCAAGCTAAACAGTTAGCAATGTGCTGGAACGAAGTTAGAGAAAAACAACACTGCTTTGCCATGTTCAAAACATTCTTACAATCTCCCAGGAGCTCCAGCCCTTCCACGCTCTGGAAAGGGAACTTCATTTGCTTCCACATCGGCCTCTTCAGGAATTCTTTTAACTTTCTGTTCTGCTTGCTGAAAGCACCCTCTCATGTGGTTAGTTGTATCGGCACTTCTTCCACCTGTACTGCAGGGATGCCACCAGGGCTCAGCACAGAGAAGCGAGCAGACCAACACTTCCAGCAGCCGGGCTGGCAGTGCCCTCACACAGCCACCAGTGAGCCTGGCTCCTCCCCGCTGTGCCAGCCAGCCCTGCACACCGCTTACCCAACGCCTGCCTGCCTCCAGCCCAGGCATGGCTGCACACATGGCTGCACACACGGCTGCAGGGAACGCGCCAGGCTGACCTGCTTGCTCTGGACCCGCTCGCTGTGCCAGGAGCTGCACTACAGCCAAAGCCTGCACAACTCTGAAGCTCGCTGTTCGCAGCACGCTGCTTACCGGCTCCTAGTAACTCCCATCCCTTCATTTCCTTTCCAGCAGATTCTCTTTCAGGATCCTTCCAGCAGCTCGAAATTCTCACCGCCTAACAGCGCAATTGCTTCACACTGACTTCTGATACTGAAGTATTACCCTACCATCACGAGCCCAAAGCCAAGCAAACACGTGAACAGCAAATACACTGAACACCGAATGACTTGAGCTGTCTTCTGCATCACCCATGGGCTCACTGCCCATAAACCGAGCCGTCACACCACGCACAGCTATGGGGCACCCATGGGATGGAAATCCCTGCGAGTGACTTGGATCTCTAAGAGCCCATCTCCAAACATTCTTCAGTTCACGATGACTTATTTTCCTTATTTTTCTCATTTACCCACATCTGGTACTACAGTTTTAACTATTTTTCCAAAAAATATTGAAAGAAAATCAGGTACAGAGCACATAATTACAGGGTTTAGGGTTTTCTGATGCAGGAGAAGGTTTAAGATGGTGAAAGAACAATAGCGATCAACAGTAGGAAGATAAAACTGACAAGAACATCCAAAATCACAGCGTTTGATGATTTCTGCATTACTGCAGGCTCGGCAGTAACACCGAGTGCCAGCACAGCAAACAAGGGGCTCCAGCTGTGAGCTTGGGAAGAGCTCTGCAGGAGCCTTCAGACGGCAGCCAGGTGAGCGCTGGGAGCACACAGGCACAGCTTTGCTCTGCCTGCAGCTCCTCAGCCCAGCGGCTGTGCAGCCAGCGCCGCCGTGCCCCAAGCGGTGAGCGCGCACTGCTGGAGCCAGGGCTGTGCTGCCCAAGGAGAGAGGAACTCCTGCAGCGTTCTGTAGTGACTTCTGCTGCCATGGATTACACCAGCCTCTCACTGTGGGTGCAGCATAGAGTAATGGAGCACTTTTTCATATGCCCGAGCACAGCTGTATTCCAAGTGGCAAAAGGCAGCCAACGAGCTGCTCTCCTCTCTGAGAGACTGTGCCCGTACAAGAATTTTTGCCATCAAGGAGATGATGACCATTAAGTATGACAAATTCACCCCGCAACACAAACCACGCTGAAAAGCATGGAATACATTTGATTGCAACAACCATGATATTCTTCCCGCACCACTTGCACAACGTCACTTGGAACGTTCTTATGCAAAGGCAAGAAGGCAGCACAACTGCTTTGCTCCTCAGATTTTAAGCAGGAATGCCAACTCGTGCAGCTTGTGTTGCAGGTACAGGCATGGGATCGGAGCACACGAAGCTGAGCTGTTGTCAAACATAACAGCTTTCTGTCACTGAGTGTGGAGTGGAGAAATAAAGTGAAGCCTTAGAGCCACCAGTTCAAGTGATCCAGAGCTCTGCTGAGAAATCACAGCTCTTTCATCCAAATATTCCCAGACACACAGGCTGGACCACAGCAGACAGGTCCACAGAAAGAGGAACTGAGAAGAATGTTGACTCCAATCTCCTTTTAAACAAATAACACCAGTTGTACTGCATGAGCACATTTCATTCCTGCAAAGTGACTCAGATTTCAAGCAGGAAGGAACATCTCTGCAAGGAGACGCGTTCGTTGAGGGGGCTGAAGACCATCCACATAGCACTAGGGATGCTCTCAAGGAATGTCTGACCTCATGGCAGTGCACACAGAAGCCTGAGTCACCACGGGAAACCCAGGGGAACTGAAATCACATCAGCCTGTGCTTGGTGAGGAGGGAGAACTACAGAACAGATAAAGTGAGCATGACCCTACCTGCAGCCACAGCACAGCCGAGGAAATCGCTCACAGACCGAGCCTCTCATGCAGACCGGCCCCACAGCGCCTCATGAACTTCAAGGAAATGCTTTTTGTTGGCTCAACAGTGTTGACATGTCTCCCTCTCAAAGAGCCTCTGCCCTTCTTTAACCAGTTTATTCTCCAGCCCTGGAAAATTACAGTAATTTCATCTTATTTCAGGTGATGCACTTCATATTTGGCAATGTAACATATTGCTTGTCACCCCGCTCGGATTTCCCAGCGTGTTTTTTCACAACCACCTATGTGAGAGACAGCCATCAACTGGGAAGTCATGGGTCAGGAAGACTGAAGTAGTGCCCCTGTGGTGCAAGGAAGAGCGAAATATGAAGACAGCAGTCTGTGAAAGCAGCAAAACACACCAAACGTAGCCGAGTGCTGGTGAGTGGTTACAAATCTGGATAAACCACAGAAAACACAGAGAAAATCTGTGTGATTCTGTGATTCTGTGAAAACACAAGTTCCATCAAAACACTAGTTTGCCATTATAATTAGTACAGGCACAATGCAAGTGCACCCTGCAGAGAAAGGCAACACAGATACAGCTGCTTCAAAGCAGCCTTAAATCACCCAAGAAAGGCAGTGGTTACAATCCGGTACATGAAGAAGGAACCAAACAACCCTCGCTGAGGATCAGGGCACACTGAACTCTCCAAAGGAGAGAACCTCCATGCTGAGATGCTTCCCTCGCAGCAGCCAGCTCTCACACGAGGCAAGGGAAGTTTGGAGCTGGCTCCATCCCTTCTGGTGACAGAGGTGAATCGCTTCCGCCTGTCCTCCCAGGGCTGCTATGCCGTAAACAGGCGCTCCGTCACTGCGTCAGGCCACGACCGAACCGTTCCCATGCACACCCTAACAGCCCTCGTTTCCTGGAAGCTCCTTTTCTTCTCCTCCGCCTCCTTCAGGTCACCAAGGTACATCATTCTGAACGCCATGCTTGAGGCTCCTGGGCTTCCATCCGCTCCTTTAACCCGGTCCCCCCATGTATCAGCCTGGGGCTCACTCGTGTGACTCTGCTCTCCTGAAGCCAAAGTGTCTGCCCCACAAAAATCGTTGTTCTCATCAAGATTTTGCCAAACGAGGATGAAGAAGGCTTTTTATAATTGGCCCTAAGAGAAAATAATTTTTCTGTTGCTGTATTTTTCTGCTCACAATCCTATTTCTAGGCACCGTTGTTTTGCCACTGCTGTGCTAGCAAGGCTTTGTTTTGATTACACCGCATGCATTTGGAACTGAAAGTTTATTCCCTCCTGGCCAAGATATTTTTCTCTTTGTGACTGCGGGTACACATTTGTCATTAATTCAGCCCTTTCAGTTCAGGTCAGACTCCAACCAACAAAGAGAAATGGAGAGCCGAGTTAATTGTAGAACAGCTAATCTCAGAACACAGCCCAAATCTGCTGCAGCAGAAAGATATTATTTACAGTCTCCGATGCTGCCAAGACAAGAATTTTACATTAGTCATCCCTGGATATTGTGGAGCTCACCAATAGCTGAGATGTTTTGAAATCAAAGTTTGCAGCACTCGAGCTCGAAGCAGCAGCGACAAATCGCAGCAGAAGCGGCGCTGCTCCGAGGGGCTCCTGCCACAGCAGCTGCCGGGGACGCGCTGCGCTCCGCGGACATTTAATCCACGCTGCCAGGCACACAGGAGCCTATTTTTGGAAGTCATCTCCCTCTTGTTGCACGCCTGCTACCAACAGGTCGGCCAACACTTCCTGAGCAGCACAGCCAGGATGTTGTCAGAAATTCTGACCGCCACAGAAATCTTCAGCAGCTCCTGGCAGTGCCCGTCAGATCACTTTTTCAACTAAAACAACACACACACACGCGCAGGAGCTTACTTGAAGCCGGTGTCTGACACCATGACAACAAACCACATTTTTTCTTTCACTAAAAGTTTTTTCTTTGGGGTGGAAAACACACAGGAAACATCGCTGGCTGCTCACGGGAAAGGTGTGTGTGCTTTCTAAACAATATTCCAATTATGCAAAGTATAATAACTACAATTTAGCAACAGCAGCACAAGTTTTGTAAGCCAAACCGACCTTCAAACATGCTGTAATGTTCACACTCTTCTTTGGTTCTACTCTGCGTTTCACTTATTTATTTCACAACCTAGTTACCTCCAGTTTGGTCTAACATCTCTCTGGCACTTCAAGCCCTGTGAGACACGAGGAAACATTCCTTTATAGCTGTAAAGCAGCAGATATGGTCCCGCAAACAACCAGGAGATTGCTCTTGTTAGAGAAGATCCCATTTGTCTATTGCCTTCCTCTGGAAAGTTGGTGTTTGTAAAGAAGGCAGCAGCTACAAAACCACTGTCATTACTGCGTACGGTGCAGGCTTACATGTTGAAGAACACACACACAAAACCAGCCAACATCTCAGTACGCCTGGCAAGCTGGGAGACTTTCTGAGTCAGAGAAAAGGGAAGCGTGCATCTTTTTCACAGGGCTCAGATCCACAGGCAACACCAGCAAAGTGCAGTGGAGCAGACAGCAGAAGTCCGTTCAGCTCTACACTTGTCCCACAGATCTGACTTACATGTTTTAAAATGGAGAAATCTGCAAGAAAGAGGAGTGCTGACATCAGTCCTGAGCTTCAACAGTTGTTGGACCTTTCTCAAATCATTCTGCAGCACTGGGAGCAAGCGCAGCCCCTCCAAAAGGAGCACAGACTAGGAAATGGCCACATTCTATTTTGAAGCACCGCAAGTCTTTCTGATGGAGGTTAATTTATTACATTATGATGCAGTTACATGACATCATAATTTGGGAGAACACTTCTGACGCTAAGGAGACCTAACTTAAATACCAAATTTAACATGAATTACCTCGTGCCTTCTCTTTTTATGACACAGCACACAACACTTGTCACCTGGAGAAACAACTCAGCGAAACCTCCAAGAATATTCCTCATCTTTACAACTGCTTTACTGGAAACAAAAGGAACACTTTCTCATTTCCATGCCTCCTTCCCCCCCATCCCTGCCCGCACGAGAGATACTCCTGCACCGTGCACTGTGGCCAGAGGTGGGCTGAGTATCTCAGCGATCCCCCAGCAGCACAGAGCTGCCAGGCGCCGTTTCTCTCCAGCTGCCCATCCGCTCTCCCTGGGCTGTGCTGCTGGCTCCCTTTGGCGTGCGGCCGCAGCTCTGCAGAGCAGCAGGCACAGAGCCCCAGCTCACACCGTGTGCCGCAGCTTGCTGCTCCGACACTGCAGCTCCACAACTCCAAGCCCACCTGGCTGCTCTCGCACCGCCCCGCAGCAGCGCTGGCACTCACCATCCCTACAGCCAGCTGTATTTTCAGGCCAGCTTGCTAAACTGAAACGCTTCCACACGTGAACGGGGATCAGAATGAAAACACACAGCTCCCAGCAGGGGACAGGACAGCTACAGCAGCACGCTAGAGAGCCCGGGGTTAAGCGGGGTTAAAGCAGTGTGCCACCATCACCCACCTGTAGCCACAGAGCTCAGCGTAGCTGCTCAGCTGGCAGCGCGCTCCTGGGCATGGCTATGGGGGTGTCAGCAGCACTCTGGATGCTCCAGGGAACACAGGGGCGAGGGCTGTTCCCAGCAGCAGGATGGAATGCGGCCCTGCTGTGGGGCAGTGCTCAGCTGTGGGGCAGTACTCAGCTGTGGGGCACAGCCACATGTCCTGTGCGCTCCTGGTGTGAGCATGGGTGGGGATCGAAGCAGTGCGTGACTGTGCTGAGCCGCTGGGGACCACAGCCTGCTGCCAGGCTGGTTTGTTGGTGTGGTCACCGGCATCATCTGGGTTTAAAATGGTTCTTGTATTTGCTGGCAAGTTATTTTAACAGAGATTATTCAGCCATAAATTTATAAAGCAATAGCACTGTATGTCAGGGTTTCATTTGCTTACTGTCTGCTTTGAAGAGCCGTATTATTTAGCAAAAACACGGGTAAGCTTTGCCTAACACACTTGATTTTTTTTACAGCCTGGCTTCCAGGGAAAACACGGCCCATCCCATCACCCTGCCCACAGCCATGTCTGCCCATCCTGCCCTGGTCACTGCATAACCACTCACAGCACCAACCCAACCCAGCAGAGGAAGAGAAATCTCCAACACGATCCTGCAGCATTCCAGAAAATCAACAGCGTGAGGCCATGGGAAGCCAGGCTTTACGCACTCTTACTGTTTGAGTGGCCAGCCGGATTATTTTGGCTTGCAATTGTCTTTCCAAGAAGAATCCCCATTTCTGACATGATATGACAACGAAATAACTCGGGAAGAGCTTGGGAAGGCAAAACGCTGGGCACGCCGTTCACAGGTCAGCATCTTCTGTTGCTGAACACTGCAAAGGACCAGCACTCTTATACAGCCATACTTAAAAATACTGTGCTTTGAAATGGAAAAGAGGTACTTTACCCCAGCCTTATCAGCCATACATTTTACAAAACAAAACTGAGTTTTGTTGAACACTTCCTTTGAATGCGGAGGACAAACACAACAAGGCAGATGAGTTCCAACACACACCTGCTGCAAGCAGAACCAATTCAGCAGGCTGCACAGAGCACAGCACCAGCCACCCGGCCCCAGGGAAGGAGCAGCGCTGTGCTATGGAACCCAGACTGTGGGCCAAAGGCATCCATCTGGGCACTGAGAAAACCTGCTTACATTTTACTCGATTCACTTCTCTGTGAAGCTGAGGGGAGGCTCCAACCCTCCTCCCCTTCCTGCCTCCTGTCAGGTCTGCCCTGCTTCCATCAGCTGCTCCCCGTGTCTCGCTGCTCTCACAGGATCACACACAAACAAGAACTTCCAAAGCAGCACAGCACCTCCTGCTTTCTCCTATCACAAGATGATGTATAAAGTACAACCGCCCCCCCTCTTTGGCTGGGAGCTGGTGTGAACTGCCCAAAGCAGTGTGCCAGCCCTGTACTGCACTGGGACACAGCTCAGCTGCAGCCCTCCAGCCCAAAGCCACCCTCAGCACCGACCTTCTTAACTTTGACAGCACAGACCACTGCTGACAAACCTTCATTTCTTAGACTGTTTTATGACTTGGAACCATACTATGCTAACTGACTTGGGATATTTTTTACACTATTAATCTTTGAGAATGAACAGCATCAAATATATTCTGCATATATAATAAACCAATCTACTATCATGAGAGGATTACTTTCAAGTAAATCCAACAGTATAATTACAACAGTTAAGCGTGGCACCTCTTCACCTGGAACCTTATCCATTTTCCAGATGAGCTCTCAAGGGCCTTTCCTTAAGTGTTCTCCTAAGCTTTCTAGTCCCTAAGCAACATACAACTGAGGAGCTCTAAATACAGCAATTACAGCCATCTAAGAACATCACTTCAGCTACCTTCAACTCTCCAAAAGTTTCTTCCAAATCTGCATTTTTAAGAGCATAAATTTAAAGCATAAAGATTCCACCGACTTGCTTTTCTTCTTTAATGTTCATGGATTCTGTCTTGATAGCAAAATAAACAAGACCTCCCAATCATCTTTAAATTGGTTTAATTACAACTGCTTGGTCTTGAGTTTAAGAAGGTGTCAAATGAATCGAGCTACACAATTCAGTCAAGTACAGTATACTTAAATCTAGCTTACACAAAGCCTGTAAGTACCATTAACATTCACACCGGTATTGCTGCTATTTACAAATTACCTCCTTTCTTTCTCAAAAAGCAAACCTTAACACTGCAGGCTACAATGTACGTCTCGTCTCATTAGCAAAAGCACACACAGCTCACTGCTGCCCATGTAACTCCTAACGCTCTCACGCTCCACTCATCTCCCCGCCGTGCAGCACAGGCAGCAGATGCAGCAGTGCCACCGAGCAGAGGACACCCAATGCAGCCCAAAGGTGTTCAACCACGGCCAGGGCAGCTCCTGTACCCCAGGGAGCTCCATCAGGCACAGAATAAAGAGAAGGTGTTTCAAAGGGTGAAAAGGGACACTGCTAGTGTGAGCAGGGCATCGGAAAACGCAGGGAGCGCAAAGGAAAACGCAGGCAGCAGCTCTGTTACCTCGTCAGCCCACTCCTTCCTGAATCAGCAAATACAACACCACTGCCTCTGAGTGCTAAACTACAGAAGAGCAAGCTGGGAGGAAACTGCCGGGGGCGAGGCAGGATCCCAGCAATGCAGCGAGACGTACAGACCTACACATGCTCACATTCAGCTCTGCAGACACAGGCACCCACAAAGCCCTGGCCAGACCAAGGATTCCTGCCCCGCTGTGCCCAGCCACAGGTCCAACCTGGGCTGTTCCGGCCAGCAGGAATGGAAAAGCAATGGGGAAATGGTGAATCGCTGTAATCGACACAGCTAAAGCAACAAGCCTCCTAGTGAGCATAAGTGCAGCTCGCGCTGGCACACGGAACCCCTTTGTGCAGGGCTGTACCGCTAACGAGGCGCCTATCGCCGTGCCAGCGCAGCCCTTGTGGTACAGCCTAATCCTGAGATTGAATTACCTGCCTTCCTCTAATTAGCACCGCCTAAAATACAGGGTGAATGAAAGCAATCATATTTTAGAATGGCCTAAAGTAAACTGAGTTATGACTTAGTCTGAATCAGCACAGCTAAAGCCAAATTGCTTAGAACTGCTCTGATTTGATCCGAGCTCCCGTTAATTTACTAACTTCAATTAGCCATCCTTAAACACAGCCTAAATCAAGGCAGGCTCCTTTTCTTTCATGGCAGGCTTCAGAAATGCTCACATGCCCTACAGTATTGCTTTCTTTGCCTTCCTCTGCTGATAATGCCACGCGTGCTGCGCTGCCGCACGTTTGTGTGTATAGGTGCATGTATTTGCATATGCTGGTAAATTCCAATCCAAATGTTTTAGTTGTGTAACTTTTTTCTACATACACCTTGTGTATCAGCAGTGAATGGTAGGATATTTATTTTAGCCTTGTACTACTGTAGGTAAGCAGACAGCTTCCTTTCTAGATGCTGTGGATTTAACAGCTCCTTTCATTTCCATCGTAATCCTTATCTTGAAGTTACACTGATACAATACTTTACATTCAAAACTATGAAGTGCTTTATTCCCTCTAACTGCATTGCTCACCTAACAAAAGATGTGAATTCAGAAGGGAGTTTGGAACATTTGGGATCACTTCCCTTTCTGTTGTCTCTTACAAGCAACCTGAGCATCCACTCCTCATCATGGGCAGAGCACTCCTTAAAGCAGCTGGGACAGAGAGGTGCCTTCCAGACACAGCTGTGGGGTTATTCTCACCCAGACGCACACGGATCCAACTTTGCCCATAGGGAGCTGCATCCTTTTGGTCACAATACAGCAGAGATCGATGTGGCTGCCCAGTCATTTCTGCCCATGACAGCTGTATGTTTGCTTCTCACCGCTCATCCCAGCCCCAGCACGAGGGCAGCAGGAGGGGCAGCTGGGGACACACGCCTGCAGTGCTGCTGGAGGTGGAAATACACCTCAGGCTTCCTCAGCTCACTGTTCTACACCAGAGCGTCCTGACGACTGTTCTCCCTGGATCGTGAGGTGAGATGAAACAACTTCTTATTTTCCATAGTTAAGAGGACTTTAATCAAAGTAATTATTGAAGCTGATCTGATTAGGAAGTAATCTATTTACAAAAAGTTAAGACTGCCAACTGGGAAACAACTATCCAGCCTGCGATTGGGGATGATTTCATGCTTAATTTTTCAAGTGTTATTGAATATGTCATCTGTGAATGTAAAATATTTATTTTTCTACACTAATAAATAATCGCTATCTCAGCAACGCAACGTGCAAACAACATGTAATGCTGGCTTGCTTTCAAGCATCTGCGTGTGGGGTTCTCCTCGGAGCAGCCAGCAGTGATGTGCTGCACCTGGCACCGCACGCCAGCAACCACCCGGGGCACGAATTGCAGGACAGCAGGCAGCATCACTCAGCGCCAGCACTGCTCCCTGAAAGCACCAAGCCAGCCTCAGTGCGATTCACCACCAAGGTGCTTATGGCGCCTATTCGCACTTTCTGAAGGCTTATCTGGGATGTATAAACATCAAATGAACTCTTTGCATACAATAGACAAAAAACAATCTTCCACTTAAAATCTGCAAGGGATCGGTGCCAACACTGTAGTGGGAATGCAAACTGCTAACAAAGGAAAGAATTTCATTCCGACTTGGCTCTTTACTCCGCGGGCTCGTAAGAGTAAGAATCATCGCATCTGATCCACTCACAGCTCTGAGCCAAACAGCACTCGTTTAGGGGAATGCTGCTGGGCAGGGAGGGCGCAGCCTCTGATCCCAGCTGTTCTGTGCTGGTATCAGCCACGTCCAAAGGCTGTTCCCTAGGAACCAGCTGCCCCAAGAACTAAAACACATGGGTAGGTAAGAGCTGCGCAGCGACTGAACAGAGAGCAGCCACAAACTCCTAAACTGGAAAAAGCATCTTCGGTTTCACATCTACAGTGTTTTAAATTGCAGGTTTAAAGTCATCTGAAGATGCTCTGGAACCTCCAGCTGTCCTTTCCAGAGGGCAAGAAGTCTCAAGTTGCTGTCAGAGTATACAGATGTCTAGAAATGCACATCAATTCTAAATTTCTGCCAAATTCCAATCCTGCTTGATGCATGCTGTTTTGCCTTTTCTTGGGAGCTCCTGCCAAAACAGCCCAACTTCCAGTATTAGCAAAAACATGCAAGCACTCCAAGTTATTGCTCCACTTACACCTATGAAAAGGTTTCTAACACAGGAATGAGATATCTGCATAGAAAACTGTCAGAAGAGGAAAAAGCGATTCTCAGTTTTCTGCATAATAGTACTTTTGTCGGTGTCACCTCGGCAACATTACAAGTGATCAAAGAAGTGACTGCGATACACTGCAGAGCAGCTGGGTAAGATGGAGCAGCTCTCCTCTGGAGCTCAGGACATTTCGTATCACGTAACACGGCTCAGCCCGCAGCAACATCACGTCGGTGTGCTGGGAATCAGCACTGGGAGTGGAAGTCTGAAGTTGGAAAATCACCTTTACATGACGAAAATGCACACAGTTCCAACATAAGCAGGGTGTTTACATCTGAACAAAAAAAAGTGATCTCTCACTAAACCTGGGGGACAGAATGACAACTGGGTTTTTCTTTAACGAAGGAGCTTTTCAGATGAAGCAGGAATGTCAGCTTCAGTGCATACTCCGCTGACTGGAACACGATCAAGTCTTAACTAAGTTCCACATAATGTTTTCAGGGGAAAAATGGAGAATGTTTTATGGAATTCAAGTCTGGATTTGGCTTGCATCCTAGAACATACATCTTGTTATGAAAACTGTTGAATCGCTTTTAAGCAGGCAAACCACAAGTGTCCCTGGAGCCACCCATTCACCTGGAAGTCCCACAAGCAAAGGGAAGGCAGAAGAGCTTTGGTCTGGGGCGGCCGGGGGCTGCAGAGGGAGGGGAGATGGTTTTGGAAGTACCTCGTGAATGGAACTGCTCGCTTGTGCCTACAGCATGAAGCAGTTAAGACTTGTTTTCTGTTATTGTCACAGATCCAATACGTTACTCCAGCTACATCATAATCTCTTCCTGCCTCAGTTCATCCATGTGTAAACCTGATTCACTAACTCTTACCTTAATGTGTCATGGGGCTTAATTAATAACACTTAGGTCTTTTAAGCCCTCTACAAACATTAACTACTTCTTGTAACAACTCTCAGAGGTATTATTATCCCCACTGTACTGATGGAGACACAGCAAAAGAGGCCGCAACTCTCCCAAGGCGGCAGAGCAACGGTTACTCCTAGAGATCCCCTCGGAGGGCCGTCGTATCGTAACCGTGGAAACTTAGCAAGGAAGGCAAAGTCGATGCGTACCACCTCAAAAGCACTTTCAGAAGCGCACCGTAACCGGAGGACCAAAAGGAACGCACCCAGAAGCAACAGGCTCGGGACGGGATCGCGAGCCACGGCCGCCGCCGCAAAGCACAGCGCCGGGGCAGAACCCGCCGAACGGCGCCGAAGCGCCGAGACCCGTCCTCACGTGCCGCCGCGCCCCGTCGCACCGAGCGGTGGCGAGCGGACGGGCGAGGCGGCACGCCGAGCACCGGGCTGCCCCGCGGCGGGGCCCCGAGCCGGAACGGAGCCGCCGACCCCCGCGGGAGGAGCCCCGCCGCGCCCACACCGGCGCCCGGCTCGGCGAGGGGCTCCCGGCGCGGGGCACGGCCCGAGCACGGCGGGGACCGCCGGCCGCCCCAGGAGCCGGCCCGGCCGGGACGCGCCCGCCCCGCCGCCCCCCCGGACGCGGGGCCCGGGGCGCCCCGCAGGCCTCGGCCCGGGGCGGGGAGGCGGCGCGGGGTGACAGCCGCGGGCCCGCTCCGCACGGCGCGGGATGAGGGCTGGGCGCGGGCCGGGCCGGGAGGAGCGGGCGGCGCAGCGGGACGCGCGGTTCTCTCCCGCGGGCCCCGGTCCGGGCTCCGCCGCGCGCTCCGGAGCGGCCGCCCCGCGCCGCCCGCCCGATCCCGAGCTGGGACCCCGCCGCCGCCGCGTCACTCACCTGCGGCGCGGGGAGCCGGGCGGGCCCCGCCGGACGAGTCCCCGGCGAGCGGGCGGTGCGGGCCGGGCCGGGCCGTGCGGGCGGTGCTGTGTTTACACCGCCGCCGGGGCTCGGCGCTCCGCGGCCGCTCAGCAGCCAGTCGCCATTTCCCGCCTACCGACCTGCTACACCGCACGAAGGGACCCGGATGGGGAGAGGGGCCGCCGCGCAGGCGCAGCCCGGTCGGGGGAGGAGGAGGAGGAGGAGGAGGAGGAGGAGGAGGAGGAGGAGGAGGCGGGGGGCCCGGGCACGGCGGCGGCGGGGCGGGCCGGGAAGGAGGGAGCGGGGCCTCGCGTGGGGAGCGGCGCCCCGGGGCGGCCGGGCTGAGGGAGTGGAGCGGAGCGGGCCGGGCAGCGGGCAGCCGCCTCCCGCTCCTCCTCCTTCTCTTCCCCGGGCCGGGAGCGGCGGGTGGCGCTGAGGGGCCTCGCGAGGAGGACAGGAAGGAGGAGGTGCGGCGGTGAAGCGCCTGTAGGGCCGAGCTGCGCTCCGAGCTGAGGTGAGGTGAGGCGGGAAGGGGCGAGGGGGGGAGGTGAGCGGCTGAGGGGCGGGGAGGGCGCGAGCCGGGCGGGAGGAGGGGAACCTGTGAGGGAGGGGCGGGGGGGCGGGGCGCTCCGGGAGGTTCGGCCGGGGGCATCGCCGCCCCGCGCTCGGCTCTCCGGCCCGCGCAGCCCCGCGGGAGGCGCTGGGGTCGGAGGAGCGCGGTGGCGGGAGCGGCGTTCTGCCGCGCTGCCTGGGATGAAGCGGCCACGCGGCGCTGCCCGGCCTTGCGAGGCTCCCCGCCAGGTTACCGGACCCGGCCGGCCGCTCGCTCTGCCCTCCCGCCCGGCTCCTGCGGCGTTCCCGTCGTTTCCGAGCCGCGGCGCTGCGATCAGAGCCGTTGCTTCGGGACACCCGGACCGTCCGCCGCGAAGTTTCGTTCCCGCTTTACTTTTTTAATTCTCGGCGGCCTCTCGTGTGAGATGTTGAGGACGCAGCATCCTGACCGTCCCGTCCAGGACAGCAGGCGGTGCTGGGTTGGCACTGAGGGCTTACAGCCCGCTGAGCTGCCGGCCTCGCCTCTCCTAATGGCTGGGAGTGCTTTCATCTGCAAATCCGTGGTTCTCACATCAGTGTTGTACGACCTTCGCACAGCTTCTCAAGTTGTCGCTCGGATGCACGTTCCCTCATGCACCCGTGCGCACAAACCTGCTCGGGGTGCTCTTCTTCCTTGCCGATACCCGTTGACACCCCCACAGGTTTCAGACCTGAGTTGTGTAACAGAACTCCTGGCTCTCTTGTCATTTATTGGTTTGTTAAACAGAATCACATCAGTTGCTGCGGAGCCAAGAATTGGTTTAAAATTTTATCACAAAACTCTCGCTTTCCTAGGAGAAGACATCATAGAACTAATTTTACCTTCGTTTCTCCAGGAAGTGGGGAGTAAAGCTGCGGTGGAAGCAGTGCAGTCGTTATTCAGAACAGGCCTTGTTCCTATAGAGCATTACAGTATTTCTAAACACATTAGTAAGCACAGGCTGTGGGAAAGGTTAGCTTGGAAAGCTGGTAAAACTTAATTACGACTGTCTGACAGTCCGTTAAGAGGAGTATGGCAGGGTAACTCTGTGATGTCTCATAGTACAAGCCCAAAAGGACATTCAATGGTACTCATAAAGTGGGAGTTTTGAAAAACAATAGGTGGCGAGGCTTTTCCAAGCTATGTAATTATAATGAAACTAACTGCCAGAGGAAACCATTCAGCAGCATTCAAAGCACGCAGATATTTGTAAGAACACAAAAAGCACCTCCTGCATTCGCAGCAGAAGCCAAGAAAACATTTTGAAGATGCTGAAGCACGTGACTTGGTAATCTGTAGGGAATAAGAACTGTGCTTTTCTGTATCCGCAGCGGTCAGTGCCTGGTTCAGAGCAGGGGCGGGGGGTGCTGTTGGACCAGAAGGGTTGTGAGCTTTGTCACGTGTCGGGTGAGGATACATGAAGTCATACTGCTCAAGTTCAAAGGTCCACCTGCTGTGACCTGTTCCTCACTCATAAAGTGGGAGCGCACTGTGCCACGAGGAGCTGAGCGGTGCTGCCGGGTGTGCACACGAGGCATGGGAAGCTTGGAAGGCAGCTTGCTTCAGAAGGGGCTCTGTATTGGCGATGGCAGGTTCTTCCCTTGGCAGTCAATTGCAGGGACTGCCAACTGAGATATTCTAGGTGCGTGTTTTCTTCACTGAGGGAAAAAAATCCGTCGTTGCCAGCAGTGTTGCGCGGTGTTGAAATGTTATACTCTGTTAATGTTCATTTGAACGGCCGTTCTTCGTGACTTCCTCCCAACCCTTTTTGCTGTTCTCAAGTCTTGCTGGCCTGCTGGCTTTGTGCTCACTGCGAAGGACTTGTTTAGAGTCACTTCCTTGTTTGTCACAGAGATTCCATGTGCGTGAGCCCAGCTCTTGGTGAGCTGCTGCATACACCTGCCTTCAGGTGCCGTGTGTTTTACAGGGCTAACTTCCATGGCTGTGAGAAATAGTTGTTTAAACAAAGCAGTTCTTGTTTGGGTGAAAGAATTTTAAAATTATCTATTTCTAGTATTTGTTATTTCTCTTGCTTATCTGAAGGGAATACGCTTTGTTCAGTAGGTGAACAACCACGGACTTGACTTACTTGAGGAGCAGCTCGCAGGCTGTGCTTGCTCTGCATGCCCAGACGTCTGTCATGCAATCTGTCTGTCCAGGAGCAGCTACAGACTTACTGTTCTGACTGCTTGCACTTAGCGAGGGAGCCAGAATTCATATGGTGCTGTGCGCCTCTTCAGACACAAAGGCAAGCGTGAATTTAAACCAACTGAAATGTGTGTTCGATTTAGCACAGAACATCTTTGAGGTGTCTGCAGCCACGGAGCAATCTGCCAGGGATGAAAACATACCCTTCAGCAGTCGGTCCGATTGCAGGAGGTTGAACTGTGGAGTGTCCGTACTAGCAAGCCTTCGCTGCTCCGTGGGAAGACTTAGATTTGGGTGGCAGGACTGGGAGTGTTCATGTTCCTGCATTGGCACAAGTCCTTGCGCATGTACCATAACCCTGATTCTGTGTGTCTGAAAGTCCCAGTGTAATCCAGTAAATAAGTATACGTGCCCCACTTTTCTCTTTAAACCAGAGCTGTGTTGGAGAGGCACAGTGTCCTTGGTGCTGGAGTCAGCCAGAAGGTTTGAGCTGCTGCAGAACACTGCACTGTTTCTGCACGGTGAGACGAGCTGTTGGAAGCACTCAGCCTTACTTCTGCTTGGGAAGGAGTGCAGCTGAGGGTGGCGGTGAGTTCTCGGCATACCACAAGTACACACACACGTGTTTGTTCGGGCAGATCCGCCGGAGTCTGAAGTGAGCAGTAAGTGGCTGTGTGTGCAGAGGAGCTGAGGGGTGCCAGCTTTCCAGAGCTGCACCAGAAAGTGACAGATAAAGAGCTGGCTCCTCTTCCTTTTCTGTGTGGGCTTTGCCTCGGCAGCTCGTACAGCAGAGCGCACGTGAGGGGCTTTGCTTCAGCCTTTTATTGCAGAGTTTTCAGGATTTGATTGCTTGTGCAAAGTCTGCTGCAGATATAATTAAACTGAAGCAGAAGTGCATGACAACCTGTATGCAGCTTAGCCAACCCTGTGTGCTTTCCAGGCAGATCATGCTGTGAATCACTGAAAACATGTAATCTTCTATTGCAAAGTGCTTGCTTACTAGAGTTCTTTTGTTCTGTAGGCCGTGCATTTTTCACTGTTTATGATTTTGTCTGTATGAAAATGTAAACTCTTAACATTTAATAAAATATGTCACTCATTAGTTATTTAGCGTCATTGTTGTCTTGTCACCTTAGTCTGGAAATAATTTCAGCAGAATGCCCTGTGCAACTCTGGCAGTTCTGGAAAACGTGGTTCTGTTTCATCAGGTGGAAGCCATTGCTTTGGGTTTCCTGCTTTTCAAGGAGGTCAGCTTCAACAGCGAGTCTTTGCTTTTGTGGGATCCATGGAGCTTGGGGAAAGCTTTGGGAAAAGCTGCCTACTGAAAATCCATAAATAGAATTGGGTGGCTGGAGCTAACTAGAATAAATGCAGTATTTCTTTGACTGTTCACTGCAGGAACTTGGATGTCTCACTGTTGTTGAAATCAGCCGTCAGGCTTGGCAGAGAGGCCTCCGGCTGGCTGCTGATTGTTTTCCTTTGGTTACTTACAGGAGTACCTGGAATTCGTGTCAGTGCAGTGTGAGGCTTTTCCCGCTCTGCAGGACGGACGCCGCTCTCACTCCATGCGTAGCAGATTTAAAACTGAATTAAATGATCTTAAGAGGAAAACTTGGTCTCATCTCCAACCCTTCTTTGGGCCAGGGGAGGAGAGGAGGAAGGGAAAATTGCCGTGGCAGAGAACGTGAGCAGGGTGCTGGTGGCTGTTTTCCCTCGTTTCAACATGCTGAATTTCCACCAGCTTCAAATCCCATGTACGTCCCTGAGGTGTGAGAGCACTCATATTTTAAACAGAAGCGCAGGTATTTTCTTCTCTGGTGTTTACCAGAATTGATTTGAGCTGTCTGTAACAGAGTAACAGTTGCCCAAGCTCTGAAAGGTCCTGCCCTGTTTGTACGCTAATGTCTCTTCAAGTCAGATTTCTCTTTGGGGCTGGGCATAAAACAAAGTACTGCAATCTCTCGCTGAGCAAAAATGGCTTAGTAATATGTATGTTTTCAGTTTAACCTTGAGCAAAATATTTTTGGCATCAGAACATTCATTTCCATGGACTTGTGCTTTTAACGTACAGCTTTTCATAATTGGCCTTTTACAGGTTTGGTTATTTATGCAGAGCGGAGAGGCGCTTCGTTCTTTTCTGTCTTTGCATCTGAAATCTTTAGGAAATGGGACAATTGCAGGGATTTCCTTGGTCCTTGGTGTGCTGTCAGCTCTGCGTGTTGGAGGAGCTTCCTCATGTGGCTGTTACACGTTGGTTGGTATCTGTACTGTGCGTTGAAGCCGTAAAACTCTTAATTAGGCTGGTAGAGATTTACACATGGATGCGGATAGCTCACAAGCATTCTGCTGTCATCCCCCCTTGCTGCACTGGAGCTGGGCTCTGCATCTGGTCCCTGAAGGACAGCACTCCAGCAGGCTGAGCTCCGAGCTGCCCGCGTTTGGTTCAGCTCTGCAGCTCCTCAGTTCTGCTGCCGTTTGGAGGCTGGGACAACAGAAATCCTGCAGGCGTTTTTGAACACCAGCTCACCCTAACAGCTTCTTGGTTGACATCAGAACTCCTTCAGGCAGTGTGGAAGTGCAGGCATTTCTTACTCCCTTTCTGCCCTGTGACCCAGCAGCCATTGTGGCCATTACTGCCTTGGGCTTTTGAAATGGAGAGAAGAAAGCAGAAAAGGGCTGAATTGTGTGGAGGGCTTCCAGGTAAGTGCACGCTTTCAGAAGCTGCTTGTTTCTTGTATGCTGCTTGAGACTTTTATTAAATACTCATTTCTGTACTTTTGTTTTGTTTTGCTTGTTTCCAAGCTTTACTTTTATCAAAGCTGTTCTAATTCTTATCCCCCACTTGGCCGCAGGTACCTGTATTGGGTGAGCACAAAGCAGGAGGAGCAGTTCCCTGTGCTGCGGGGGTTGGGGCAGATCGGGGCCCTTTGGGTGCTCCGTACCCACTGTCCTCCAATGGGAAATGGGGGAGATGATGAGGAATTGGAGGCAGAGGCACTTTCTCCTCCAAAAGCAGTGTCCCCTTCAGCTGTAAAATGCAAATGTTTTTCACCTTTTAAAATACGGGGTGTCTTTAAGAAAGAATGAAATAGTTGGCCACGTGTCTCACAAGTTATTGTAGGTTGCTCAGATGTAGCCTGGGGCAAAACATAGATTTTTCTCATTGCATTTGAATAAAGCTTTCTCTGTTTCCCTTAGATCTCAAATCAGTAGGAAACCCATTTTTCAATGACTAAACATTGCTTGGTTTGACGTGTGCTTGCAGGGCTGTGCTCGGTGCAGCTGTTACTCTTTATGAACCTGAGTAAGCGGAGGAAAAGGAAGAAAGTAATGAAAACTCGGTGTACAAAAACTAGAGCGACTGAACTAACTTGTGCTTTCTAGTCCAGTTTCAGATGCAGTCCTCTTCCCACCAGCACAGCTGGGAGCTCAGCTTGTTGGCACAGCACTCATCTTCACCACGCTTCCTGACCTCTTCTTAGCAGTGACGATGCTGAGCACTCAGCACTGCAAAATGGCAAGGCGAACAGAAGCCCCTGGAAGTGCGTATGAAAGAGGGATGTGAGTTTATGAGAAGCTAGGATGAGGTCTGTTGGTCTCGTTTGCTGCTTTTCAGCATGGACTCCTTCCATGCACTGCCATGTGGACGAAAAGCTGCTCATACACAAGCCTTAAAACAGGAACTCGAGGAGCTGCACGCTGCTTTAGCTGTATGGAAACACTGCTCAAACAACAAGATCTGGCCTGGGCCATCATTTAAAGGTGCCTTGATTTTCCTTGTAAAGCAGTTCCACCGCATGCACCAAATGCTGTTCTGAAGTTCAGCTGATGGTTTGAGGGAAGCAGATATTTGAGTAGCGCTCTCTGAAATATGTCAACATTTTGTGTGCTGCTGTTTCCATGGAAACGGGTATCAGCTCAGAAAAATGGCTGCAGGATTTCAAAACTGGATGTAAAAAATGAAATCCAGAGAGGTTAGTCATTCATACTGCTACTCATGAGCTGATCTTGTGGTGCTAACCGATGTGCCGTGAACACATTAGGTATAGACCTATGCATACTAGACCTATAGACCATGCACACTGGCAGGTCCATGATTTATATGTTTTCTAAGTGAGCCTTTGTCTGAAGGAACTTTATTAGAAAATGCATGAGTTGCATTTTTTTCTAGCTTGTTCTCTTCCACATACCTGAAAGCTGTCACATTTTCATTACTTCTTTAGGCCTCTACTTGAAAAAAGGTGAAAGAGGTATTGGATGAAACTACAGATTTAAGCTAGTTGGCAAACTTTTCTTTTTAACATATAATGGCTCAGGGAACACAGAGCTGATTGTTTGGAATCTTTAGCAGCATGTAGGAATGAAGCAGGTGCCATTTCTTTGAGCTGTTTGCCTCTGAGGACACGTGCTTTAGAAGAGCCGGCGAAGGCAGTTATCCCAGCTGAGCACTGAGCTCGGGATCAGCGCAGGACTCACTGCTGGCAGTGTGCAATGAGCACAACTGTATGGAGCTGAGGGCACAGCGCCCCGCGGATCCTTGGAAAATGAAGACTCCTCTGTTTGGAGTCTTGCGTTTTCAGCTTAGTGACTTGGACATTTGTATGTGTTTTCTAGCTCAAGCCATGCCTAGATGTCTGTCTTCAATATGAACTGGATGTCCCAAGTCCTCTAGAGCAGTGGCTCCCAGCTGGTGAAGGGCAACATGTTAAAGGAAAGGCACAGAGCAGGAGGTCGGTGCTGCAGCGTGAAGTGATGGGAAGGGCTGGCTGAGGGGAGGGGAGGGGAGGCACAGCCACAGAACGCTGCGGCGCTTCCCTGCACCCAGCAGTGATGCGGTTCAGAAGGGCTGGGAAAGGACAGTAAGGCAGAACTGCAGGCCTGAAGGAGAAAGGGGATGAGGTGGGGGTACGGGGCTAACTGCTGAGGTGGGGAAGCAGCCACTGCCGGCGTGGGAGGGGAGATGGTGTAGAAAACAGCTGTAATGAAGCCACCACAAAAAAAAAAAACTGCTCTAAAAACATTGGCACTTCCCCAAAAGAACACAGACTTTTTTCACTCAAGTGGAATTTGTTTGACAGAACAATTCCCCTTAGAAATAAAATTCTTTAAACAGCGGATCACTAAATAATGAAGGGTAGAGCGCCTAGTGACCTCAACCAGATTCTTTAAAAGGGCACCCATGGGGATCAAACCATGCTTCTGTACGGGCTCTGCTTCAGTTGGTCTCCCAAATCACTGGGGTAAAGCAAGCCTACAATTCATGCACAGTGTGCTGCCCATAATAACAGGTTACTGACCTCAGTGTGTATGTGGGCACTTACCAAGGGCAGTGTGGTTGTACGCTTCTCCCTGTACACCTCCACAGTAACCTGACCAACGGTCTCACAGGCTTCAAGGATGGAAACGCAGCGCAGAAGCAACGTGCAAAGAGCTGCCCAGAGAAGTTTTTGTACAGCACAACACCAGAGACCCTACAGCCAGGGATTCTGGGAGGATTTTACAGCAGGTACAGCGATGCCAAGTTACTCTTGTCTATCTGTTACAGCAGCTCAGGAGTTGCTGCCAAGGTTGGTACCCACATTCACACCCACTACACAGGTACTGCATTTGAAGCTCACGTGTTGCTTAAAAATATCCGACAGTGAAATTGTCCTGATAAGACAAAAAGTTTGTATGGCTTGTAGGAAGGTCCTCACCTCACTGCCCTGTGAGTTGGCTTTTAGCAAGCAGCTGTAACCACTGCTGCTATGCCAGACTACTCAGCTCCTGTGTTAATCTGATTTTCAGAGCCACGATCACTTTGATATGGCTGCAGAAGGAAACAAAAGAGCCAGAAGCCTCACAAACTTTAAACAATTTATTAGAACCCAATATATTAGAACACCTAATTCAGGGTGAAATTACATTTTAAGACCAAAAAAATGCAATGCTTAAATATGGCATTTACTGTGACTGCTATTCTTAGAATCCTAGTACAGTTTTTCTTCCTGTGTGATGTTAGAATGGATCGAATTCAGAGCAGGCCCAGCACTTTGCTTTGAGGGCTGCTCCCCCCCCCCCGCCTCTCAGACACGTAATGAAGAAGTCAGGCCTCAAACACCACCACCAGCGCAAAAAAACCAAACTGCTGGAAGGCATCACCAGAATTTGATGTTTTATTTCTCGTATGTTTTAAGACTCATTAGCAGAATAATGTAGCAAAACAAAAATCATGCAACTTCTGAAATGTAAAAGGTCCACTGAATGGGCATCAAGCAAGACTGTTATTTCAGACTGGAACCTGAATACAGAGAGTACAATCACCCATGTCAAAGGTCCTGTAATTTCTTCTCACAGTAGCCCTTTTGGAGAAGCAGGTTGGGTTAATAATCTCATTTTCCACTACTGTAAATCAACGGAATCATCTCCATAAAATACAGAAAGTGCTGAACACATAATACAAGAAGTATCTAACTTACAAACTGGTCGGAGACACAAAAGCAAAGGTGGAAGTGGCAGATGGTTGGAGAGATCTGTACCAAAGTATTACATTGTAAATGAACTTGAGTGACTGCAACACAGGATGGAGTCTCTTGGAACAGAGAAACTCTGCCTACAAGGTATTTAGGGAGGGTAGGGGTTGTGCCTTCCCTTCAGGTTCCTGCAATGCTGATGCAGATTTCTTCCCTCCCCCATCCCCACACTACCTGCTCTCTCTCCTTTAACACGCACACAAAGATCCCCTACAAGCTGTGTTGAATTATTTATATTACCTTTTAAGATAAGCTATTAGTTACACAACTTTCTCAGGATGTATCAAATTACTGGAACTCTGCTGCCACTGATCTGCAGCTCTAGCTATGAGTTTTGGTCACTGTACGTGAGAATCAAAATGGTGCTTGCTTCTGAGGCCTGTGCCACTGTCCTTCCTCACTTACATCAAAGAAGGAGCAACTTTTAAGCATTCAGTTTTCATTCTCAAACAATAGCTCACCTGCAAAACACAAAACACACAGCACTCATGAAAAAAGCAGAGTATTTTTGCTCATACAGGAATTACTGTAGAAAAGGAGTCCTCTGGCTGTACATTGTTTCCACAGTGTATTTGGTACATGAGATACAAACTGTACAAGTTCTCCAGTTTACAAAGGTTTCTAATTTGCAGAAACAACTCGGCCCCTATTTATAATATTGTTTTAAATGTCAAGATTCTTACAGATAAGGTACAGTCTAAGTAATTGGCTCAATGTAACAACAAAAAATGTCATTTTAATACAATTTGCAATAGTACAACTATGTACATATGTACAGAACTGTTTCCTTCTGTTGCTTCCCTAACTTTGAGTATACTTATCTTTAATTATCAGTTTGTTTTAAAGTATGAAACGGCAAAGTAAAAATGGTTCAGTTTTGCAGCACTTCAAGTTCTTCAGCTGAGATCTCATCTGCATTTCCCAATTAATTCAAGCCTTAAAGAACACCGTCACCAAAGCGCGGCTTGCTGTAATCGACGAGGTCGTTCTGTAGGTCTCTTTCTTCATCATCTGCAATGGAAATATTCAGACCAATTCTCATGTGATGGTAATGAAACAAAAGATTAAGCAAGCTTTCCCATGAACACAGTGCTAACTCATCCACCCGCACCTCGTCTGGCTGTGGGAATGGAGTCCCCTAGGCCAACAGGGCAGCACAAGGCCCTGCCTGCTGGCAGCACCTGGGGGTTTGTCCCGCTGGCAAACTGACTGCACACTACTGAGCATCTCCGGCTTTGTTCCAACTGCATCTCAGACATCTGATGGCTTGAGGGATTGCAGAACTACTGTAAATTGGGAATGTTCCTTTATAGGCTTGAAACTCTCCCACTAAAAGCCAACCAGAAAGTCTCTGCAATGTTGGAAGGTTACATCAGCACGGGTTACAAGTTGGCAGAGTTGAAACGCTGCAGGGTTTTACCAGAGGTTGGGAGCCATGCAGGACATGCACAGAGGAGTCCTTGTGAGCCTCCTCCAAGGCTCTGAACAAACTGCAGAGGAGCTGATACTCTTCCAGCTTACGCCTTAGGTTTGAAAAATGATGCTCTGAATTGCCTGTGCTATCAGCATTGTTACAGACTGCTATCCTGCATATCAGACTCAAGTATAAAACTCGAAGGACTCTTAAAAGCACAAAAAGCAGCGTTCAACCTTTCCATGCTTCTTATCAATAGAAATCTGTATTCCCTCAGCCTTGCTAGGAATCAGCAATGCATTCTTCACAGCCAAAACACAACCATCCAGTCAGGCTACCAAGCAGTAAATAAACAGCCATCATCACCCATCGAAACATCTGCTCTTAAACATGCTGTTGTTCTGCAGCTCAGCCAGGAAGCAGAGTGCAGCAGAGCAGCAGGGCAGCGCGTGCAGAGCAGCCTGCAGCTGATGCAAGGCGCCTGGAGCGCCGCAGCTCTGCTGCTCTGCAGGGCGGCTGCTGCTTCGTCCCTGGCTGGGAGAGCGAGTGAAGGCGTTCCACGCTGCAGATCCCACGCGCCTGCTCTCCTGCTGCTCTCCTACTTCTTGACTCCTAGTCCTGGGACTTGGAGGCTTGTGAAAAATCATAAAAACAAACGCTCAAAACTTGCTCATCCTCGCTGTATTCATTTACTGTAGTGCACAAAAAAAAAAAAAGTAAAATCAAGGAAAATATATTTTGAAGCATCTCTTGCAAGAACTACTGAGGCACGTTATCCTGGCTGCCGTCACTGAGATGGCTCCTGCGTGGTCCCACAAGAAGAGAGGTCCTGAAAGTCCAGTGTGTTTTAACCAAGAAGCTTCTGCTGCGTTGCAAAGCTCACAGTGTCCCTTACACCCAGGTGAAGGACACTAGTTCACAGGAGCAGAAAGCAGCCATCAGCTGCCATCAGCTGCCCCTCCACAAGTTTACTAAGCTGATCACTTGACGATAACCTGTCTGAAGCTCTAAAACATTCACAAATTTATTATCAGCCCGCAAGTGAGGCAGGTACACCGGCAGCTACAGCCACTGGCACAGGCTTGTTTATCTGCGTGACACACACTGTTGTTTGGAAGAAGCCACTAATAAAGCATGTGGGCATCCCTTGATTGGTATAATCTGCCACCACCAAACATCTACTGGTGCAGAAGCCAACAGTGTACGTTTCACTTTGCATTTCAAACAGGTGAACTGAAAGGAGAAATGCCAGTTTGGATGCTGGTGTTCACAGGAGGGCATCTCCCAAATTTCTCTGTTTTCCTTATATTTCAACATAAGGCCCATGCAATTTTAGTGGTAACAGAAAAACACATTTAACCAAACTGCTTTGTTTACACATACCAGATGCTTTGTTCTAGCCTAATGCAGAACCACGTGATGTTTTCCTAATAGTTTTGAGGCAGAAATCCAGTGGGTTTTTCTTTTTATAACCTCCAAACAATTATAACAACTCCTCCTCCAAAATCCCACAATTCCACCTTCTCTTCCCCTGCTGGTAAATTAAGTACAAAACCTAAAGCAGACACTTCTAAAATGCTGCTCTGGCAGTACCGCTCTCCACACAGAACAAGCCAACAAGTCACCAGGAGACAAGGCAACGGATGGTTTGGAACACGAAGCCAGAGGTTGTAATGTGCTGCTTGGGCTGTTCTGCAGGAAGAGCCCCCAGGTCAGCCTTCAATCTTTACTACATGGCACAAAATCTCTTCTGTCTGTGCAGATGTGAACAGACTGGGCAGGAAAGTCCAAAGCGAAAGCCACCACAGCCCTGAGCTGAGAGGTGTCACCTCAGCAAGTGAAAGTTCTGAGGCCACTTTCAATTGCAGCTCCTACACAGCAAGCTGCATAACCACAACCTCTGGTTTCTATCAGTTCTCCAGCACTCACTCCCATGTCGAGCCCATCACTGCATAAGCTGCTGGCAGCACACCATTCAGGGCACCTGTACTGGTTCACAGCTCACTGGATATTGCTTCTGGCTATCTCAAGCCATTGGTTTTCTCGCAGAGCCACCACAACAGTGTTGGTAAGCAGGCAGTTCCGTGCTGGGGGCACAGTGCAGCGTTTGCAGGCCTGCAGTGCTGCTCTGCTGCCTCGCCGTGCTGCTGGGCATCTTCTGCCCGGCACAGAGGCAGCGGCTGCAGAAGGCTGCCTGCAGGCTGAGCCACACGAACGGCACAGGGCAGCACTGGCACTCACTCATGTCAGGAGTCACCCTTTGAAGTCCAGTTAAGGAAGTGATGCAGAGAGCAGCCAGGCATCACCCACTGCATATGAGGGAGAACTGAACTAAATAACTCAAAACTCAACTCAATCCACACCACTGCTCGGATCTGCAGAGTGCACAGCAGACAGGCCCCACACCGTGCTTTCCTTTGCTCTACAAAACCACGACCATGAGAAACCAGCTTCCTGCTTCCACAGGGCAGTGCCCATCAGTACAAGAGGCCATGTGGACTATTTACATTCATTTGGAAGCTGGCCTTAACAATCCGTTCAGAACCTCATCAGAGCACACCCAGAGGGACGGGCATTTGTAATCCAGAGCAACTAAAGTCCCCTTCTACAGGTCTGAATGGAAGTGTAGCAGCCAGCCCACGTCACCTGGAGCAGCAGCACTTTTCATTTTCATCAGTGAGCAAATTAATTGCCCAGGGTTCTGATCCATACCGTTCTTGTGCTTGTTCTTGTGTTTCAAACTACCAGCACAGCCACTGCACACTCTGCATGCAGCAGTGCATGCTAACAGAAATCAGCTGCATTCTATCAGCTTTTCCTATTCCTATGCTTGGATGACAATAAAATCATTGACAACCCACCAGTTAAAAAACCTGCATTGCAAGGATCAAAATCAGGGTGCACACAGAACTTGAAGAGTTACAGCCCTCCCATCCTCTGCACTCCCCCTTTGTTTTGCATCATTTCCTTAATTGGAAATACTGTAAATGTTTCAGCAGACATTTCCAACCTCTAGACATGTAAGCCCTTCACAAGACGTTACCAAACAACTACATGGAGAACGGCAGACAACGTGGCAGCTGCACGGCAGACAACAACGGAGAGGTGACACAGTGAGACGCATGCATGGGGGGCAACATGCAGGGATGGGTGTTAGGCTGAGTTCTGAAGTTTGGTTGACAAGGGGAACCAAAGTCTGTTGAATCTGTGTAGGATGCACAAAAAGTTACACTGTAATTGATATCTGGGACTCGGTCGTGTGCCACCTCAGTGCAGGTGTGACTTCAGTTAGCAGGAGTCAAAAACCACTGATGCAGTTTTAAGTAGAGAAGTGTAATGCCAAAGACTGCATCCCCAGCCAGCTATGCACCACGTCTGTGTTTAGAAAACCACTTCTAAAATTTGAAACGTCTCGATTTTCCTAGCAGAAGTTGTGCAAAATTGAAATAAGCAATGGGAATATTCTGAGAGCTGCTATAACACTGCTTTCAAACGGAAAGCGAGCTGAATTTTAAAGATCGCCTCAAGCTTGTTTATTCCGTATTATAAATTGCAGATCAGCCAAAATTAATGGGGCTTTACACAAATTCAACAAGAACACTCAGTGTGGATTTCATTACAGCGGGATGGAGATAAGGCCCAAGCTCACCTTGGACGTCTTCTTCTCCACCATCACCATCCTCTTCCTCATTGTAAGCCAGCTCAGCCTGTTTGTCTGCCTCGTACTCACCCACGTTACCATCATCCCCATTATAATCTGCCAGTTTAGAACCCTGCTGCGGATCAACAGGGGATTCATTCTCATCAAAGAATCGGCCTGCGAAGTAGGCAAAGGATTAAGTCAGAAGCAGAGAGGAAAGAAACAGGAAGATTCTAAATGAAAGCAGCCTGCAGGTTAGGATATTCAGGTTTCTGTAGCAGCTTCGACTGGAGGAAAAAGGGAGTAGAAGGGAGAGCGTGTGTGCAGGAGGGACAACAGTGCTGCTCAGGAACACCTCCATGGAGACAGCATGGCCTCGACGGCTCTGCACTGGGGCTTGAGATCTGCCTGCTGTGGGCTTCGCTTTGTAGGAAGGAGCAGGGGAAGCACCCATACAAAAAGCTCCACTGCTGGTTATCTACAAGCACACCACAAATGTGCTCTGCTTTTACGAAATGCTGAAGAGCACAGAGTGAAAGTTTTTGTACCCAGACGTTTTCCTGAACCAAAAAAAAAAGGAGCAAAACATTGCTGACTTTGTACATGGAAAAGGAGCTTCCAGCGTGGGCGCCGTGCTGCCGAGGGTACCAACCTCACACAGATCTGCCTTGATTTTTCTTCAGGCCCCCAATTGATCTGGGTAACACTCAGGTAATGTTCCAACTGCAGTATTTTTGTCTCACAGCAAAGAATTAAGAACTGTTCCACACAAACAATTCTTCCAACAACAAACTAGAAGAATAATTAGCTGCAACTATAAAACGACTGCAAACAAGCACACAGTGAAAGGTTCATGGCGTAACATCAAGTTCAGACCTGGAGTGTAATGAGGTACAAAGGAGAAATGGTCAAGACCACAGAATTCAGTCTGCTTGTCCACGGCTTAAAGAAAGCAACACTAACCAAGGGCACGGGGCTGGAGACTGTGTGTAAAGGAGAACGGGGTCGAAGTGCAACGCAATCATTGCAGACTGGAGACAAACCACGAAAAAGGCCTGCCAGGGCAGATGTGAAGTGATCCGTGTTGGAAGCAATTAAACACAGAAGTAAAACTGATGATTGCCACATCAGGAATAAAAAAGTGTTTGGGTCACAATGGACAGATGTGAAAATGAATTTTTCTCTTAAAACAGTGAAAACTGGTACGTGGCAGTATATAAAATTCAGAGCAGAAACATTAACAGGGCTTGAAAAGCAGAAGGGTGGCAGCCAGTGCCCTCACATGTACAGACACTGCTGCCTATGATGTGTGTGTACATCAGAGGTTTGATTTGTTCACTCTCTATTCATCTCTGTAATTCACTAATCCTTGTGATATTGTCTTTATTTTTGGACGCTGCCTTCTACAAACAACTGCACAATTTGCACGTTAAATATAAAGTTAGGTATGAGAAAAACTGAAAGCAATTAACTTACGGAAAAAACCAGGGCTGCGGGTGTGCAGAAATGCTACAAGTGTGAACTGACAGAAGGAAAGGTTAAAACATCAGGAAGGCCTCAGGGAACCCAGCGCCCCACCGACTGCGTGCGCAGAGCCAGGTTGAGGGCTGGAGGCAGCAGGTGACTCCCTGCCCAGCACCAGGAGGGCATCAGCCCTGACACAAGGCACTCACGTGCTCCTGGGGCACCAGGAGCCGGGCCAGCAGAACGGGAGCCAGCAAGGCACCAGCTGCCTGCTGAACCAGGCACAGGCAGCAGCGCTGCCTGGAATCTGTCCCAGCAGCACGTGGTGGCGTCGTGGGCTGCTGCTCAGCTCACTGCAGACGTGAGCTGCTGTCTGGAACCCAGGCATTACAAGGGCTGTTTGAGTGAGCAGAACGTTGCCGCAAAGCGGGAGAGGCGAGTGACAGCAGTGCGATGTCCCATAAGGATGCAGTGGATGCTAAAGGCCATAGGGAGTGTTTGACAAAAGAACTCAGATAGTAGTTGGGTATCGCTAACCTGGACCCTCGTGCAGCCCTTGCAGCAGCTGCTGATGCTCACCCTGAGGCACCTCACAGGACAGCTTCACACAGCAGCACACGCTGCAGCCCTGCTGCACTCCCACTTCCCCCCCCAGGCACGAGCACCGTGTGCCTGCTGCACTTCTGTCAGCCTCTGCCTCTTCTGAAACCATACAGCTGCCATGTTGGCACCTCCACACCTGGTACCAAAGTCAATTTTTAAATCCTTTTAAAATCTGTGCTAATAAAATGAAAAAAGAAAGTGTATTTCAGAAGAAGCTTCACAATTCTGAAGCTGGGCAGATGTGACAGCCCAACCAACAAGAGGTTGTTTGCATGCATCAGCTCATGGGATGAGACAAGATGGCAGCGCCCAGAAACCAAACCCCAGCCAGGCAATCGTCTGCAGTGAGAGCTGCATGCTGGAGCTGCTCTCCTCTAGGCCAGAAGGACTAATTTAGCACCAGTGGACCTTTCCAAATGGCCACTGCTGATCAATTAGGAAACAAATCTTACAGAAATAACTAATGCAGCTTTCTAGATGGGAAAGAAATCCTCTTCCTTACCGCATCATTATGATGCAAGGTATCACGTGGAAGGGCAAAAGCTGATCAGTGCTTACTGACTCTCAGGTACCCACAGCCTTCAGAGGGGCCATTTCCATCACTGCTCCTGCCCCCCATGCATTGATCCATTCCCAGGGCAGACAGCCAATCCATGTAAAAAGTCCAGAACTGAAACACGAGGCTGTGTCCGTTCTGATGCAGCCGCTCACAGAGTGCAGGTTCTGCAAGAAGCTCATTTGATAAACTAAACAGTCTTGGCCATCTCGGGATACGTGAAGTGGAAGAAGAACTGAGCAAACTGCACACTGATTTTGAGCTACACTATTTACTGAATTAATGCAACTTACTGTATTATTTGAACAGCCTCATCTCTCCAGAAAGAGCCACAAGTGGTATTAAAGTAACGGAAGCCTGCGCTCGTTATCATCTGTTTCCAGGAGCACAGCAGATGCCTGCTCCCCATCCATTCCGCCCTGCTCTTTGTAGATCTTTCTCCCTCCTCCTATTTTAATCCCCACCCAATTCCTTCTGCCTTCACCTTTCCAATCTTTGTCATTTAGAGCCACAGGATGGCCTCAAAGCACCAGACAAGCAGAGAACGTACTCCGTCTTTGCCTCCTCCCTGACATTCTTGTTAACACACTCTAGAAGAAAACATTGTTAGTGACTGTTGGGCGTATCGCTTTCTACTGAACTGCTCATTTTCTGCTTGTTACTGTCCTGTGCACCTGACTTTCCATTCTTAATTGCAAACTACTTTCACGTTTTACAAACTCCCACATTGCTGAAAGCACCCCTCTTACATCCTGTTTATCAGCCAGCAGCAGGGCCAAGAAAAGACACACCTCTGTAAACCTGGTGGCTGTTTGTTTTTTCCAGACTGCTTCCTATGTCTGCCATAAAGTTACTCACCCATAAATTAGCAATTTATTCCTGACCAGATCTCCATTAGTTTTCTGCAACAAAGCCCCATCCTGCTTTTGCTCCTCTGAATATACATTTATCACTGACATAGTTTGTTCTTGAAAAATCCACGGGTCTCTTCAGACCGATTGAGAATTTGTTCCTTTTTCATTCTGGATATCAAGGCCAGGCTGCTGGAACTCCTCAAATCCTCCTTTCTTTCACTTTTTAGACATATCTTCTTGCATTTCTCAAAGCTGTTAAAGGCTCAGAAACTACTCCAGATAGCTTCCCAAACCTCTTGATAAGGTTTTGCACCATCTATGGGCTGTAGCATCTGAGCTCGTGGGGGAACAGGGGGGTGGGGGAGAAGGAGAGCACGCACTGAATGCCCCACACCTGAACACCTGGTGCCATTATACCTCAACATCTATCAGCTCACAAATCTGACTAGGAGCTCACAGGCCCTATTACAATTGAACCTCTGTTTCACAATAGCACCCCAGAAATACTCCATTTATTTCTGTAAACATTATTCTCAGCTTACTTTTAATGTTACTCAAGGACTATTCAATGATTGCTAGGAGCTACAAATTTTCCTGCCAATTCTCCACGTTAGAGAAGCGCCAGACAAGGCTGGGGCATGGAAAGAAACTGACACAACTTAACAAAGCAAACTTCCTGCACCAACCCTTACAGGACAAAAAAGGCCTCCATAGCTTCATGATTCCAAGGGCCATCTGTGCTTCCAGAAGGCTTTTCCAGGCTTAAACCAGTTCATGATCCTGATTCAACAAAAGCAGGACTGCTCACCCAGCCCCAGAACTAACAGCGTTTACTGGCAGAACGCTCCAGAAACCTTCCTTACTGCTTTCAGACTCAGAAGAGGGTTGTGAGTTCACACATAATGCTTTGCCGTCTCAGGGTACAGATTCTGATCACAGAAACCAAAGCCTAAGGGAAAGCTGCTTCACCTCTGAGTGAAAACAAATTCAAAGCTGAGTTTATAATGCGCACGTAATTAAAAATCCACACCTTGCTCAGGTAAAAACAGAGAGAAAATGTTGTAGCAATACGTTTGTTTTCCTGGAATCGTGCCTTTGTCACCCAAATGCTGAACAGCTGGAATGAGTTTTTGAAAACAACTGGTGAAGGTATGCCTAGCCAGTGTACCCACAGCACACACAGGAGCACCCAGTACAGCACACAGCTCAAACACGACAGCACCACTTGCAAGGTGGAGATGCATTTCAGAATCAACAGGGCAGAGAAACGACGGGCATTTCTGCAGACTCTTACCTGCTGTCCACCCACTACGCTTCATCAGCATTACTACCATCACACACTGTAAGCAATGTGTGATTTGCTCCTGTCTGAAGGCTTCTTTCTTTGGCATCACTGCAGAGAGGGGCTCTGGAGATCACGCTGTGCCAACACACAGACAAACAACATCAAAGCTCCCCGGTGTAAGAGCTGAGCTGTGGTGAGTTTGCCCCAAACTCGTATGTAAGGCAGGCAACACAACATGAATGTAAGTCACCCTATCGTGCACTGACCAAAAGTCTTAACTTAGCAATCTATTTAAATGCAGTACTGTCCTGAAACATTCTGAATGCCAATAAGCAAATGATTTTCACATGCTGGCTCACTACATATGAGCGATGACACGCTCAGTGCTTGTTTGGCTTTAAAGACACAATAACGTTACGTTTCCTTTCAGGCTTACTCTCCAGAAGATCACCTGCTGTAATGGTTCCTATTTTCCAAATAAGCAGCATTAGAACAGATGGAAAGCAAAACAATTCTCCTACCATATTGATGTATATGACATTCATCAACTTACTTTGCTTCATCTTTTGCAAGTCGACAGCTCTGCTTTTCTGAAGGTCTATATGGTCTGCTTCAATTTTGTTTTCATTCTGGCTTTCCATATTTTCACCAAAATTTAAGTGCTGAAGAGAGTTTGGAGGTCTCTCTTTTGCAATATCAGCATTTCCATCGTCACTATGCAGACCTACAGAAAAAGGAGAGCATTCAGTGCTTGCATGGTTCCAAAGAAAGGTTTTAATGCTACCATAAAAAATAATCACATTTTAATAAATAATCAACTCCTGATGATTTGCTGCAACCCCAACCAGTGCCCACACAGAGGATTACTGAGTTCTATTACACTCTCCTGTCCAGTGGAGAAATCTTCAAGCGTTTCTCTTTGTAACTTCTAGTCAAATTTGGCTGAAGTTGACCAAAAGGCTTAGAAATGATTGGGTACAAGAGGGAGCATGAGGAGACCATGTAAGCAGCAACCACAGCGCCTCAGGAGCCCACACTAAGAACGCATTCAATCTGGTATCCAACAGAAATCATTTTTTCTTCTCTCTGTAATAGTACCAAATGAAGAGAGTGCTGGCCACCTGCACCAAGTTTCCATGATAAAATAGCAGATATTAATTGGGAAGTTTGGCACAAAAGGTTGGCACATCATCTGCCAGTCAGCATTTTACCTGGTGCCAGATTTGGAGCGTGGGGCTGTTCAGTTGGAGGGTGTAGCACAGACTGATGATTATCGCTTCTGGGAGCTGAAATAAGTGGCTTCTTTATAGCTAGAACAAAAACATTGAGAAAAGCCTTAATGTGAAACCAACAATACAACAACAACTCTGACAATCCTACAAACATTTTGTTTTCAAATCCTGGATGAAAATATGCAGTACAGAACTTCTGGCCAAAAAAAAAAACAACACAACACCAAACTTCTGGAAGCGCTGAAGCGCTCAGTTTGAGGATTCAAAGCTGTAACAAACAGTAGAAATCTTCACGTCCCATATTTCAGTTGAACTTCACTAGCACAGACAGCTTTTAAAACTCTGTGCTCATTATGAAACACGTGGTATTCACATGGAATACAAATCAGATCAAAAATCCTAACGTGAAAGTTAGAGTATTTCTCCTAACCAGTGGGAGTATCTTCAGCTTTAGCAGGGTCATTGTCTTCTATTTCAGGCATGCCTGCATCTCCTCCTGGTTTGACTTTCTCTGCAAGACAAAAACAAGATGTTCTACCTTATTAATCATTAAGACTGCTTCCCTCTTGAGGAGGTCTCTAAGACCAGAAGAAAAGTCCATCATGCACAGCAAATGTCCCACACTGACAATCCAACTACAAGACTCCTCACACTGCTCCATCCAAGTCCTGAAGGCTGCTGTGGAGCACTGATCCCAAAGTCAGTCCAAGCAATCCTCAGAAAAGGATGGGAAACAGATGCACTGCTCTTGGTAGCTGAGTGGAAAAAGCTTGCTTTAAGAAACTGCCTGGAAAAGACACCGAACTGATAGAAAAAGGTGCAGGTTCAGCAGCAGAAGTAGAAGCAAGGAGAACCCAAACACCTTTTAGAGGGGCCTGGAGGCAGGAAACAATTGCAAGTTATTCACTGAGAGCTTCCTGCACAGCTCCTGGTGATCAAAGGCTCCCACTGTTCCTGCTGAGTTTCTCAGCTACAGACTTCTCACAGATTTCGATGCTCCTCGCCTGCTCTGGGCAGAACCCAGCTCTCCACCAACACTCCCCTTCCCCAGCTCACCACAAGACATTTCATGGTGAGCACAGTGGCAATCCCCACTTGACAGCTGGCCACGTGAGGAAGGAGATGCCAAACAAATGATAAAGATGAACACAAAATTGTGCAAGAAACTGCTTTCACAGAAAGGCCCAGAGAAAGGACACGACGATCTCTGGATACATCTCAACTCCCAGCACAGCCACATGCAACTCACTGCTCTGCTGCAGGTGATTCTGTACAGCACTGAGGACACAACACCTTTGGCCACTACAACCAGAAATGACCCAAAAAGGGAATTACCTTTGCCATTTACACCACGATCTGAAGGCAGCTCGTTATTTTCTGCATTTTTAACTTCCATCTCTGGAACAATCTTAGACATTGCCTGGTCATCACCATTGGGATTTATCTCAGCATCTTTGATGGACTGAATTCTCTGCGTTGCCTGTTAGAACAAATTAATTAGAACAGTTATTAAGCACAGCTGTGAAAGTTAAAAACAAACAAGCATAAAACACCATAAAGATAAGATTTGCTTTGGACAAACCAAATCACATCTATGAATCAGATGTTCACCAAAGCAAACAACAGCACAAGTCCTCTATATATGAACTTCAGTCCTGAGAGTTGGAGCTGTGCTTCTGGGCACGTAACAGAGTGTAAAGCACTGTGGCATCCATACAATAGCCAAACCATTCATAACTTGTGCATAACATCTGAGCTATTGCAAAGGAATGGCAAGAAGACCATTACCATTCCACAACATGTTAGTTTCAACTGACATGGAACAAGCAGAGAACTTGGAAAGCTATTTCCATGGGTTCTGCATAAGCCAGCATTGCCTCTAGCAGGCACCTACCTCGTGCAATTCACAAATAAACAAGAGTGTATGGGCACACAGGAGAAATTACCATGGTAAGAAAGTTAAGGTCATTTCAGCTCTTAAATAGATCACAAAGTGGTAAAGACCCCAGGCCTTACACCTCAGGTCACAGACTTAAAAGCAATCCTGAACTTCAAGATCTGAATGAAATCCACTCACAGCAGACCAAAGAATGAAGCCCGATCTTCAAGGCTTAGTGCAGTGGCTGAGCAAACAGGCAGATGGCCTTACTGACATCCAGCCCAGCATTTCATCAAATCTCAGAGGAGAAATGTGCAACCCCTCATATATCTGAACTGCTGCGTCAACAACCAAAGGCCTTCAGGTTCTTCTGTTTCAAAGGAACCTAACTCTGCATCACCTTTTGTTCCTGAACAATCTGGTCCATTAATTTCTTCATGTTTTCTTCATGTTGCATTCTCATTTCCTTGATCTGCTGCCCACACTGCAGACTTAATTAGAAATACATGATCAGTCATATTTCATTTGTCGGATTTGTTATATCCGCTCTTCCATAAACATAACAGGGACAAAAAATGAAGAGGCACAAAAAGCAAAACCTGAGCTGCAAGCAGAACAGTCTGTCCCAAACCCTCTGTCCTGGAATGAGATGTGTATGGAGTGAAAATGGACTGAATACAGGAAAAAAGTGGAACTGGAAAAACAAGGACAAAGCACAGAAACAGTAAAATAACAGAAGTGCCTCGAACGGCTCTCCTCCAAAACCTGGAAAGCAACTGAAAATCCACGCTTCCCAGTTCATCTGTCATCAGCACGTATTTGTTCCACTTGGAAAGCAATGCCTCCCGTGGCTGTCAGCACAGAAGCAGCACAACCAGGACCCCGTTACTGCTACCAGCCCAAACAACATCCATGAATGACACAGCTGAGTCTCCCAGTGCCTCTAACACGGCACACAGATCCCCACAAGCCAACACGACGCCCATCTCACACAAACCTGCAGACACCCAGCGCAGCACAAACAGGATATCTGCTTCTCCACAACAGTTTTGAGCACTGCTCAGTGCTAATCTCTGCTATTCCTTAGGCTTCAGAAGGACCAGTTCTCCCCACTGCTCTACCGTGCTTGAAATCTCACTTACACGCGGTGTTTTAACTTCGGTTTGATGCATTTCTCTGTCAGGAGGGCAGACCTGACTATTCCAGTGGCTTACAGAACTTTGTTCACCGAACTCTTCCGCACGCTCGTTAACTCAGATCTCAACATTATAAACACTGAGCAATTCAAATTAGATTTTGCACAGGATACATGTCTCACTTTTCTATCAGAATAACGGCTAGATGTTTGATTGTAATGTTTTAAGTTAAAGTTGCATCATCAAACGGGTACCTGAGTTTGAGGGTTACGTGTACAACTCACCTGTCTTTTAACCAAGGCAGACTTGTGTCACACACACACAAAGGACAGTTCTGAGCCTCCAGCAGACATACCTGTCGTACTCCAGCCTCCTCATAAGGTAAGTGTTGTTCTTCTTGTACTCGTGAAGCTGATCTTCCTGGCGGATGAATTCCTGACGTAATTCTGCCAGTTGTTCTGGGCCAAAGAGCACAAGTCAGTATTAACATACAATTTGAATGCAAAATGCCCCACGGCAACACATCTGCTATTGCTGTGCGAGTTTAAAAGTTGCTCAAGTTTTGTTGTTTCTTCTACATATAAAGATTCTTTATCTTGAAAAAGATGCCACCTTACTTCAGTGTGCCAAACATCGCTACAGAATACAGAGCAGCTCCAATACTACAGAACCAATGCTAAAAAAGGCTGAATTGTTCATTAACTTCTGTCCAGAAGCGGCACACAGTGCCATCTCACCTGTCTGGGAAACCTCCCCAGTCTCCTAAAAAGAATCTGTTATTCTGAGTAACACAGCAGCACCACTAAGCCGCCCTTCTTCAGCAACAAATGTACCAAGGAAGTATCTCCACACTGCTCGAAAAAAACCTGATACAACTGTTCCAATGGTTTTTCTCCTGCTTCTCAGGACACAGATAACCATTTAAATGCTAACAGCAGCCCCACAGACAGGCAGAAAGGCAAGATGCTGTTTGCAGGTACGCACAAACCTGGGTGTTAGCTGGCCCACATTTGCCCCCACTGCACGTTTCCAACACCTGCAAGGATGGCCCTACAGGCCCCCAGCACTGCTGGGCCAGCTGTACTGAACTGGTCGTGAAAACAACTGCAGCATCTTGGAAGCAAGCAGTGCCAGAACAGAGCCTTGCTGCAGACAGGAGCGCTGAGGCTGCGGGCACCAGCCGTGCACTGAGGTGCAGAGCACTCAGCCAACGAGCACTGCACACATCAGCCTCTGCAGCACACCCAGCACTCCACCCCACAAACACCCTGCAGCACTGGGCAGTTACAAAGTACAGCATGGCCACAAATTCCTTACCCTTCAAACGATGTATGTCTGCCATCTGGTACGATATGTTGTTCTGCAGCTTCACCTGAAAGGCAGAAACGTTCCATTGCTGCAGTCTTCAGCAGAATAGAGAGGGTTTAGACTGTAAAGATTCAAATGCTTCTTCACTCATTCTTTTTTCGTTATGAAAAAGAGCAGATTGTGCCAGGACTGCAGTAAGCCTCCTGCATCCCAGTGCTGCAAAGGGGGCAATGGATTCCCAAAGTCAAAGCGTAAGTTTATAAAAATAAACAAGCAGCACCATTAGCAAAACACCTTTTACCTGCTGTATATTTTAAGCAAATATTTAATGTGACACTACATTAAGTTCTTAACACAAATTATACTTTTAAGAGAGAGTCTGGCACCAGTAGACCTCCACAACTGCTACGCGTTGGGTATTTTCAGTCAGGAAAAAACAGCAGTTGCAATAGGAAGAAATGTATACAAAGTCATGGAGCAAAGGTGTGCTCTCTTGCTTTTACAAACGAAAGCAGTAGAAGTTAAGATAAAAATGCACACAGAGCATAGTGAGACAGGGCGACACAATGCCATCAGCAGGCAACATGGATGCTGCCATTACTTATCCTGCAGTTCCACAGCTGATGTGGGGGTGCCTACAGGGTGCTGAGGCAGCTTGGCACCGAGGCTGATGCTCTCAGTGACCTCCTGGAATACTACAGGCTGCATTTAGCTGTCTGAAAAAAAAGCAGAGTAACACCAAAAACACACAGAAAGCTTGGGCTCGAGGGTTCTGACACACAGCTTTGTGTCAGCCACCACTTGAGGCCCTGTTGTCTCCGCTTCCTGAGAGCCCCCACTTCCACCGCCGTTAAAGGAACGCAGCATGAGCACAGCTGGCAGCTTTTATTCCCAGCCAGGCCCTACAGCGTCACCCAGAGCAGCTGCCAAACAGACACACGTCCATCCCTCCGCAGCATTTCCTCCACAACACCCAGCTCCCCTTTTCCCAAACCCTCCTTTCTGCTCCGCAGACTCGTGCTGTGGCAGGCTGACTCCTGTGGCAGCTCCCAGGGGCTGCGGTGCCGTGGCCGGGTGCAGCCTGGAGGTGGGACTCGCAGAGCTGCTCAAGGAGCCGTTCCCCAAAACACAGCAGCACAGGGCGCAGCCTCCTGGCCGGAGAAGCCTGACTGTGCTGCTGGGATCTGAAAGCAGCAGCCTGCAGGGACACCCAAAGAGCCTCCTGGGCATGATGCAGCCACACGCCTGAGAACCAGCTGTATGCACCCTGCCCACCATGAAATCAAAACCGCTCCAGACAGAGAACACCCAAATCAAAGGAGAGAGCTTGCTCTGGGCTTCCTGCGCTCTATTTGAGCAGCACAAACAGTGCCTGCAGCAAGGACTGCACACAGAAGGCCGACAGAAAAGCTGAGCTCTGCTCCTATGGGCGCCCGTCCTGCCAGCTCAGCACCACAGAGGGGAGCAGTGCAGGCAGGGTTACTGACCACGAGCAAAGAGGTGCACTTCTGTTTCCAGAGAAAGACAAAAGCAGGCGATGTCAAAAAAATGCAAAACCACCGGCAATAATTACCAATTTTTTCCTGTCATCCACTCTAATGCAATTCTTCCCCAGAACACAACAAACCCACAAACAGCAGAGATCCTGCAAAGCACTGGGCTGTTTTCAAACCTTCATCTATCAGAATTCATAACACAGACAGCCCTGCTGCCAGCTCGCTTCTCCCTCACCCCATCAAACATCCGAGTTCTGAAGTGATGGGGAGGAACTGCCTCTCTGCACACAGGAATTTGATTTGGAGATAGGATCAGCTTTATCACACTATCTTTCATTTTGACAACTTCGAGTTTCAGAGAAAAGCGCCAGAATTTATGGCCCATTTATGCTGCCTGGCTGACAGCAAACGTCCCCAATCCGAGGGATGGAAAGGGAAGAAGCGTTTAATGATTCATCTGTTCCACCTCCACATGCAAAAAAGCCACCCCACAAAGCATGGCACAAATCCAGCTCTTCCAGATCCGTGTGCTGCTGCAAGCCAGAGCCACCTGCACTGCCCGTATTCCTCATGGCCTCCCAGATCCTTTCCAAAGCAGCTGGGAAGCATAACAGGAATCCCCTGCGATTCACTGAGCTCTGCACAGGAATATAAACATCAGAAATCCTCTGCTTGCCAGAGCCAGCTACACACAAGGTAACCCTTCCAATGCTTCTAAACTGCAAGTGCCCCTCGTAACAAAAGGCAGCCCAGAAGAAAGTTACAAACACACCGGAGCTTATCTTCATGTATTTACTGCATTTACCTTTATGTATTTATTGCAGTAAGAACGCAGGTGGTAACTGCTTCCCAACGAAACAAGCAGTGAGCTGCAAACACTCACCCCATCTCAGAGCCATTCCAGCCCCCAAACTGCTGCCAAAGCAGCACCAGCTGTCCATACTGCCCCAGGAACGGCCATTCCCCATTCCCCACCACAGCACGTGCTGGAACAGCACATGAAAGCCCTTTCAAAAGGCTGATAGTAGGAGATGTACTCCACGATCGTCCTACTCCATCAAGTGCCCTTTTCCCAACAGTCAGTTACCACCGTGCTGCAGCCCTGGAGATGCTGCCGCTGGGGAGCAAGAAGCAAGAGCAGGAAGCTGCATTCAGCAGCACTGCTGTAGAGCTACAGCTCTGCAAACTGAGGAGCTGAGGAGGAGCTCTGGCAGAAAAGGACACAGCCAGTGCTTCCAAGGGAGTTTCACCAAGCAGCTTCATCCCACGAAGCAGCACTTCAAAGCACCAACGAAGGGACAAAGATGTATTACACACTGGCACAGCCAGCAACAGCTCTGCAACAAAAAAGGCGAGCTCCTGAGAGCTGCAAGAGCAGACACAGATAGGAGCCCCCACACAGCGCGCGGCGGCCGTTTGGAAGCTCTCCACCACAAAATCCTGCCGCTCAATCTTCCTACTGAGCTGACTGCAAAGGGATGCATAAAGCTCTGAAAAAAACATCTCCTGGCAATATGCAAAGCAGTACAAAACACTGAGGAACCAACCGACAGCACGTGCATCACCTCCCAGCCCCGGCACAGTCACTGCCTCTGCCTGCTGTGAGCACTGTGTGTTCCGTCACAGCTCCTCTTCACAGCTCACCTCCAGCACAAAAGGAAGCTTTTGCACATTCCTTTTCATTTCAGTATATTTCCACTTCCAGAAAGGCTCTTTTCTTCCAAATTGTAGTTACAAAGATACTCTTGTTTTTTCCACCTTTAGAAGATCTTTCCTTGTGAGAGATTCACCTCCAAAGATCAGCTACAACACCTCTGTGAGATTCAGGCAGTTGTGGTGAGCCTACAGAGCAGATCGAGCCTCATTTACCATCACTTGTTTCCCAGCTCCTGGCATAGCAAGGTAAGATGCTCATCTGTATTTCAGGGACTCCTCCTCACAGCAGCCTGCACACACACGTGGCCCCAGTGCTCTCAGCACTGCCCTGCCAGGATCCTCCCAGCTCACACACCATCAAGCAGCAGGTGCTGCCTGTCTGCACTCGGAGTGAAATGGAGTGTGTGCACATTTTTTTCCTTTTATTATTTGTTTTGTTTCCTTGAACAAGACACCAGAACACTTAATTACTGCTGTACATCTGTCACGAGCAAACAAGGGCACAGTGGGACATGTAATGCACGCAGAGGGTAAAGCCAAGGCTATGGGCTTGCTGTGGGCATCGCTGAGCTGGGAGGGAGCATCTGCAGACGTGCTGGCTCCCTCAGCATAGGAAACACGTGGCTGATGTGCTCAGCACAGGGCAAAAGGCCAGGAGAACAGCACAGAGTGCAGCAACAGCCACCAGAATAGCACCTCTCAATGGAGTTTGCTATGAAGCAAAGCCGGGTTCACTGTGAGCATCCAGTGTTGGTGCTTTGTTATAGCTCTGCATCTCACAAACCAACTGGAATCACTGGCATAACTGTGTCCAAGAGCATCCTCACAAAACCGTATTCTGAGAAAATACATCCATATATCAGCCCAGCCTTCAGATGCAATAATTCACACACACCGTGTGCTTGTTCTGGTAACAGACCTTTCTGACCTGAGCCACTCACAAGTCCCAGTGCTAAACCTGCCTGCCCCCACTATTTGTGTGCCAACTCAGAGACAGACAGAGCACATCAGCTATAAACCCACAGCTCATCTTCTGCCTTTTACCAGAGGAACCAGCTCTCCCAGCCCAGCGCTGAGCTTTGCTCCTCACAGCCCTCCCACCCGTCCCATCCACGTCAGATACCCGTTTATAAACCACGTTGTTTTCAGTACACACGGCGTTCGGCGGCACAGATTCCCAAACGAGAGCAGCGCTGCCCTTCGCCACTCGGAGCCGCCCCTCACCACGCACCCGCAGCCGTTCGCCCGCAGGACCCCCCGCAGGCACACGGCGCTCACTGACGCCACGTGTCTCCTTCCCGCGACAGTCCCACCCGTTTTCTCCCCGCCCGCAATACGTAACGCCTGGAGCCCGGCGCTCACCCTGCTGTCCTCGCAGCGCTTCACCTGCCCGTCCCTGGCCTGCAGCCGGCTGCTCAGCTGGCTGTAATCCGCCTCCTTCTGCTCCAGTTGCTTGCGGTGCGAATCCACCCGGCCCAGCAGGTCGGAGTTGCGCTTCTCCAGCCGCCCTCGGGCCACCTCGGTGCGCTTGGCCTGGCTCTGCAGCTCGGCCAGCTCCTCCCGCAGCACGGCCTGGCGGGACGCCGCGTTCCAGCAGTTGAAGGCGAGGACGGCGATGACGAGCAGCAGGGCGGCCAGCAGGAAGGAGGGCAGGCGGCCGCCCCTGCGGTTGGCCCCGAAGCCCACCATGGGGGAGGCCGCCGGGCGGGGGCTGCACCCGCTCTCCGCCTGCGCCCGCGCCTCAGAGGAGCCGCGCAGAGAAAAGGGCCGCGGGGCGGCGGGGATCGGCAGCGGGCTGAGGGCTGCGGGCTGCGGACGCGCACAGGCCGCAGAGCCGCGCTGGCGGCGCGCCGCCCTCCTCCCGGCCGGCCGCCGCCCCGCCCCTTCCGCCGCCCGCCTCTCGCGAGACGGCACGCTGCCAAATCTCGCGGGAGCGCCGCGCGCCGCCGTTCGGGTCCGTCGTGCCCCGCTCCCACAGCGCCGCCTGGCGGGCGGTCGGTGAGCGGTCAGCGCCGCGGTGTGCGCAGAACGCCCGGATAAACGCTCCGATAAACACCAGGATAAACGCCCGGATAAACGCTCCGATAAACGTCCGGATAAGCGTCCGGATAATCGCTCCGATAAACGCTCAGAGCGCGCTCGTTGTTACCGAGTTGCCCCATTCCTCTCCCGTGTCACACGGCAGCTGCGTCTCACGGCGCAGGGACGGCACGTGTCGGAAGCCCGAGCGGGGCGCTCGTTCGGGGCGGCACGCGGCAGCGCGGAGGGGAGTCCCCGCGGGGAACAGCGGCACGCCGGATCGCGAGCTGCGAAGGAGGAAAGGAACGCAGGAATTGTTTTCTGTGGATGCACCGCGCGGCTCTGCCAGCTGCGAGAAC